>NC_090291.1:6575000-6895000 GCF_037392515.1 Haliotis asinina
TCAGACGTAGACATATACATGACAGGATGTTGAAAGGTGTTCGTTTTCTACTCCCCGTGGACACTCATTACCGGACACGCAGTCTGTTTTGTTAATCAAAACTGTCTATATTCATCGACAAACACAACACTCGACAATATTAAGTTTCTGATCATCAGTCGCAAAGGTGACAGAATAAATGAGTTGATGATAATCAAGAAAATTTCAGACTTAATAATTAATGCCCAATAGTTTTTATCATGGTTCGCATTCCATCAATGGCGCCGTGCGTCTATCAGTCGATCAATGATCGGATGATCGTAGGATCGAACATCCGATTTTGACTTTTGGTTTATCAGCCCCAATTTCGTTCTCTTGTATTATGTCGAAGTGGTAAACAGTTGGTCTTTGCGTCTTTATGGCATGGGTGTACGGTGGTGCAGTTGTTAAAGCATCCATTCTTCACGCCAAAAACAATGTTTCAATTAACAGAATTGTACAAAGCCTGCTTCCTTGTTCACCCTCGGAAATAGTCCATAGTTTCAATTAACAGAATTGTACAAAGCCTGCTTCCTTGTTCACCCTCGGAAATAGTCGGAATATGTCTCCCCTTCCACCCTATATGATAGACACGGAGTCACCTTAATGAATCTGTAAGACCAAAGGTGCGTGCAACGCAACACGTCTTTGGACGTTCGTTATCATATGGAATCAGATTCAAAAGAAGAATTCATACACGTGTCATCACTGATGATGCCCCACAGTGATCTCCGTTGTGAACATGATGTTTAATCACACGAAAGGACACAGAACAGGAAGATGTCTGTCCGGAATACACTCTGTGAGGAAATTGTTTCCAGGGATATTCGTGTCGAGTCTGAAAACGAAGCCATGCATATGACTTCTTATTGTTCAGTTATTAGCTAGCCCCTGAATGAATTAGGGACGAATACAAAACCGCCACAAAGTATCCAAAGTTATAAATACGTCCCCTTTAAGCGAGAACACGAATATTGCAATCTAGTGCTGATGGATCGTAAAACCCATAATTCATGGTGACATTTCTCTTACCCAGTGTATATTGCTTTCATTAATTCATATAATTTGTTTGCACTTTAAATTACTCTATATGTTCTACAGTAAGCTATCATCATGTAGGGTCCTGGTAAGATAAGGACATAAGGATCACGATGGTTTCATGGTTTATACTTTATGTAAATGATCAGAACGCGATCTGCTATAAACACTGTGTTTATAAAAGGATTACATATTCATGACAGAAAAGAGTGGTGAAGTACAAATTTATAGACTGATACACTAAAAGGACACTGATCTGTCGGCTGAAGACATCATTCTCGCTCCCACCGTGGACGCTCATGCTACCGATCTCTTTTTTCATTTCCTCTCCAAGTTTCATTTGATTCATTAAACAAGTGTACCTAAAGACAGAGACTGTGCGTGCTTAATCCACTCTAGAAATGCCGGAAAAGGTGCTACACAGAGTTGCGTCCCTTGGAAGCGTAAGTACCCAATGATCGTATGTTGAAATTCTGGCTTATCTCTGATTATGAACACTGTACCGTTCATTTTGTAATTTGCTTTAACTCAGTTTGTGAACGTCTATCACTGACTGGATCATTTTATCTCAAATCTTCATAAAGCTGACAACCTATCATGTCTGTTCAATGTGGCATATACCCCATTCACCCATACAATCAACAATCGGTTGGATACATCATACTGAAATGCGACTGCAATGACCAAGACAAAGATGTTGAACACAATTACATTGCCCTTCCGATAACTCATGATGATTGTTCCAAAGAGGTTTTCAGTCAAACACACAGTGAATGCTTTGGATACATGCATAATGCTTTTGCTTGCAAAACAGGCATTGGAGTGGCACAAGCTAGTGTTCCATTCCATGGTCACATGAAGCCTAAGATCCATTGTACGATTCCTACTGCATCATAGGCATGTCTAATGGTGATGACACCAGGTGTTCGCGAGTACCACTATGTTGTTGGCATACAGTAAAATGGCCTGAATCTGTTTAAACACACACTTCTGCCAATGCAAGATCATGTTGTCAATATTTTTATTTCCCGTAGACACCAAGGGAGGGGAAAACGGGAAGGGGATATTCCTCAGACAGAAATACCCTCTCAGATGTAATTAACAGATTATTTGTGCCTGACTAGACATATAGCCATGTATCTGAACGCAAATGGCGCCTTTCATCATTTCAACAACATGGCGGGCGATTACGTTGTGACCACAACTCTCTTTCTTCCATGTTTAATCGATGGCCTACACGTCTATCTTGAACGATTTTCGGACATACAATCAGACTCACAGACGAAATAGTTTGTTAACTGATACGAAAAGAGATTCTGGAAGGCAAAATCTCTTTTACTATAATCAGAAAAGAAGAACATGAGTCGGGGTGTGCGTAATTGTACATTTATGACATAACAGAAAACCAGTTGGACTCACTGAGTAGTTTACATTCGACGATTTAACGTGTTGTTCTCGTCAGGATGAATGCGACTGAGATTGGTATATGAGTTTCACAACGCTTGTGTCACGTTAGAGGACACGAAACATGGCCAACAAGGCATGCCATTCTAACACTTTCGGTATTGGCTGGCTACACATCTTGACAGTGTTTCGTGCGTTCATGCTTATGACAGTCGGAATCGTATCATGTACTGAGTTCTTAAAAAGCTTCATCGAAGGGTTTTGTTATGACAAGTATGCCATCGGTACAGTTGTGTGTCTCACACACTCGATATACTCTATAACACGTCACAATTTAATTCTGGACTCACAAAAGTCCAGAAACTCTCAGCACTGTGGCCACTCTCTCACAAGGGATTTCGCAAAATTAAACAGGCAGCTGTTATGTATATGTGCTAAGGATGAAAAAATGAAAAAAATTTTTTTCGAAAACTCAAAATTTAAACTCGCTCGCCCATGGGCACGCCCATGGGCGAACAGTGGCCAATGGGTAGGCCCATGGGCAGGCCCATGGGCGAAAGCGTTTAATTTCATCCAGAATAAATGTTTTGGAGGTTGTAAATGAATGAAAAAATGTTAATAAGTATCATGACACAAATTTCAACTTGTTGTGACTTGACTCTGCTAACTGACAGCGATTTTAAAAAATCTCGCCCATGGGTGAAAAACATATTGGCCCATGGACGAGAATAATTAATTTCATTGAAACTACATGTTTTTTTCCAGGCTTTGCAGTTTCTCAATAAATGAACGTGCATTTATTATTGTCTTGACACGAAATTAAGCTTAGTTTGACTTAATTCGGCTAATTAAGAGTGATTTTTCAAAAAGTCTCGCCCATGGGCGAAAACCATTTGGCCCATGGGTGAGAATATTTACTTTTACTCAAAATACACCTTTTCCCATGTTTTGGAGGTTGTGAATGGATGAAAGTATGTTCATAAGTATCATGTCACAAAATTCAACTCATTTTGAATTAATTCCGTTAATTTAGAGCTATTTAACAAAAATATTTCCTTTTACCCCAAACACATCTTTTCCAATATTTGGAGGATGTAAATGAATGAAAGTACATTTATGAGTATCATGACAGAAATTTCTACTCATTTTGACTTAATTCCTCTAAATGAGAGCAATTTTGAAAACTCTCGCCCATGGGAGAAAGACAGTTTGGCCCATGGGCGAGAATATTTGCCTTCACTCAAAATACATCTTTTCCTGTGGTTTGGAGGTTGTAAATGAATTAGGATATATTTGTAAGTATCATGGCACAAACTCCAACTCATTATGACTTAATTCTGCTAATTGAGACCGATTTTCAAAAAACATTGAGCCCATATGCGAATGCGAAATGCGAAAATATTTCCTTTTCACTCCAAATACATCTTTTCTAATGTTTTGGAGGATGTAAATGAATGAAAGTGCCATTATGAGTATCATGACACAAAATTCAACTGATTTTGACCTACTTTTGCGAGTTCAGGAAGATTTTTAAAAATATGCCAGAATAATTACTTTTACTCAAAATACATCGTTTCCTGTGTTTTGGAGGTTGTAAATGAATGAGGATATATTTGTAAGTATCATGGCACAAAATTCAACTCATTTTGACTTAATTCTGCTAATTTGTAACAAGTACAAGAATCTGGACTTCCACTTAAATTTTCATAGTTTTTTTTATTGTCTTGGGGGTTGTAAATTTATAAATGAAAGTGTGTTTATAAGTATCATGACCACAAAAATGAAATCATTCCGGTCTTAATTCGACTAATCTCCCTCGTGGACGAAAATATTTTCGTTTGCTCGTTTTCTTTATTTTGCAAACATGTGGTTTTAAAATAGATGAAATTCTAATGACAATTCAGTTTAATTTCGTGAGTTTAGTTTTATGTCGCACTCAGTAATATCCCAGGAATATGGCGGCGGTTTCTAGATAATCGAGTTTGGATCAGACAATCCAGTGATCAACAGCATGAGCATCTACCTGCACAATTGGGAACTGATGACATGTGTCAGCAAAAGTCAGCGAGCCTGACCACCCCATCCCGTTAGTCACCTCTTACGACACGCATAGTCGCCTTTTATGGCAAGCATGGGTTGTTGAAGCCCTCCTCTACTCCAGATCTTCACGGGTCCCGAACACAGAGCTTTACTTCCAGCAACATATACAGTACACTTAGAATGCTAAGCCTTGAGATTCTTTTGAATTTAGGTATTCTATAAATATAACAAAATTCAACCTATATCTATGAAGTTAAAGTTATTTGTGAAAGCCCTAATCAAGAGTGACCAAACTCCAGTGACTATGCTGGGACAAGTCTTTGAATGTCATTTAGAAGTGTAAATACATAAGAATGAAGATTTTATGGATATCAACTTCTTTATGAGAGAACACAACGTTTCGGAGTTAATGCTTACTCCTTCATCAGGTGATTGAGAAAGGGATACAGAGGTGTATTTATATGTACAGGTAAAACAATAACAAAGTAACAAGTGGAATGAGTTAACGAAAGCTAGTATAAACAAGCACTGATAGGAAGCCGATAGTTAAGATAACAATGATGGAAGCCAACGGTAATGCATTACAGTTGATTGGATATGTTTACATAACATGATTGGGGATAAGGATGGAAGCCAATGGTGATACATTACGCATGATAGGAAGATGTACATAACACACGATAGGGGGTGAGCATGTATACATGAGGGTTGGTGATGTACAAACACATGTATGTACTCGGGTAGATAGGCTATACATGAATTACATAGATAGAATGTACACAGGTAGATGAGATTAATTTATCAATAAGTCGCGGTTGATGGCTGGTTTCTGTCTCCGGATCTCGATGGCCTCTTGCAGTTTCCTTTGGCGCCAGTTGTTGTTGTTGGTAGATAGTATCCTAGTGTCCTCCCATCGAATTGAGTGTTCAGGGTTCTTGAGAATATGTTCAGAGATGGCCGATTTCTGGTCGAGTTTCCTGACTGAGGTCTGATGTTCCTTCATTCTGGTGTTGATTGGTCTCAGCGTTTCTCCAATGTATAGGTCGCCACAGTTGCAACTTATTGATAAATTAATCTCATCTACCTGTGTACATTCTATCTATGTAATTCATGTATAGCCTATCTACCCGAGTACATACATGTGTTTGTACATCACCAACCCTCATGTATACATGCTCACCCCCTATCGTGTGTTATGTACATCTTCCTATCATGCGTAATGTATCACCATTGGCTTCCATCCTTATCCCCAATCATGTTATGTAAACATATCCAATCAACTGTAATGCATTACCGTTGGCTTCCATCATTGTTATCTTAACTATCGGCTTCCTATCAGTGCTTGTTTATACTAGCTTTCGTTAACTCATTCCACTTGTTACTTTGTTATTGTTTTACCTGTACATATAAATACACCTCTGTATCCCTTTCTCAATCACCTGATGAAGGAGTAAGCATTAACTCCGAAACGTTGTGTTCTCTCATAAAGAAGTTGATATCCATAAAATCTTCATTCTTATGCTGGGACACATTAATAAACGGTGTTGTGAGATCTTTAAACTGTATTGAATATGTCTTGTCAGTTCCACTGACATTCGCCAAATGTACCTACCTAGTAGTTTTAAGTGTACCTACCCAGTTTAGCATGTTTCGTTTTAATAGTGTGGTCTCCATTTGTAGTAATTCCCGTTTGCCAGTCCCGGCTTTTCTTCGTCCGAGGTTTTATGGGGTATTCTCCTATTTGTCAGACCAGACATTATCTACAACAGGGGTAGGTCACTCGCTTGTTTTCTTTACCATTTGTACTAATTAGTATGCGCCTCCTCATGCTCCAATGCACAGTGACCTGATTCGTCTCCATCGCAACTTAGGCTGCGTTTAACAGTACTTCAGCCAGTTTACTGTATCAGTCGAAATCTTACAATGAATGAATGAATGAATGAATAACAAGAAGTATATGTGAATGAATGAAAGAAATGATAAAAGAAAGAAATACATATGTGAATGAATGAGAAAGATATAATAAAAGAAAGAAGTACATATGTGAATGAATGAAAGAATAAAAACATGCTAAAGAACGCAAAACTATCGTTAGATCACATGTGTTAACATCAGCTTGTTATTGTCTCCCTGGTCAGGCGTAACAATTGTCAGACAGGTTAAAACAACAAACTGTCTGGTTGACTGCACAGCTGCCTGTTGACGTTGTATACCCACATCACCTACTTTTCCTGCGTAACCTTCATCTACATCACCACCCTTAATATATTGAGCAGAGAGCACAGAAGGCCCTAAAGCTGTAACCACTGAACCGTGGCGTCTCTCTGCTCCCAAGTTCCCAAGTAGGGGTGTCCTTTTCTACCTATTCCATTAATCTTTAAAACATCTAACAAGCTCAACGCATGCATTTTTTTACTCAAATGTGATGTTATACATATCATAAGAGTATTTTTTGTGTATTATTCAGTTGATAAATTATTATTTCATGATACATATGTGTACAATATTTTGCTTCGATTCTGTAACTACCCACATTATGACATTGAGACCATTCTGATTTATCGAGTAAAATACGATTGTATAGTTTTGAGTTTGAATCTTGGCATATTTTACCTGTTTGCCACTTTTGCACTCTGCCCTTTTAAAGGGGGCGTGCATATTTTGGTGGTTTTTAGCATTCCATCTATTCATTTGGATTTATTAATTTATTTGTTTTTGTTTTGTTTTGTTTTGTTTTTTTACTGCTAGTGGGCCTGTTAGTCTGCTTTGATAACTGTAAATTTATTCTGACGTTTGACGAGCGGAACATGAAGTGTTGTTATCATGTATGTTATGTAATTATATTATTGGTATGGAGCGGCATTGATATGTATGTTTATGCTTGACAATCCAGTCCCGATTACTTGAGGAGATTAGTTTAAACTATAGATTACCGTATCCATACTATTAATGTGTAATCATTATATCGGGATATGAGGAATACGTAATGTAATCAAGATTGACTTTGCGTTTACTTTTCTATTTTTTAAATAAATTTTCACTATTTTTGGTACACTCGAAAAGATTTACTTTGGCTTTCGTGATTGTGGACTCTAAGTATTTTAGAAATTATGTTGTTGATCTGCAGTCTTTCAAAATTCATTTTCACGAGATACATTCTCCCTTTTTACCAGTTCTCAAAATGAACATATAGCTGTTTACACAAAGGTATCTTACCGTAAAATAAGTAGGACATAGCATAGCAGCGCATTTGCCATAACTGAAGTTGTTAAAATGATCCTGTAAACTGTCATTTTCAACATTCACCTTGCAAGCAATTTTATCAAGAAACTAAATAACTCATTACTAATGGAAGGAGTGAACTGAAAGCCATTTTATTAACTGATTGTCACTGATTGAACTCGCTAACATCGATTCACTTACATTCTGGTACACGTATCTTATTTCGTTTCCTGAGGACACACATTTTACTTTTTTTTACAGAAAATCCGTGTCTAATCCCATAAAACAACACCGTTGTCACTACACCAAACGATTTTGACCTCGACCTAAAACAAAGGTTTAACTTACAGGACTACCTGTAAGATATCCCTTTCTTGATAACGAGTTTAACAGCTACGCCGAAATGCTGCTTACCTTATAAGAAGTTGTATATCCATAGAACTTTCGTGTTTTTTTCCAAATGATCATGACCTGAACAGATATTACTTTGTCAAAGACTTCATGAGTGATTTTCAAGTTCTAATCCACACATTGATTTCCACTTTTTCATCATTTTGACTTTTATCTCAGTTTGTTGAGTATCTCAGCATAACTCGCAAAGACAATGGAAACAGAGCGGAACGATGACGCTTTCTGTTTCTTCCGCGTTCACTTACGTAATTTCCGCAAAGCGCCTACGACAATTTGCACCGAAAGTCATGTCTCGTCCGCTGGTTTGTTTATTGGAGTAAAACAGCTGCCGCTTTCAAGTGTATTTTACTTGTCATATACAAAATTCATCCATGGATCACATTAGGTCATTAGGGGACACCAGCTTTGAAATGAACAGGTGTTCGTGAGTGTATATGGATGAAAAAGACTGATTGCGCAAGACGCGCAGCCAAATATCTCACATTCAAAGGAAATCTCGAATTGATTGTTTTACAAGGCGTCGAGCTGACCAGTTGGTTTTGGTGTTGTGTATAAACCTCCTTTGCAAGAACTTTGTGAAGCATACCTGCTTTGTCCTTATGCAAGACCTGCACATATTAGTGTTTGAAAGACATTGACATTTATGTGCATGTGCTCTGGAAAACCTTGTCCGGCACGATATTCCTTCCAATTACGTTATTGTGTGCATGCTGCATTTCAATTTTGGAAATGTGCTTAAAACATATTTTGATTCTCAAAGAACGTGGTTCGTTTAGCAAGTGAAATATTGCTTTGATTAACACTTCACCAGTACTATACAATATTACAGAATACACAAAACCGGATACACAAACACGACAAATTATAGCATTGTGATTAGGGATATATGGGGCTATAGGAGCCCCTTTTTATCCACCGAGACAAGTCCTACACGCCCTAGTGGGGTGTGGATTCGGGGGAGGGGGTAACGGAGGAGATGACCACTACACACCTACTCCATACGCTATCATGGTCTTCCTTACTGCTTGAAGATCGACCTTTTCTCACTGTGGTCTATGATGACTTCGGCGAACGGAAAAGAACTTATTCACTGTGAAAACCAGAAAATAGTTGAATCCGTCCACGATTTTATCATAAAACACAAAGCTTGATTTTTAATTTTTTAGCAGGAAACTAATTAACTTGTCAAAAACCTACTCACAAATGTTCTGTGTTTCTACAAAGAGCTAGTCAGACACAACAAACCATAACTCTATTTTTCATGTTTACTTATATGATAGTTGCATTTTATGTAATGATATGCATGCATATGTTATTATATGATAGTTCATATGGATGACGACACATGCTTCATTTATATTTTGTATTATATGCTGTATGGGTAAGGTACTGTAAAGCTTGTTCACCAGTCCCAATCAGAGTTCCAAAACACACAAATATACAACAACATGGAGATGTGTGGAGAAAATAGAGACATATGGAGAACAGCAATGTCATAACTGAACAGAAATCATTCCCTCTATTGGAGAAGGCCGTGTGGGATTAGTTAAACAAAGAAATCTAGTCGACCATGTCTCCTCATCCTCTTACTCCTTAAACAAACGACTTGCCTGGGCTGTCTAAAATTGAATTGAAATTTTTGTAAATTCGATGTTTCGGGTATTACGTGAGGAGATAATCAGGTGTCAACACTATGGCGTTCCACGTTCCGCACATGAAGGAAAACCAAATACGTTATAAAGTACAGTAATGTGGTCACTATGAGCGAGGCAGACGGTCTGATGAGCACAGCGCATTACGGAAATCTCTTGTCTTTGGAGCTGCTCGTTGAGACGCTGAAGCCTTCTGTCAAGTTCTTCTTTATTGTGGCCACTGTGTCACAATATGCTGTTTACAATGCTCACAGACCCTCGATTCACGATGACGCCAACTTTCTCGACAACTGTTCGTGCGACGACTATCTTTCAGGAATTGGTTCCACAGCTCATTCTTTCACCGATGTCTTTGTGTATGTGTTTTAGCTCGTTAATTAGCGTAGAGACGAGTCTTCTGCTATTCTCGGGCACAAGTTCTCCAAGGCAGTCGACGCTCCGGGTGTCATTAGAACAGTGTTGAGCACTGTCACACTCCACTGCTTTTCGACAGTCCTGTTGTGTATTTGATAAAACAATCGACAATCCGGGTGTGAACCAAAAGAGGATACCACCATTCTCATCGGTGGATGAAATGGGATGAAGAAAACCCACATACTCTTCATCACATTGCTACACCGTATTTACCATAACGAATGTTTAAATATCACTTTATGTAAATAGAGCATCAAAACAAGCTGGAACCATGTATTATATTAGGATGGTACTAACTATACTCGATTCGAACCACTGCTTTACAGTTCACTGACTACCGTGGATGAAGGCTTTTCCCACGTGGCGGGGTAAAACTTAATGATCTATTCTCCCTCGCAAGGCCACGTGAACCAATCAGAAATGGACATTCTTAAATGGGGTAGGAGAAATGTGCCCTGTACGTTCTTATGAACCTTGATCTTTCAGGTACATTTCATCAGTTGTGTACAAATACTGGTCTAGAATAATGTTTCAAACACGTTAATACGTATTGATGCAGGGGCTCATTATATATGTTCTTGTTTACGTCCCGCTCGTCAAACGTCCGAATAAATTTACAGGTACCAAAGCAGACTCACTCGCTAGGCCACTAGCAGTAAAAAAAACCAAACAAAGCAAAAACAGATAAATCAATTAACTTAAACAAATAGATGGAATACTAAAAACCACCTAAATATTAGCATGCATGCATCATTTAAAAAGATAGAGCGCTAAAGTGGCAAGATTCAAACTCAAAACTATTCAATCGTATTTTACTCGATAAATCAAAATGGTCTCAATGTCATAATGTGGGTAGTTACAGAATCAAAGCAAAATATTTTACATGTTTATGTACGATTTATTTAGCAAAGCCAGAAAAATCCCCGACAAACACGGCCGCTTCTCCTCAATATGTGGTTTTGTGAGAGTGAGGGTACTCCCTACAAGGCTCACTCCCATTAGTTAACAAGGCGTCCTCCCATTTTATGTATTTTTAACTCGATAGGTACGGAAAATTAATTAGGCGATGTGGGTATGTCATGACTGGTTGATTTCTCAGGATTAGGTGAATTGAGTATGGTAGAGTCGATATACTATGATCATATGGGATTTAGCAACCATGTTGGAGTGAAGGAATGACAAAACTGTGATAGATTAATCAGTGTCTTTTTTAAGCATTATGAAAATGGTAATGGTAAATTAACACAAAATGCCCTAAACCTGTCCAGCTTGTGATATATATATATATATATATATATATATATATGGTAGAGTCGATATACTATGATCATATGGGATTTAGCAACCATGTTGGAGTGAAGGAATGACAAAACTGTGATAGATTAATCAGTGTCTTTTTTAAGCATTATGAAAATGGTAATGGTAAATTAACACAAAATGCCCTAAACCTGTCCAGCTTGTGATATATATATATATATATATATATATATATATATATATAGACACACACACACACACACATACATACATACATATATATATATATATATTTATCAACTGAAGTTATCAACTGAAAAATACATAAAAATACTCTTATGATTATGTATAACATCACATTTTAATAAAAAGATGCATGCGTTGAGCTTGTTAGATGTTTTAAGATTAATGGAAGAGGTAGAGAAGGACACCCCCACTTGGGAACTTGGGAGCAGAGAGACGCCACGGTTCAGTGGTTACAGCTATAGGGCCTTCTGTGCTCTCTGCTCAATATATTAAGGGTGGTGATGTAGATGAAGGTTACGCAGGAAAAGTAGGTGATGTGGGTATACTACGTCAACAGGCAGCTGTGCAGTCAACCAGATAGTTTGTTGTTTTAACCTGTCTGACAATTGTTACGCCTGACCAGGGAGACAATAACAAGCTGATGTTAACACATGTGATCTAAAAATAGTTTTGCGTTCTTTTGGAAGGGATGGCCGTGGTGTATCATTTATTCTTTCATTCATTCACATATGTACTTCTTTCTTTTATTATATCTTGCTCATTCATTCACATATGTACTTCTTTCTTTTATCATTTCTTTCATTCATTCACATATACTTCTTGTTATTCATTCGTTCATTCATTCATTCATTCATTCATTCATTCATTGTAAGATTTCGACTGATACAGTAAACTGGCTGAAGTACTGTTAAACGCAGCCTAAGTTGCGATGGAGACGAATCAGGTCACTATGCATTGGAGCATGAGGAGGCGCATACTAATTAGTACAAATGGTAAAGAAAACAAGCGAGTGACCTACCCCTGTTGTAGATAATTTCTGGTCTGACAAATAGGAGAATACCCCATAAAACCTCGGACGAAGAAAAGCCGGGACTGGCAAACGGGAATTACTACAAATGGGGACCACACTATTAAAACGAAACATGCTAAACTGGGTAGGTACACTTAAAACTACTAGGTAGGTACATTTGGCGAATGTCAGTGGAATTGACAAGACATATTTCAATACAGTTTAAAAATCTCACAACACCGTTTATTAATGTGTCCCAGCATAGTCACTGGAGTTTGGTCACTCTTGATTAGGGCTTTCACAAATAACTTCAACTTCATAGATATAGGCTGAATACCTAAATTCAAAAGAATCTCAAGGCTTAGTATTCTAAGTGTACTGTATATGTTGCTGGAAGTAAAGAGCTTCAACAGCCCATGCTTGCCATAAAAGGCGACTGTGCGTGTCGTAAAAGGCGACTAACGGGATGGGGTGGTCAGGCTCGCTGACTTGGTTGACACATGTCATCAGTTCCCAATTGTGCAGGTCGATGCTCATGCTGTTGATCACTGGATTGTCTGATCCAAACTCGATTATCTAGAAACCGCCGCCATATTCCTGGGATATTACTGAGTGCGACATAAAACTAAACTCACGAAATTAAACTGAATTGTCATTAGAATTTCATCTATTTTAAAACCACATGTTTGCAAAATAAAGAAAACGAGCAAACGAAAATATTTTCGTCCACGAGGGAGATTAGTCGAATTAAGACCGGAATGATTTCATTTTTGTGGTCATGATATTTATAAACACACTTTCATTCATATATTTACAACCCCCAAGACAATGAAAAAACTATGAAAATTTAAGTGGAAGTCCAGATTCTTGTACTTGTTACAAATTAGCAGAATTAAGTCGAAATGAGTTGAATTTTGTGCCATGATACTTACAAATATATCCTCATTCATTTACAACCTCCAAAACACAGGAAACGATGTATTTTGAGTAAAAGTAATTATTCTGGCATATTTTTAAAAATCTTCCTGAACTCGCAAAAGTAAGTCAAAATCAGTTGAATTTTGTGTCATGATACTCATAATGGCACTTTCATTCATTTACATCCTCCAAAACATTAGAAAAGATGTATTTGGAGTGAAAAGGAAATATTTTCGCACATGGGCCCAATGTTTTTTGAAAATCGGTCTCAATTAGCAGAATTAAGTCATAATGAGTTGGAGTTTGTGCCATGATACTTACAAATATATCCTAATTCATTTACAACCTCCAAACCACAGGAAAAGATGTATTTTGAGTGAAGGCAAATATTCTCGCCCATGGGCCAAACTGTCTTTCTCCCATGGGCGAGAGTTTTCAAAATTGCTCTCATTTAGAGGAATTAAGTCAAAATGAGTAGAAATTTCTGTCATGATACTCATAAATGTACTTTCATTCATTTACATCCTCCAAATATTGGAAAAGATGTGTTTGGGGTAAAAGGAAATATTTTTGTTAAATAGCTCTAAATTAACGGAATTAATTCAAAATGAGTTGAATTTTGTGACATGATACTTATGAACATACTTTCATCCATTCACAACCTCCAAAACATGGGAAAAGGTGTATTTTGAGTAAAAGTAAATATTCTCACCCATGGGCCAAATGGTTTTCGCCCATGGGCGAGACTTTTTGAAAAATCACTCTTAATTAGCCGAATTAAGTCAAACTAAGCTTAAATTTCGTGTCAAGACAATAATAAATGCACGTTCATTTATTGAGAAACTGCAAAGCCTGGAAAAAAACATGTAGTTTCAATGAAATTAATTATTCTCGTCCATGGGCCAATATGTTTTTCACCCATGGGCGAGATTTTTTAAAATCGCTGTCAGTTAGCAGAGTCAAGTCACAACAAGCTGAAATTTGTGTCATGATACTTATTAACATTTTTTCATTCATTTACAACCTCCAAAACATTTATTCTGGATGAAATTAAACACTTTCGCCCATGGGCCTGCCCATGGGCCTACCCATTGGCCACTGTTCGCCCATGGGCGTGCCCATGGGCGAGCGAGTTTAAATTTTGAGTTTTCGAAAAAAAATTTTTTTATTTTTTCATCCTTAGCACATATACATAACAGCTGCCTGTTTAATTTTGCGAAATCCCTTGTGAGAGAGTGGCCACAGTGCTGAGAGTTTCTGGACTTTTGTGAGTCCAGAATTAAATTGTGACGTGTTCTATGCAAGATACACATTTTAGATGCTGTAGACAATCATTAATACAAAGAAATATCATCATAACACCTCCAAAGAATAATCAGGTGGTAGTTTATTCACGAAAGAAAGGAACGTTATATCTACCAGAATCAAACGTCGCATCAAAATGGACAAGCAAATACGCCCATACATTTCTCTCCGGTTAGGAAAGTTAATATTAATGTGCCAGAGACTTGGTGTTGTGCAAGACGTTTACTGTCTTGTGATGAGGTACGTGCTAAGTCTGACCATGCTCATCTTCTCAAGGTTCAACAAAGGCAACACCTGCGACTTGGTATCAACCGATCTCACACACCTGCATCAACTAACGGTGTCTATAAAGAAGCTGTAAAGTAATAAAAGCCTACATCGCCCATAAAGCCCTCACTCAAGACATAGTGCATTTATCACTTCTCTTTTTCACCATTATCCGACCTGTGTTTTTTACAGCAACAGCGGCCTATTGTCTGTCATAGACAGATTAGTTTTTCTGTTTTCTTTAAGTGAGACACACGTGTCCCTCAAAACATGTGTATGGCCCTCATTCCTAGTATGATTGAACATTACGTAACCATACAGAATCCAGTGGACTAACACATTGCACGGACCTATAAGTTACAATATCTCCACAACATTACAGTACTAGCGATGTGGGTCTTGTATTCGAGTTCTGCGGCTTGACTTGTGTAAGTTACGGTGCCCCGAGAGATGATTAATGGTGTATTCAAGTTGAGCTAGAGTGTCTCCGATACGACTAACTCTAGACATCCTGGGTTAGTTCAGTATAACATTAGTTTCAGTCGATACACTAAATGTTACCGCACTCATTTTCAGTCTGGCAGTTCTTTCATCTTGTAATATAACACGTCACTGTATACACATCTCCTTTATTACGTGAAGAACAGACGCACAAATATCTTATTGCCTGTTATTGAACACCATAACGGCTCAACGATGGTAAGGTTGGGTGTCAACTGAGAACAAAGCGTTAAAAAACTACTTAACTGTGAAATAGTGATAATAATGTAAAGTCCAGTATTTTTCGCCGAAAGCACGTGCCATTTTAGAAAACCGTTCTGATCTGAAATGTGAACACGTTAGTGTGGAATTTCCCCTTTGACGTCACTTTCAGAAAACGAGCAGCAATAATCTCCGACAATACATTCAAAAGTATCATGTTATACCGATAATGAGGTGAACGTTGAATTTATGAATATTCTTTTGTTACCATTTTCTCCGGAATGCTTGAATGAATTAATCTACTCGTGACATTAAGTGACATTGAAGTAGGGGCCGAAGTCAAGATATGCATAACAACAACAGGTTCTAGCCATTATGGGCTCAGTGTCATCTATGTCTTCTTTCAGGTTATAGTACGCGTCTACCGAACACTCCGTTGTAAGTATAGCGAGTTAATGATGGATGAATTTCATGTGTTTGTTGTAATGATAAGAGACTTGTATACAGTCTGCATGTGCAGTTAGGCCAGGCGAGCCGGACCGGTCCCCTACCCGGATGTGCCTGCCTCGCACGTGCTGCTCGCGAACCGTGTCACATGTATACACGTCGCATTCAGATCTTCAATAAAACTTGTAGTGAACAGTCATCTGTCGTTGGTCTTCATGTCACACTGTTACATGGTGTCAGAAGTGGTTTCGTCAGAGAATGGACAAACTACGACCACCCTCACCTTTGCTTTTGACTGGTAATCTTGCTGAGAACTGGCGTAAGTTCAAGCAACGGTTTGAGCTGTTTTTGACTGCTTCTGACAAGGACGGGAAAGGTGACAAGGTAAAGTCGTCTATTTTTTTGTCTACAATTGGAGAAGATGCACTTGAACTTTATAACACATTTCATTTTGAGAGTGAAACGGATGCCATGAGACTTAAGTCAATTTTGGATAAATTTGAAGCTTACTGCATTCCCAAACGTAACATTACCTTCGAGAGGCACAGATTCTTTACATGTAGCCAGAGGGAAGGGGAGAAAATAGACCAGTATGTTACAGAGTTAAAGAGCAGAGCAAAAACATGCGAGTTTGGAGATTTGCATGACTCACTCATACGAGATAGGATAATTTGTGGCATTGCAAGTGATGCATTAAGGGAAAGACTCTTGCGTGAAGATGATTTGACTTTAGACAAGACTATTACTATGTGCAGAGCTGCTGAAGCTAGTAAAGTTCAAGTTAAGGAACTTCATCCACTAGACCCTCAGCCAGTACATTCAGTTGAACAACAATCAAAATCTAGTCGTCGAAAATCTAACAGGAAAAAGTCACAGAGTTCTGGTTCACGTTCGATTGAGCAGTCTGATACGTGTGGCTATTGTGGATTTACACACGCTCCTAGAAAATGTCCTGCATCTGGAAAATCATGTGATAAATGTGGGAAACAGAATCACTTTGCTAGAGTTTGTAGGTCCAAAAATCAGTCATCGAAAAGTAAAGTTCACTTTGTTGAGAAAACCCAAGATGAACTCTTTGTGGATTCAGTTGATGCAGATGTCGTTTCTGGCAAAGATTGGATAGTCTCTTTACAAGTCAATAACACGTTCTTGCCACTTAAACTTGACACAGGTGCTCAAGCTAATATCCTTTCTGAGAAAGATTTCAACAGACTATTAGACAAGCCCAAACTGCGCCTCTCAAAGACTAAACTCACTGGTTACTCTCATGTTGATATTCCTGTAATGGGTCAGTTTACAGCTAAAGTTTGTCACAAGAACATACAACTTGATCTCATATTTGTTGTAACTCCAGAAGATGTTCAGTCTATTCTAGGGCTGAAAGCATGTGACCAGTTGAATTTGGTTCGCCGTGTTCTCTCTGTTGATGCTGAGTTACCTTTGAATGGAGGTGTAGTATTTCAGAAATATGCAGACGTGTTCAAGGGTCTAGGTAATCTGCCAGGTGTTCATCACATCAAGCTCGACAATGATGTTCCACCTGTCGTAAACGCATGTCGTCGAGTGCCCTTTGCTTTACATGACAGACTGAAGGAGGAACTCAATCGCATGGAGAAGCTTGACGTCATAACCAAGGTGAATGAACCAACGGATTGGGTGAGTCCTCTTGTAATTGTTGAAAAGCCAAACAAACAATTGAGAGTCTGCATTGACCCTAAGGACTTGAATAAGGCCATTAAACGTGAACATTTTAAGCTTCCCACACGAGATGAAATCACTGCAAAGTTCTCGAATGCACGTTATTTCAGTAAACTGGATGCGTCAGCTGGATTTTGGCAACTGAGGTTGGATGAGGAGAGTTCGAAGGTCTGTACGTTTATAACACCTTTTGGAAGATATAGATTCTTACGGCTCCCCTTTGGCATATCTTCTGCTCCAGAAGTGTATCATAAGACAATCCACACTTTGTTTGATTCAGTGGAAGGTGTAGATACCTCCATGGATGATATTATTGTGTCAGGTTCGACACCTGAAGATCATGATAACCATCTTTCTCAGGTCCTTGATATCGCACGTCGGAAAACTTGAAGTTCAACCCAGACAAATGTGTATTTGGAGTCACCGAGTTAACATTTCTTGGCGATGTGATTAGCAGCGATGGTGTGAAGCCAGATGCCCGGAAGGTTGAAGCAATACAGTCTATGCAGAGACCTACCTGTAAGAAAGATATCCAAAGGTTTTTGGGTATGATAAATTACTTAGGTAAATTCATCCCTCGCTTGTCAGAGAAGACGCAACCACTTAGACAATTGTTGGATAAAGATGTTGATTTTCTGTGGCTACCTCAGCAGGAACAATCATGGTTGTCTCTGAAGCAAGCTGTGTCACAGGAGCCAGTCCTGAAGTTCTTTGATCCTGGGAGGAAAATCAAGATTTCGTCTGACGCTTCCCAGAATGGGTTGGGTGCTGTCCTGCTGCAGAAGTATGATTCTGATTGGTTGCCTGTAGCGTATGCTTCCAGAGCTCTTACCTGTGCTGAAACAAGGTACGCTCAAATCGAAAAGGAAATGTTGTCAATAACTTTTGCATGTGAACATTTCCATCAGTACTTATATGGGCAGTCCATACTTGTAGAAACGGATCACAAACCACTTGTTTCAATTTTCAACAAATCTCTGAATGACTGCCCTCTCAGAATACAGAGATTCATGTTAAGAATGCAACAGTATGATGTTCAAGTCTCACATACCTCGGGAAAGTTCATGTTTACAGCTGATACATTGTCCCGCTCATGTCCTTCATCAAAGCCCGGATCTGTTTCGTCATCTGAAGAATGTGTTCAAGCCTACGTTGACATGATCGTCTCGTCTCTCCCTGTGTCCACGACACGCTATGCTGAGATACGTCAGGAGACAAGCCGGGATCCAGTGCTAGTCGCTTTGATGGAAATTGTTCAGTCAGGTTGGCCAGAGCATAGAAGTTCATGTCCCGTGAATCTTCGTGAGTATTGGAACTACAGGCATGATTTGACTGTTGTAGATGGTGTCATCTTCAAGGGTGTTAGGGTTGTAATACCTACCTCGCTCAGAAACTGCATGCTAAACAAAATTCATGCTGGTCATCTTGGTATGGAGAAATGTAAACGTAGATCCAGAGAAACTCTTTTTTGGCCACGACTCAATCATGATATTGACAATATTGTGTCTAACTGTTCTATGTGTCAAACATACAGGAACAGACAGCAGCCTGAACCTCTGCAACCTCATCCGACGGTTTCTCGCCCTTGGCAGAAAGTTGCCGCAGATCTCTTTTACTGTGGTGGGAAAGATTATCTGGTGATTGTAGATTATCTCTCCAACTATCCGGAGGTATGCTCCTTGACAGATACGTCGTCTCGTCGTGTCATCGCCTCCATGAAAACGGCGTTTGCTCGCCATGGTATCCCCGACGAGGTATTTACAGACAATGGTCCCCAGTTTCGTAGTCACGAATTTAGACAGTTTACACGTGACTGGCAATTCAAGCATAACACGTCTAGTCCAAACTACCCACAGTCAAATGGTTTGGCAGAAAAAGCTGTTCAGATTGTGAAAAACATTTTGCGTAAGGAAAGTCAGGATCCTTATATGGGGTTACTTGCTTACAGGAGCTCTCCTCTTGATAATGGGCGATCCCCAGCCGAGATTCTTATGGGCAGACGTATTCGCTCTAATCTCCCTATTCAGGAGAAACTTTTGCAAGTTCCCAGATCTCGTAAAGTTGTTAAATATAAGGAGAATCAGAAAGTAAAACAGAAGCGCTATTACGACAGGTCTACTAAGAGTTTGAGTAGGCTTCAGTGTGGTGAAAAAGTTGCAGTGCGTGATCATCAGCGGCGTGATTGGTCACAACGAGGTACGGTCATTCAGGACGTTGGCCCAAGGTCTTACTTTGTTCAGACAGATCGTGGTAGTCTACTTCGGAGGAATCGTCGTGATATTCTGTTGTCGTCACGCACGTTTGTGCCAGTGAAGAGTGCTGGAACCGCCGATGTTACATCTTCGTCGTCTACGACGTCCCCAGTGTCTGGGATGTCTCCGTCGCCGACTGTGACTAGATTTGGCCGTGTGTCCAAGCCACCCATGAGATTGGGAGTGGATTGTTAACTGTTGTATGTTTAACCATGTTCGATGTTTCAGATGGTTCCCTGCCGTCTGGAGAAGTTTCGTGCTAGAGAGGGGAGATGTAATGATAAGAGACTTGTATACAGTCTGCATGTGCAGTTAGGCCAGGCGAGCCGGACCGGTCCCCTACCCGGATGTGCCTGCCTCGCACGTGCTGCTCGCGAACCGTGTCACATGTATACACGTCGCATTCAGATCTTCAATAAAACTTGTAGTGAACAGTCATCTGTCGTTGGTCTTCATGTCACACTGTTACATTTGTTAAGCCATTATTTCTTCCATTCTGTTGTAGTGCTAAAATGTGTGAATTCATTTAAATTGTCAAAGTGTCTAACTGTTTGTAATGCTAATAAACCAAGATTGCAATCGTTCTCAAACTTGAGGAGAGAGAGTCTATACAGACTGAAAAAAGCATAAAAGATGGCAGAAAAAACGTCTTGAAGCAGTTTTATTAATAGCAGTGAAATTAATAATTTTGCCCAGAGTTCCAAGCTGTAGAATTTGACTTCGACTTGACGTGACTACTTGTACTGGCACACGTCGCCCTCAAGCTTGTCTCCATTTTTGCTCTTCATCACCACTGCATTGCGTATTGACTTGCCTCTTTGTCGTTTTCATTAATTGCGGTTATTTATATTATAGTGTAGATTACCTTCGTTTGTTCTCCCTATGGCTGGTTACCACAGTCATCAACATGTCTAAGGACTGATGTACATCTTTGTCTTCAACTATAGATATAACAGGAAAACAGGAATTTCCTCGGACAGCATTGTGCTCACTGATGCATTGAATATTCCAATGATAAACAACTGTTACATATATCGTATTGAAAGCTGAGTCCTTCCAAGAAGCTACAATGGTCAGACATCTCCACCCTTGAGCAACAATCGTACGTCGAGGTTCAAACATCTTTGTGCAAAAGACATCTTCGACTGTCCCACAACAATAAGACATCGAAGCGTGGACGAGTTTGTTGCATAAAGAGAATACTGACCATAGAAGCTGAATGGTGTTAATACATTGATTTTTGCTGTTGTCGTAGTTGTTTCCTGTGGCTGCTGTTGGTCTATTTTCTATAACAATAATCATTGGCGTGGCATCCTCGAAATGCTTCCAAGACTTTTATGCGGCAGGAAACCGGATATCGTCATTCACCATTGTTGTGTATGTATCGATACGCGATTTAATGCACTACATATGTCTTCGAATAGAAAAGGCACAGGGTGTGTGAAAACAAAAGTAGAGCTCAAGTGTATGTCAGATAACATCAATTTTTCAATTGGAAAATGTAGTTCCCTCCATTTCGCTGTTCAGTTCCGCTTTCAGACAACAAGCAGTTAGATGCATGGTTTCTGAAAGCCATTCGTAAAACAACCATCTGGACATTTGTGTAAACACCCCTGTGGCAACATTTGTGTTATTGCCAGGAGCGAAGAAGCCGTGATCATTCACTGACAATTCATCTGACAGCTATTCTCTGTTTCTCGCTTACTTACTGTCAGTTATCATAAATCTCGTTTTTTGCTGATTCTTCGCATCACGGACATGAAACTTCGCCCAGAAACATGGCTTGCACTTCTTTTGATCATTCAAAAGATTCCGTTCGATATTAGTTTTACTTTTCTTCAGGGAATTAAAGGAGGAGATGATATGGGAAGGGAATTCAGGCGCAAACACCTGGTGTCATCGCTGAATTTAAGCATTATGAAGTTAACAGAATTATTTTGTTTAGTATTCCAGTGAAATCTGTTTCGTCATATGTTCTCTTTTTCCATGTCGGAAATGAACAACTACTCAAATTCATTTCCTTAGGCAAATTCTTTGTCACTTCCAGCAAACAGATTGCATGTGTAAGAAAAGTCGCCGAATCCATGACTCAACGAATCATTTTAGGTTGGTTTCCTTCTAACTCTAGCTTTATTCAACCAAGGTATCTCCTGGTAGTTCTTGTCCCAACATAGTGAACCTATCGGGACATCTGAATTATTATTATTCTTAAGCTGCATCTTCCACGACTTCAATATCGCCTAAGAGAAAGGTTTTCTTGTTTCGGAAATGAGTGAGTGAGTGAGTATAGTTCTATGCCGAACTCAGCAATACCCCTGTCATATGGAGACGGTGTGTCTTTCGGAAATTAGATTTGTCCAGTACCTTAAACAGTAACTGAGGTATTAACATTGCCAGTTGACAGTTGCTTGGAAATAGATACAGGGTGATCTGGTGGTTTTGTGTTACCTTATAACGTGCATGAAAGCATGAATACAGGTATAATATACACGGGCTGTAGGTTGCATTAGTTCATTGTATTCAAGCACGAATGCGTTTAACTTGACAAAACGACTTCAAAAGTATCTGATTTCGTTAAATTATTTCCATCGCCACCTTTCTTGTTATATTTCCAGTCCTTTTTAGAGTGTTCAGATAAAGACGATCAGATACCTGATGCGATAGGATACTGATGTGTAGGGGCTGACGTGCCAGTCAGTGGCGATCGTAGTTGCATTGTTACGAGAGCGCTATTATTTGCTCGTATGTATGTCATTCCCTTGACAGATATAACAAAGGAAACATTAACTGTTTCAAGCTGTGTAGACAGAAAACATCTACGTTGAGTACAAAACAGTTCAGTGCGTGTCAAGCTGGTTCAATTACATTTGATGTCACCCAGTATTATGGAAACTATATCATATGATCAATTCACTTATTCATCCCAGACAGGATTTCATGCGCACTTTGATGGTTATTGGGACGCCGAGACGGAATCTGTTGATAAGAATGCATGATTGCATTTTTCGGAAAATCAAGTTATGAATAACAAAACTCAAAGAGCAGTTTGCAAAGGCTCCGTGTAATCACAAAGAAACCATTCCCGAAAGACAGTATGTTTTTAGGCCATACACTAATGTTATTTAAAAATTCAGAAATCTCTTTTGCTATTGGCAGAAGACAGAATAACAGAACCAAGACTTTGCAAACGAATATTATACCTCTTATAAACTAGATTCTTAACCAATACTTGACCCTATGAATGAATATCTTAAACATTCCAGCTATGATTACAAGAAGATATTACAACTTTCATCGTGAGAGGAAACTCAGGCAGAGGATGGGATACATACAATAAAGCGAAGTGGACCCAAAGGTCAGATAAAAGAGTGTCCATATTGCCAGGTGTTGTCAATACTGACCAGTATGGATGTACAGTCTTATGGCTGAGTTGGTGGGAGTTTACACAGACAGCGGCCGTCTTTGCTTTCAAAAGCCAACTTGTCCAATCTTAATTTAGGTATTCATACACTGTCATGCTATAGTGTCATTTCATCTCGAAATGTTTGGTTTGCGACACTTCCAACTATATGTCACCGGACTGCAAATAATCGAGTCTGGACCAGACAATCCAGTGGTCAACAATATAAGCATCAATCTACGCATTTAGGTAACGGTGACGTGTCAAACGCGTCAGCGAGTCTGATCACCTGATCCCGTGGGTCGCCTCATACTAGCTTGGGTGGCTGAGGACCATATGCTACCCAGATCATCATGGGTCTTTCACGAAATGTAGCAAAAATAACTACCTCAGAGCAAGTTCGTGTCAAATCTAAGTTAGCAATAGCTAAACCTCAGAATGTTTATCCTGCCCAGACATCGTTGTGCAGGTTGTCCACTTGAGGAAAAACAAGAAGATACGGCATGTCTTAAAATAAGGATTCACGCTGGACACATTGTTTGTTCCTGATTGAAAATCTGGAAACATACTACACATACCTACTCCTAGATGATTTCTGATAACAATTCTTTTCAAAACATTTTCATGTAGACATTTCAAATTAGTTTCTCAATGAAACTGTCCAATATTGATTGCATAGTTCTGTGTTTACAACGGATGTCAACGTATGTGATAGTTGTTGCTTGTATCGTGATCATAGAGACAGAAAAAAATAAAGTTGGTGAAATCATCTTCTTTGGGAAGAGTAACGGAAGATAATGCAGATCACGTTCAATTTACTTCAAATGGTATCGTTTCCGCATCATTATGACACATTGAGAGTTCAGCGTATGACGCTATTTAATCATTAGTCAGTGGTGCATGCAATGCGCTCCTTAGACATGGCCGAGGCTTTTGCCAATACCACAGCCACCCCATAACGCGGGGTTGCATCAACTAATGTGTCCAGAGAGGCAAGCACAGACTGAGTCAGTATAGTGAGATGGTAACTTAGTCAGTCTCACACTCCATGAACAAGTTGCCAGACCAGCGGATGTGGTTCTCCCGTACCCGCCAGACAGCACCGTTACAAGTGAGTGATCACTCTAGATAGTCCTTCATCTCACTCGCGTATGCTGACTGGCTTCGACAATAACACACAGATGGAATTGACAACATATACTCATGCCACTGATAACATATTCTTCGAACAGAAACCTGAGGAATCTGGATTCGAACCTGTGACTATGATCCCCGCAACCTATGCACAATATGACCATGTACTGGGCCACGCTGTGTCCGTCTGTATGAAACATTTCTGTATATAGTTAGATGTCCATTAAGGCTGTGTGATCCTTGCTGAAACATGCTTTTTTCTATTCTACATGTATCAAGCTCATTTCTGTGTGGTGTAATTTTATTGCATATTTATCGCATTGTTTGTTTGTCAGACGCTGCTACGGTTGCACAGTGTTATCGACGCTTCAAGATACAGTATGTAAATGTTTACAAGGGCGTTTCTGTAAACGACCATGTGAACATGTGAGTGATTGTTAACTAGCCCTGTAACTCCTGTTGCCGAACACGAGCTGGTGTGATCACGCGATTAGAAAGCTTCATTGTATGTCACTTCACTTTCACTTTCTCGCCTCACCTTTCACTTTGTCCCTTGGTGCTATCGCTTTGTTGTTTGGTACACATCGCTGCATCGATGTGTATCACCATGGTCACTGATGAAGGCGAGAAAGTGACAACTAGTGTGAGTGAGTGAGTGAGTGAGTTAAAATTTAAAGTCACTTTGGCAATATTTCAGCCATATCGTGACTAAAACAAAATACAGATTAACAATAATGAAATATAGATTATACAATCCTGTCAACAAAGGACAGTAAAATGACAAGAACATCACAGATATACATGTAAAACTAGTCATTAATTCTAAAATATTTAGCTACAGGAGAGAACACAATGTAAAAATAGGCTATACATCGCCACCTACTGAAGGTAGATCACCGTACTAGGGACTATGGGGACGTATAGTATCTTTGCTACCTGCATGGACCCTGGTTGGATTTACATCATCCCCTCAGCTGCAGGAGAGTGCAAGAAATGTTAGCCAAAATTAAGATACTAGTAAGAAGAATACCACTGGTATGGTTACATTGACTTTGAACCTTTTGGGACTGACGTACCCTCTCAGGAGGACAATAATTTTACAATACTTCAACCCCCTTTGAGGGTATAGCCACTAACCGCTCAAGTTCCTTATCTGAACTACTAATCATTAAAGTACATTTATCTACAGAACATATTACTCAGAATTGAACTATTAAAGCAATTTCCTTTAAAAAACCATTACATGAGAACTAACTGTGTTAAAAAGACCCTTAACTGTTTTGACAGAAAACTATTTATCCTTTGTGATGGAGACTACTAGTGTGAATGTTTCACCTGCGAAATTTCACATATCATCCACACGTTAGCGTTAGCAATCTCCAGAACATAGAATACCTCAAGGTCTGAATATTTGTGGACTGAATCCCGACGATAAGTGATGGTTTACTAATCATTAGAAAGGATATTTTCTATTTTCGGGAGAGATGTTTAGCAATTTTAATGTAAAGATAATTTCACAATTTGGTCCAAGAAAAAACTCGAAAATATCAATAACCATGAGCTTAAAGAACAAATTATATATTATTTAATTCGCTACCTTTGCAACAATGTGTTTACGTATATTTATTGATCTCTCCGAAAAGAGCCATAGTCCGTATTCGTTGCGGAGGATCGTGGACGGGGATCATGTTGCTCAGTTTGACAAGGGGAGGATGCTACAGATGTCCTGGCCAATACCTTCCACTAGTGTCGGCTCAGGCAAGATGAGAGGAGGGGTTGCCAGGTGACTCAAACATTCTGTTCTCTCGTGGACACAGTATGCAAAGCCCATTCCCACTGTCCTCGTCCTGATATTGCGGAATAGGTCGATAACTTTATTTATACACCCATACACGAAACTTGGTTCCAAATATGCCTCTATTCACTCAGGCAGGATGATGTGTTAACATTGTCAAACTGCCAGTAGATCATTAGGAAATTTGGGTCATAATTCATGTGTCGGTTTAAGAATGCATTTCTACTGCACAATAATCCATCAACAGGGGTAATCTTGCCGTGCTGTGTGTATGCTCACTTGTATGCGAACATTTGGCGCCGCCACAGTTTGATGGAGTTTCATGATCACATGTTTATGATACTGTCATTACAGTACACATGTACTCGGTTTGTAGATGCGACAGGTTTAGAGAATTCTATTTGAAGCTTTAGTGCCTGGATTTGGCGCATTATAAATGTGTACATTAATCCAATTACTATTCATTCCGACAGGAGCGCCCTGTATCCATCGTGCAGAATTAAGTGCGTTGTCATTAACAGGATGTAAAGATATCTTTAGGATGATAACAGCAACGCTGCCACGGAATCACCAATTATAGACAGCTGGAGGTATGCCATCGACTGTGGCTAATTGATGTGTCAAGGACTTTAGAACGGATATGGCTTTATTGTCATATCCAGGCGGTTTGCATACACACTAATCATGTCCTGTTGAGCCTCTGACACTCACATCCTATCTACGAACAATGCTTATCCTCCTGTCTCCATCACATATGCATAGATGTCAGAATCAGCTGTGATCCAACAGCTAAGGAGAAACAGGCAACATGACAAATCACCCGATTCATTTGAATAGGTAACAGCGCAAGTGGATGAACTATTGCGTCAGAATGCCTATATATAATCACTTCGCCTTGCGGAAATATGAAATGAAAGATCAGCTTTATCGACATAGGTGTGAAACCAAACTCAGTAGCAAGGCACTAAATCCATTGTCCTTGACCTGGGTGGATGAACGTAATTTTACATTTGAAGAGGACATTTATCGGCAATATTAAAGACTGAGTTAGAAACTGGTGACGAAAATAGATCATTTACAATTCATTACAGCTGTTGTAAAGGGGGTGTTATTTCCCTTTAGTGAACGGAATTACGAGGGTTGGCTGAAAAGTTCTTAGCCTGAGTGGTTTTTCCCCACCAGGTAGAGACAGGTGTTTGCCACCAATGAGGACAATCATTTAGTGAATCATAGGCACAAGAACTACAAACGTACTAATAGTTTTATCTCAACTACAGCTCTTTTGGTAAACCTACCCTCTGAAATCATCAGAAATGGACAAAACTGAATACAGGGCAGTCATCAAGTACTTGCAAAAGAAAGGGATATCCCCAACACAGATACATGCTGACATGGTCTCCACTCTAGGGGGTGATGCTCCTTAATTTTCCACAGTAAAGAAGTGGGCTGCAGAATTTAAGCGTGGCAGACAAAGCCTTGATGATGACCCACGTTCAGGAAGGCCTTCAACAGCAACCACTCCAGAAAACACCACGCGAGTGCTAGATATGTTGATGGATGATCGACGATTGACTACTCGACATATTGCTAGTGTAGTGGGTATCTCTCATGAGAGGGTTGAGCATATTATCACCAACGAATTAGGAATGACTGAAGTTTCTGCAAGATGGGTGCCAAAGCTCTTGACAGCAGAACAGAAACGTGTCAGGTTCCAGACGTCCTTTGACAATTTGCGTCGTTTTGAAGCAGATCCCGATGATTTTGTTGCACGATTTGTAACCATGGATGAGACCTGGATACATCACTTTCAACCAGAAACAAAACTACAGTCAAAACAGTGGAAGCATCCTGATTCACCAGCTCCGAAGAAAGCCAAGTCTATTCCTTCAGCTGGAAAGGTGATGGCATCAGTCTTTTGGGATTCCAGGGGTATTCTGCTCATTGATTATCTTGAAAAAGGTCAAACTATCAACGGCAGATACTATGCTGATCTACTGAACCAGTTGTGAGAAGCAATCAAAGCCAAACGACGAGGGATGATCGCTAAAGGTGTCCTCTTCCACCAAGACAATGCGCCTGTTCACAAATCGGCGGTGGCCATGTCAACAATCCGCGATTGTGGCTTTGAACTCATTGACCATCCTCCTTATTCACCTGATTTGGCTCCTTCTGACTTCCACCTGTTCCCCAAAATGAAAAAGAAACTCGCCGGTCGCCATTTTGCAAGTAATGATGACGTCATTTCCGCTGTGACTGATTTTTTTAGGGTAGCTGAAGATAATTTCTTCCTGATCGGGATTCGGGCGTTGCAGCATCGCTGGCAAAAGTGTGTGAACTTGGAAGGGGACTATGTAGAAAAATAAATTACAAACGTGGACTTTGTAACTTTGTTTCACATTGAGGCTCAGAACGTTTCATCCAACCCTCTAAACTGCGATTACACTGTGAATAAATAACATCATCGAGTGTTACACCTGTGTACACAAGCGCAACGTATGACAAATATCGCATACTTGCTGTTTACTGAGCAGTGGGAAATGGTCTCGGAGAAAAAGGAAACAAGTCTACATTTCAGATAAAGAGCGCGAGGGATTAAAAGGATGAGATTGGTTCAATTACATCACAGTGTGTAAACCTGATGGGACACATGCCCAAAGAAACCGGGGTCATAAACGTTTACCACTTTGCAAACTCCTGGCAGGATGGATACTGACAGAATAATATAATATATATATAAATATATAAATATAATATATTTTGTTTTGGTTTTTATTATATGTATCTTTTAGAAACGAATGTTTTGTAGTCCTTACCGAAGTGATTCCTCGTCATCTATTTTGTTTAGATGAAACCCAATCACTGGTACGGCTTTAGCAGGGTTGTGGGTCGTGGTTATGCACGTTGTACTGTACGACATCAACGTCTACAAGGACCCATTACTATAACTTGTGCAGTCTCACTACTGCAGTCGGTGTAACTGTAGACACTTGCATGTATAATTCTAATAAGTATCATTAGAAGCAAGACAAAGCGAAATAAGGGTGTCGCTTACGTTATGTGCCCAAGCCACGGTATCCCTCTTTGATGTCGTGACTGAGGAAAGCGTCGAAAAGAACGTTTTGTCGAGAAGTGTGTCGTGCAGGTTTGACCAGTGTGGTGGTGAACGTGTTACGATGTGTCAAGCCATGCCCCACACGTAGAAATGTAACTGATATTCCGTAAAGATAAGGAAACTGAAGGATTCACATGGTTCCAATCATTGACTGCCAGAGCGAAGATAATGCCAGGCCTCACACCAAACATTCCAATATTCAGTAGCTTCAGAATAAGAACATTGCACTTCTTCCAAAAAATCACCAAGCCAATGCCGAAACGATGCTCAGCAGTTTGGGGGACTCCACAAAATATTCTGAAGACAACGTCGGATTGGAAGGGATGCCTTCGCTTATTGAACATTTGCTCAATATCGACTGACATTTTACATTGCACACTGAGATATTTTTGTTAATAGATTCAACTACTGCAACTCAACCAATTCGTTTAATTTCTGACAAATATTATAATCAAATGACTCTGACATATCTATATCCAAGGAAGGTCAGTAAAGTACAGTTTTCGTTCTTCATCTGGTTTCAGACATGTTATTGTGGTTAGTGTACTTATTTCACATTTGATAAGCATGCAATTATGGATACTGTTTGGACACACCCACGCATAAACACATGGACACACACGTGGACACCCCCACCCCACCCCCCAATCCCCCCACCCCTCAAACAAACACACATACATGATGTAATCTGCAAAGTGAAGACGTATGGTTCCCTCTTTCTTTAATAGTATAATAATATTATTCCTTAGCATGATGCATGACACATGGCACACAAGCTTGACACATGCTTTATAATACTGAGCGAGAGCATATATAGGCGCCCAGGGTACTGAGGCATAATGGATATAACGTTATCATGGACATCATGGAAGAAATTTATATTTCTAATACATTCAAATCTAATACTCTTGATAATGCAATGACATTTTTCTATGTGTATTACCCATTTGCGGTACTTAAAGGATCGTTGAATCCACTTGCATCTTATTCGGTTCTATTTACAGAAATATTCTGATGACACTTTCCGATGTATCAACTTCAGTACTGCATCAAAAGAACGAAAGTTACTTAGAACTAAAGGTATTCACCGGCCAGTGAAATATTGAAATAGTGCTGCCACAAAATATACACCATGATATCTTCATTGTAATTAATGCAACAATATCCAATTTTAACCAATGGTACACACTTATGAAATGAAATATTGCTGCCATAAAATACACATCTTCTCAAAGTATCTTTTTAAAGTAATCGAGGTACAAAATATAAATATCGTTGAAACATGTACTTGCCTGTGCAGCTGCAGATGAAACGCTACATGCATAATAAATCCGCAGTGGTGAGTTATGTGTTTTCCACATTCAAACACAACATTACTTTGGCAAATATATATTGAGTTTTTGCTCAGAGACTGTGCTATGCATCTGTTACGACAAAACCAGCAGATTATCTTACAGAACCTACTTAATGTATACCACAGAAACAAATGTTACTGACACTAAACCAGATAATTACTGAACGTCAACTATCATCCCCATAAATGTCATGAACAGTGACACCTGTTGCTAGAATGTTAGGAAAAGACATGCTCAATTCAATATGTGAAGTTTTATATAATCGCCTAAAACGAATTTTAAGGAACATAAATGTTTCTCTTTGCAGTGTGCATGTACTCTTCAACAGTGTTGGCCACTGGTGTGCCAAATATGTGCGTACATAAAAGTTACTATCAGTTACCGTCATGTTTGCCTCAGTCAAGGCTCTGAATGAAAAGATAGATAACATCAAAGCATGTAGGTACGGTGAATGTATCTGTGGCGCTCTATGTCTGAGAATGGATGAATATTGTTGTTTTCACTAAATATACATCTCCATAGATTAGTATTACCAACGTAACGGTCTAATTGTAAACGTTAATAGGGCGTAGCCAAGGCTATGTCTTATCTCCTCTGCTTTTTGTATTGTCTTATTGTGACGATACCCATTAACTCACTCACTCAGTCACTGTTGTTTCAGTCTATTTACAGGTTTCCTTGAACGAATACATTCTTTATCTCTCTAAACGTACGTGCCGTACAAACAAGCTAGGTTCTTCTTGTGTAACGTATAGGGTGACTCTAGAAGCGAAATCTCCTTCAAATGTAAATACACAGTTTTGGCGTTACCTGTATTTGGAACACTGACACAAAGAACGGAAGTGGACCAGGTAAGAAAAGAACCCAACAATGCCTCAAATAGAACTGGAGAAGGAAGCAACAGCACCGAATACTGTTAAATTATCTTCAGTGAGTGTGAGTGAGTTTAGTTTTACGCCGCACTCAGCAATATTCCAGCTATATGGCGGCGGTCTGTAAATAATCGAGTCTGGACCAGACAGTACAGTGATCAACATCATGAGCATCGATCTGCGCAATTGGGAAACGATGACATGTGTCAACCAAGTCAGCGAGCCTGACCACCCGATCCCGTTAGTCGCCTCTTACGACAAGCTGAGTCGCTAAATTATCTTCAAATCATATTGAGTTTGGATATAGAAGAAGAGTGAGTGAGTGAGTGAGTGAGTTAGTGAATGAGTGAGTTAATATTCAACGTCACATCGGCAATATCTCAGCCATATCGTGACGAGAACATTTAACATCTAATCAAATGTATGCATGTGGTAAAATCCTGTCAACGAAGGACAGTAAAACAACTAGAATATCAAAACTGGAAGTAAAACTAGCATGGAAAGTTAAAACTAATATCACTATTTAGACAACACAAGATAAAACAGGCTATAGATCGCCAACAACAGAAGGTAGAACACTATACTAGGGACCATGGGTACATACAGTACCTTTGCTACCTGCATGGACCCTAGTTGGATTTACACCATCCCTTCAGCTGCTGGCGATTGTAGGAAAAGTTAACCAACACTAAAACAACAAGAATTATACGTTTAAAAAGCCCGCTAAGTTCACATAGATCTGAAAGTTCTTGGACTTACGTACCCTCTCAGGAGGACAATACTTCTACCCCCTTTGAGGGTACAGCCACCAACAATTCAAGTTACAAATCCAAGCCACCAATCATTAAAATACATATATTTACAGACCATATTACTCAAAATTCAACAAAAAATCAATCTCTGTTAAAAAAACAAATAATTACTAACGCAGATAAAAAGATCCTTAATTGTTTTAACTGTAAAATACTTATCCCTTGCGATGGAGAATTCAACCCAGTCAAGCAGAATATGCATGACCGTGACTCTCTCATCATAAGGGATACAAAACGGATCCCTTAACCTCTTAACAGGTGCACATGAGTATATCTTGTAATACTTATGTGTATAGCTTGTGTGGCCAATACGACATCGTCCTAATCTAACCTCTTCAAATCTGGACTGACAGCCCAAGTAGGTGTAACCAATATACGGTTTTATTTCAAGTATTTGTACCTACTTGGGTGTCCCACTTCTTCTGCATCAAATCACAGAAGTAAGTTCTAATGCTAGCTTTGTAATCAGAATATGGCAGCAAGATCGGCCATTGTGTTACCGGAAATGCCTACATGGCTGGGTAACTAACAAAAGACGATGTCGTATTGGCCAGTAGAAGATCATTATACAATTCAATAATTTAAATCAAAAGTGGATGTTTGCAAGAAATATTTTTAATAGCCTAAAGGCAAGAAAGAGAATTTGAAAAGATTATGTACTGTTTATGTTTAGGGTGTATTTGAATATAATTAAGAGCCGTTAATATGGCGTTAGATTCAAATGTAAAAACAGAGCTGTTATCCGGTAATCTAGTTTTAAGGGACTTAACATGAGGCAGAAATGTTAAGTGGGCGTCACAGATTAGGCCCATGACCTTGGCCTCCTTTACAACTTTGATGGGAGTGAAAATTAGAGATATGTCTGGGTCCTTATGCGGCTTATATTTTCTGCAAAAATATATAAAATTTGTTTGGGATTTAGAAAATTTCAAGACACCATTTAATTATTTTGTTTAAACACAGCTGCAGTTGCCTTTCAATAGTATGCGTATTTTTACCGCGACAAGAAATATTAAAATCATCCACAAATAACGATCCATCAATTGAATCGTTTAAAACTTTTATATTTATCTTGATGCTAAAAAGTGTGACAGAGAGAATACTGCCTTGTGGAACACCCTGATCCTGATTGTAATGATCAGACAGGGTAGAACCCACGCGAACTTGAAATTACTTGTTATTTAAAAAGTTGGCTATGAATTCAGGGAAACGACCTTGCAAACCGAAATCATGTAAATCTCTTAACAGGCCATATTTCCAGGTTGTGTCATATGCTTTTTCAAGATAAAGAAAAGACAGACAGGGCGTGTTGTTTATTAATCAGCGCGTTCTCTTACAAATGATTCCAAACGCACTAAGTCATCGATAGTACTTCTATTTTTACGGAAACCCAACAAGTCGATTACTTATCATGCGTTCCATAGTCTTGCAAAAACAGCTAGTTAGTGAAATAGGTCGATAATTAGATGAATCAGTATGATCACGTCCAGGTTTAGGTGTTGGTACTACTATGACGTCACGCCATGAGGGAGGAAAGTTACCCGATGTCCAAATATCATCAAAAATATTTAGAAGAGGTTCTAGGCAGGATTCTGGTAAATGTTTCAGGAGTTTATAATGTATGTTATCAGCTTCTGTAGCAGTATCGTGAGCTTGATCAAGATCAGTATGGAGTTCATGAATAGAAAATAGTTCATTATAATCTTCCCCGTTGTCTGAATTAAAAGTAATAGTTTTCTTTTCGTGTTATTCATATTGTTGGAATTTAGGCACGTAATTAGAAGAGGAAGAGTGTTTAGCTAGAGTTTCACCCAGTTTATTTGCAATATCTGAATCTTCAGTAAGGAAGTGCTCTCCATGTTTAAAATGTTGTATGTCAGATTTAATAACTTTACCTTTAATTTTCTGGACCATGTTCCACACATTGGACATAGGCGTTCGAGAATTTATTTTGGACACATAATTTTTCCACGATTGGCGTTTATTCTGTTTAAATGTACGCCGAGCTTTAACATTTTATATTTATTTAAATTATGCACCATAGGATGTAATGCGCACCTTTCTTACGTGCCTTCCTAGCCTGTTTGCATTCATCAGTAAACCATGGTTTTCGTACGTGTTGAACTGCAGAAGACTTTGAGATACACTCGTCAGCAATATCACTGAGTACATCTGAAAAACATTTAATAATTTAATACAACCAGGAACCAGTTTGCCAATACAGAGAGATTCGTATAGAGTCCAGGTGGCCTTTTTAAGACTTTGCTGATGACTGTGGAGGGAGGTCGTAATAAGGGGATTTCTCTGATTGTATTCCAGATGTACCAGGACGCGAGCCACCTCTTTGGGTAGAAAAATCTGTTTTGATCCACTTTAAGTTTGTCTGACAACTTGCTGAAACTTTAGTTATCGTAGCTGTTGCATCAGCCGTTGTTTTGGCAATGGAAGCAAAGCTTGCCGTCTGGTCTGAGCTGTGTACTACCTTCTTGGCCTCTGCAAAACTAATGTTTTGCGTGAATTTTATTTTATTGATTGCCATTTGCTGTTTCCATACGGGACAGTCCCTGGAGTAAGATGGGTGATTCCCTGTGCAGTTGGTGCATTTTTTGACGTTACTGTCACAATCTTCTGTTGTGTGTGTCCTTTCACGGCAGTGATCACACACAACAGACAGTGTGCAAGTATTGAAACCATAGCCGAACTATTGGCATTTGAAACATCGAAGAGGATTTGGAATGTACTTGTCCACACTGATATTACAGTATCCAGCCTTAAGTGATGTTGGAACAGTAGGTGACGAGAAAGAAAACAGGTATTAGTTGAATAGTTGTGCTGTTTTTACGGGTTGTGAAACGTTTGACATATAATACACCCTGATCTTTCATCTCAGAAACGATATCAAGTTTAGACAAGTCTGCCAGCAATCGATCTCGATCACTTACGATTCCCTTACTAGTGTTCAGTGTTGTGTGGACCGTGACGGTAACCGGAGAGCCATCGAAAGTGTCAGTGTTCAAAAGGTTTGTTGGCTGTTGTCTTTTGGAGCACTCATTCAAGAGGGCACCAGAACGTAATTTTCTAATGTTCTTTACATCACCGGCAATGCCTTGGATACCCTTAGACACAGCAAAAGGGTTTAAATTCAAAGGTGTATTATTTTTGGTCTCGATGACAATAAAACGTGGCCAGTAGTCAATGTGTTTGGACGGTCTGAGGTCATCAACAGGGTTATTTTCAAGATGACGTTTGCTCTTTTTGGTGTGAGTTTCGTAAGCCATGGTGAGTTATTTAGATTTTATCATCCGAGCTCCCCACCCACCATGGAGTATCACAAGGACAATGCTAAAACAAGCGGATCTCCAGCTTGCAGCACCAGGGATACCCGGATAATATACTCCAGCAGAAAAACATTAAAGAATTTTTCCACCAGACTGGCTCATGAGCCACCGCCTTCTGGGCATACGACTCTAGGCACTAATAAACAGTAATTGTTTTCCAAATTCTGTGTTTCAATATTCGCCAAGACTAAAAAATATAATAAGCCTCAAAATTTTGTTGACCACTAGAGAGTTTAAGCACCGGGCTTGGCGTGACTGGCCGATTGATAGAATCGGGCCGATTCTACCACCCGTGTAGGTGAAGTAAGGGCTGAAGTGATGTGTTGAGCCAAAGGAACACGATTCAGACACCCAAAGGCCTCAACCACCAGTCTACCGTCCTCCACCGACACGGGACGCAACCCACGGCAAACAGGTTGCCCAGTTTGGTCGCCTCTTACGACCAGCAATGGGGTGTTGTGGACACATACTGTCCCGGGTCCACACTGGAGAAGAGCACTTAGCGTTACCCAGCACCCACCAGGAGGAGGTGGCTCTTCACGGGTGCAAGAAGAAGAAGGGGAAGGAGGAGGAGAGGAAGAAGAAAAAATACGAGAAAGTGTCATTTTTAGCAACATTCCAGGAACAGTATGCCGAGTAACACCAGATGTTCCTGATGTGGGAAATCCAATGTTCGGTTTTCGGTGTGACGAACGGACGCTGCAAACATTGGGCCAACCAACCACCGAAGAAGGAAATGAAGAAAAAGAAGAAGAAGAAAAAGTAAAAACGTATGTTTTATTTAAATGTGTATAAATGCAAGTCGACACAGAAAAAAAGACATGATACCCTTCATAAATGTATTTGTTTTCTTGAGGATCATTTAGGTACAATTTGGATTTGCCTAACCCGTAACATAGTAGGGTTTATTCTTCGTGAGTACACATGGCATCTCTAAGTTTACGACGGCAACTTCTAAAGAGATATGGCGCGTGGAAGCGCATCCACGTACGACTCCGTAACTGGGATTAACTCCATGTCACAACAAGGGTTCGTATTTATTTTGCACTGACAGTGTAATATCAACAAAATATCTTCCTGGATATAAAGCTTTCATAGCACACACAAACAAGACATCTGATTGGTTGCATCCTGTATCCATGATGGTAGTAGATGTAGCGAGTGTTATGGCGAGATACATTTCCACGTGCTCATTGTCAATACAAAATGCTAACGACTGATGACGCACAGTTTCGCATAACGTAGCTCAACATACCATCGCAAAGCTTCGCATGTACACCGAATGTATGTGCGTGCGTGCGTGCTTACGCGTTAGTAGTGTGATGTTTTTTTATAATAAAGCTGAGCACCCGACCACACAGTACATGTGTTACATACCTACTCATCCAGTTATACCATTCCCCTGATAATCACGCTTCTTTGAAGCTTCTTTTATATTCTCCACCGGTGATAAACATGCTAAACCTGAAGACCAAACGAATAAAGATCCAGCCATAACATTCAGTCTTTTTATTACGTACGCGGTTAATTACCAATGTAGTTAACTATTCAGTTGAAATTACCGGAAAGTTGTGTCAGTGCCAATACATTTGTGCCGACATGGACATTGATCTGTCAATACAGCCGCTTTGTCTCCACGCACCTGCCTGTCCCCACTTCCCTGACGCATGTTCTCCAGCAGTCACAGGGCTTGTTACAAGAACGCTGCTACAGTAGGGGGTGATCCTTTACATACAATAAAATCGGCTAATGTAGTCATTAATCCTCTCTAACGAAGTCAATTCTAATCCCCTGAAGGGTTCACCAGTGAAATTATTAATGTGAATGGATGTATGTTGAATTGGGGAAATGAAATATTGAAGGAGTCGTCCACTAAATGTGAATGAAGTTGGATCAGATATTCTACAGCAGTTAAATGTAATTCTGAAACTGCCACACTCGTTATACAGAATTAGAAACCCCAAACTATTGCAATTTACATATAAACGTTTCATTGCAGTGACATATAATGAATATATCCTACTTCTCTTCTCAGATATTGTACTACAATTTTACTACAATAAAAACACGTTTTGATGGATTATTGTACGTGATAATTTTCGAGTCATTAACTCATTAAGCGTATATTGTGATTTACTTTTAAAACGACTTTTGAATACCTTTTATAATTGATCAGCTACTTGTGCTGAATGATTCCTGTTCCATGGGGGACACTTGTAGCAGGAACGGCACAGGGGTTGCTCTGTCTTGAAGCGGAAATGTGCCTGTTCGAACACGACACAACTCTTTTTACAACTGAGATTTGTTACCAAGTAAAGTACTATACATAAGAACACGTTGTTTAAAGATTACACTTAACATGTTCGTGAATTTAAGAAAAAAATGTTAAAGAATTTGGCTGCCCTTCAATCAGCGTTAATGTTCTCGCGATTTATCCGCCGACAATTTTCAGGAGTTCGATATTTCTGCGTACCAGACGTCCTCATTCATGCTCAAAGTATTATGTTGTGATAAGGAGTATTTGCCTTACACTGAGTTATTAAAACTGCCAACATCCTAGGTAGGTTGTAAAGCTGACACACCGGACAGGTAATATTTTCCTGGGATTTATCAGCATCTCAAGCGAGGTCATGAACCAGAAGATGCTCAACGGGAATTGGAAATCTATCTAATCCCGTGTTGCCGACGAGGGTGGGAGTATCCGTTCATGCCTTCTACAGCGACTGAGGCTACAGGACGCCGTATACGTGTGCAGTGAATGAACGTTTCGGCACATACCTCATTCGTATTGCCGACAAACGAATAAAATCACAAGACGGCCTATTCTATATGTATCTACTACATCTTTTCAACTATTTCTTCAGCGTTGCACATAGATGCACATTCTTCAAAAATACATGTACACATTCTATACAGATACAGTCATCACTTTGACAACTTCTACACAAGGGCATTTTAAAAGACATACATGCTGTCTTGTATCAATTTACTATCTCCGTTTTGTCTTAAAAAATCAGTGAGTGAGTGGAGTGTGTTTGATGCCGCCTAACATTTGAACTGCGTAGTAAAACGGGGTAAATGACCTACTTTCTCTTTCAGATCAGGACACATGTTCTGCTCCGTGCTGCATTCGTACTGGGGAGGAGACTGAGATAAACACGATCTGGTTTCAAAAGTACTCAGAACTCAAACATATCGGCCTCAATAGCTGATTCCGATAAGCATAAGCATTACACGCCTTGTACAATGTTGCATACCAGCCATGTCTCTTGTGGATGAAAGTTTTTCTATAGGCACACACCTACAGACTTGCACAATACCGTGGTCATGTAACAGGCTACAAGGTAGCAGCATGCATTTCACACATGACGAACCACAAATGCTTGAAACAATATGTACTTCCTGGGCCGGATCTACTTGCTCAATGATTTAGATAAAAGAAAATAACAATGGACACTCTGAATTGATGGCGACGAGAAACAATATGATAAGGTATTCCTTTCCCGCAAATGCTTTATGACTGAAGTAAACACATATAAACACATGAGTGAGAATTGTTGCAACATTTCAGCAATATTATGGTGGAGAACAGCAATGACATACATTATTATGCCGCCTGTGTTGCAATGGGAACATACATCGTATTCAAATGTGTATAAATAGAGATTACAAAAAGTGTGGGTGTTGAATATGGAAATTATTCCAAAGAGATATTTCTAAAGGTTTTGACTTATTCATCAGGGAGAACATGAATAAATCAAAACGTTTTACAAATTCTCGTTGGAATAACTGGAATGACATCACTGTCACGACTACTTCAAAGATAAAACTACTTAGATAAAATAATAAAACTAATCTGCAGGACCCCGAAGTAAAATCGTAATTATCCTCAGACCTAATGTTTTGTTTGTCTGAAAACTACTTGAATGGAATTATAATGTTAGGATCTCAGTTTACAGTATCGCGGTTACAAAGAAATATTCATCATTATAGGTATCGTTGATTAGCCTAGGTTGATTATACAACACTGTTCAACTGGTGAGTGTGAGTATGTGCTATACAAATCACAGGATTACATCGTCGAAAACCATAAAATATTTTTGACTCACATAAAACCACCAACCATCTCGGTGTAGCATAACCTGGCACTAGGGGGCGTCATGCTAATTATAGTTAACAACTATTACGTCTATAGTTAGTGGTTATGGGCTCCGTATTTGTGCTGCAAAGTTTAAGGGGAATGTGTAATAATTTTGACAATAGTGTTGACATCCACAAAAATCTCGTTCTTGTGTTTCTCAATTCCAGATATCATTCAAAGACCTAGTACCATCAAGACGATGTCATGTTTGTCGCATAGGATTAATTATTTTAATAGAAGCAATACTAAAGCGCTTGGGTTCCATTCCACGATGTTCTCTTGTCATGTTATCTCATATTATTACCCCTATAATGACTACTTTCCAAGTGCACCTTTGCACACAATCGAGACGCTGGCTGTAAAATTGAGTTGCAGGAGATGTTCAGATTAGAGCCGAGAAGTGACGTTCTAAGAATGCTTTGATATACATGCAGGATCAGCGATGTCCGTGACAACATGCTTGCACGCTGACAAGAGAGCTGATAAGGAAGAACACGATATTTTTCTGGTAATTTAGCAGGGAATATTACTTTCTTTTTATTTGAAAGAATAAATATTTCCTCAAGCTCTTCGACTTCGAGAGGAAATGCGCATGCCGTTGACCACTGGCTTGTCTGGTCCAGACTTCATTGCTAATATACCGCTGTCATTTAGCGGGAATATTGCCGAGTGCGGCGTTAAAAAAACAAACAAGCCAAGTTGAATCTTCCCGCTAGACCTTCAAACTGATATCATCCAAACGTTTCGGGCCATCGCTATTCAAATATACTTAGGTTATACTCACACATGCACATACATAAACTCTATCTTGAACCTGACGTTGAACCCACTTTCATATCAAAGTGTCAACGTGTTCATATATGGTTGGTGCGTAGACTGGGGATTGGCTCATGGATAGGATGACTGGAGAATTAGTTCATGATTTTAATGAACATTAAATTTGATGAAGACAGAGGCATAGTTTAGTTGTTCAAACTCCTTTAGTTGGTTTCAGAAGACATGACAAACAAGTATACAGACAAGCACGATCAGCGTGTAATAAAAGAGACATGTAATTGCACATTACACGGAAATAGCCATTTAAGATGTAATATCCAGATCCTCCTTCTGTTTCGTCAGCTTGTGTACGAGTAAACATTCTCTTAATATGGAATCATATCAGAACGATCAATTCCTTTGAGTCGTAGTGGTTTAGCAGCAATCGAACATGCTCTTTCTGGGAAGATTTCAAAGAGCATCACAAGACTCTTGCTCAGACTTGTCAATGTTAAATTAATCAAATCTCAGTAAAGCGTTCCAAAGTTATAAACATGTAGAGGATAAAAAAGGCTGATATTGAAGCAATTCACTAGATTGATATGTGTCATATGTTCCTCGTTTTGAACTCTTGACCTGTCTTCTCATGTGTTTGACTGAGGGCCATCGGTGAGAACGATAATCCACTCTTTTCCCGCGACCACATGACATCATTACTGCTTGCTTGATTTGTGTTCGTTTAAACAATATTATGTTTCACCTGATGATAGATCTGTATAATTTTATATAAGACAGGTTCTTGGGGGATTGGAAAACAGGTAAAACTGCCTATATTAATGCCTCTTTCTACAAACATATGGAAAATACACTCAGACATCACACGTTAATTAAGGAAACAAAACACACCCAGATTGTTGATGATGGACACCAAGTGAAGTGTTCATGTTCAAGAGTAGAGACCAAAAATATACTTTAAGCAGAGATCATTGGAGTGGTTCTGACATTTTTGGAGATGAAAGGGACCGTCCAGTTATGAGGGTGTTCAGTCTGATTATGCAAGACTCAAGAAAATATTTTAAAAAATACACATACATTATACATGTGGTTTAACTAAGGCAATTTAAGGCAAGCTTTATCGAGGGGCAGAGCATTGATCTGGGCACGGATAACTACATCTGAATAGTGTGAGCGGGCAATACTGAGACTAGGGGAGAATATTATTTCCGGGAACACCTGGTGTCTCCACTAATGTTTGTTGATCCATTATGTACGCTAAGCCGAATGGAATTTTTGGACAATAAATCACCGTGAAGAAACAATTGTATTGGCTCCACACACCAAGTTTATCAACTTCGCGGGTGTTTTGGGACTACTTCTTTGTACCAGCTTATAGGAGCGACATGGCCACTGGTATATGTGTACAGCTGATAACGAGAACTAAAACGTCTAGACATCCTAAACTTACCAGCCAAACGTCGCTTTTTCTCTAGGTACCATATATTCTGCGAAGAAAAAGAAGAAGAAGAAGTTTATTCTCATAAATCACATGTAGTGACACAGAGAACATACAGATGATTTACAATATGTACAGTATGGTTTGTGCAAGTCAACAATAAAAAGAAAATTACAATTTTTCACATGGTAGTCTCATTTGTACAGACATAAACCTTCCTTGATATATTTAGCTAATTTCAAAGTGAGTGGTTTATAATATAATTTCATTATTGAGATGAATTTATCTAATGAAGGATTATTACAAAAGTTCCTAGGCAGATATTTATTTCTTAGCGTTGCTAGACATGAGCATATTAGCATGAAGTAGTATTCATCGCCCATTGCATCATTACATAGTGTGCATTTCCTGTCAGAACCAGCGATACTAGTCCATCTTCCAGTTTCTATAGGTAATCTGTGGTTAGCTGTTCTAAAGCATGTATACCATATTCTAAGACTTGGAGGCAGATCCAAAAGACTGGGATATAAATTAGGTACTTCTTTGTAGAGAATGTAATATTTGCCTTTTGAGGAAGCATTTGCTGTTGCATTCCATGACTGATAAAACTGACCAATGAGAACCCGTTTAACATTAGTTTTTAAAACATTTGGAGAAACATTAGACTGTGACATGCATACATGGTAAAAGCCAGTATCACGTAAGATATTTTCTATTGCCAATACCAAGATAAATGTATTCTTTTACAACCTCAAAATTTTCATCATCAAGCTTGTAGAGGGGACATCACAACTTCCTTTGGAAAATATTACAGCCTTAGTTTTTGATATATTAACGCCTTTAATGTTATCACGCCTTCGGTCAGCTCGCGAGTGTCATAAACTGATGCAATTCGTCTCCTCATATAGTGTTCAACAGCTCAAGGACTGTCAGTCAAGCCTTTAAATAGCCTCGCGTTTCAAAGATCGCTTGTCCAATCAGCATACATGATCACTGGCAGTAGAGTATCAGATGGCTGTTTACACCGAAAATCATGACAGCCAAGCTAATACGACGTGGATGTGCAAGATTCATAGACTATAAATATATGGATAGTTGATAGTAATTATTGCATGAAACTTTTCGTAAAGAGAATGTTCATCAGTCGACAGCAGAAATACTTAATATGTTTAGAGCATAAACCATAATAAATATACTTCCTTGCAGCTCGGTCGAACTATGAAACTCGGTAATTATCACATGAAACATGAACCAGTAGAGCTTCTTCCATTCAATTTTATGCAAGCATGTTCACACTCTCTTCTAATACCTGTAGCGTTAAACAAAAGACTATAGGAAGAAGGGGAAACAGGTGGACTCTAACACTCATTGCTTACAGGGATACGCGTGATGGTGAAGTCGATTTCTTAATACTGACCGTGATAGATTATAAACAGGAGAACCAGACTACCACCTCCCTAACTGGGCACAACAGGTTACAACAAATCTTACTGGGGCATATGTGGTCAACCAGACTGCCATCTACCTTTCCTGGACACATCTTGACAACCAGTTTATTACCTACCTTAATGGGGCACATGTGGACAACCAGGCTACCACATACCTTAATGGGGCACATGTGGACAACCAGGCTACCACCTACCTTACTGGGGCAAATGTGGAAACCCAGGCAACAACCTATCTTACTGGTGCACATGTGGAGAACCTGGCTACTACCTACCTTTACTTCCCATTTGTGGGCAACCAGGCTACCACTTACAACATAGGAGACAATCAGGCTACCTTTTACCTCACTGGAGCACAGGTGGGTGAACAACCAAAGTACCATCTACATTACTGGGGGAAAAACCAGGTTACCTTTTACGTAGGGCAAAGCAAATGTGTTGTGATTGCGATATAACACAAATATATTAAATATTACTAGACGGTCAGACGTACATTCACGGGAGACAGCTCAGAGGAAGATATAGAGAGACGTGCTGGTTAGATTACAAAGGTTGACTTGTGGAAATCTGGAGTTCAGAGCTGTACGATCCCAATACACCCGTCCTAAAGTTTGTAGGCAACGAATTTCCCTGGATAAAAACACCTTCACAGAAAGCGCCATGACAGACAATAAATCACATCGACCTCGCACTCCTCTCAGTCACGTATATATACCCTGACAGAGGGTAGGTATCATATCAGGACTGTCGGGACTACATGTGCGCAAGGACCCCTGAACTGATGATGAGCCTCACCAACCTGATTGTGCCAGGATCACCACACCTCACTCTGCTGCATTATACTTTAATCTGTGAGGCAAAACAAGTGTATCGCCCTGTGTAATGACATTGTGATGCTTTCCAATTATGGCCCGTGAAACAGATGCAGCTTGTCAAGATCTGTATTAATGCGCAGCGCAGGGCAAAGCAAATGTGTTGTGATTGCGATAGCTTGTGCAACTGTTACTCGATTTGTCAACAACCAAAGAACCATCTACATTACTGGGGTACAAGTGGGAAACCAGGCTACCTTTTACCTTATTTGAGCACAGGTGGGTGAACAACCAAAGTACCAGCTACATTACTGGGATACAGGTGGAAAACCAGGCTACCTTTTACCTTTTCAGGCAACATGCAGTGTACACCGGTGTTAAATATTACTACTCTCAGTCACGTCTATATACCCTGACAGAGGGTAGGTATCATATCAGGACTGTCGGGACTGCATGTGCGCAAGGACCCCTGAACTGATGATGAGCCTCACCAACCTGATTGTGCCAGGATCACCACACCTCACTCTGCTGCATTATACTTTAATCTGTGAGGCAAAACAAGTGTATCGCCCTGTGTAATGACATTGTGATGCTTTCCAATTATGGCCCGTGAAACAGATGCAGCTTGTCAAGATCTGTATTAATGCGCAGCGCAGGGCAAAGCAAATGTGTTGTGATTGCGATAGCTTGTGCAACTGTTACTCGATTTGTCAACAACCAAAGAACCATCTACATTACTGGGGTACAAGTGGGAAACCAGGCTACCTTTTACCTTATTTGAGCACAGGTGGGTGAACAACCAAAGTACCAGCTACATTACTGGGATACAGGTGGAAAACCAGGCTACCTTTTACCTTTTCAGGCAACATGCAGTGTACACCGGTGTTAAATATTACTACTCTCAGTCACGTCTATATACCCTGACAGAGGGTAGGTATCATATCAGGACTGTCGGGACTGCATGTGCGCAAGGACCCCTGAACTGATGATGAGCCTCACCAACCTGATTGTGCCAGGATCACCACACCTCACTCTGCTGCATTATACTTTAATCTGTGAGGCAAAACAAGTGTATCGCCCTGTGTAATGACATTGTGATGCTTTCCAATTATGGCCCGTGAAACAGATGCAGCTTGTCAAGATCTGTATTAATGCGCAGCGCAGGGCAAAGCAAATGTGTTGTGATTGCGATAGCTTGTGCAACTGTTACTCGATTTGTCAACAACCAAAGAACCATCTACATTACTGGGGTACAAGTGGGAAACCAGGCTACCTTTTACCTTATTTGAGCACAGGTGGGTGAACAACCAAAGTACCAGCTACATTACTGGGATACAGGTGGAAAACCAGGCTACCTTTTACCTTTTCAGGCAGCATGCAGTGTACACCGGTGTTAAATATTACTACTCTCAGTCACGTATATATACCCTGACAGAGGGTAGGTATCATATCAGGACTGTCGGGACTGCATGTGCGCAAGGACCCCTGAACTGATGATGAGCCTCACCAACCTGATTGTGCCAGGATCACCACACCTCACTCTGCTGCATTATACTTTAATCTGTGAGGCAAAACAAGTGTATCGCCCTGTGTAATGACATTGTGATGCTTTCCAATTATGGCCCGTGAAACAGATGCAGCTTGTCAAGATCTGTATTAATGCGCAGCGCAGGGCAAAGCAAATGTGTTGTGATTGCGATAGCTTGTGCAACTGTTACTCGATTTGTCAACAACCAAAGAACCATCTACATTACTGGGGTACAAGTGGGAAACCAGGCTACCTTTTACCTTATTTGAGCACAGGTGGGTGAACAACCAAAGTACCAGCTACATTACTGGGATACAGGTGGAAAACCAGGCTACCTTTTACCTTTTCAGGCAACATGCAGTGTACACCGGTGTTAAATATTACTACTCTCAGTCACGTCTATATACCCTGACAGAGGGTAGGTATCATATCAGGACTGTCGGGACTGCATGTGCGCAAGGACCCCTGAACTGATGATGAGCCTCACCAACCTGATTGTGCCAGGATCACCACACCTCACTCTGCTGCATTATACTTTAATCTGTGAGGCAAAACAAGTGTATCGCCCTGTGTAATGACATTGTGATGCTTTCCAATTATGGCCCGTGAAACAGATGCAGCTTGTCAAGATCTGTATTAATGCGCAGCGCAGGGCAAAGCAAATGTGTTGTGATTGCGATAGCTTGTGCAACTGTTACTCGATTTGTCAACAACCAAAGAACCATCTACATTACTGGGGTACAAGTGGGAAACCAGGCTACCTTTTACCTTATTTGAGCACAGGTGGGTGAACAACCAAAGTACCAGCTACATTACTGGGATACAGGTGGAAAACCAGGCTACCTTTTACCTTTTCAGGCAACATGCAGTGTACACCGGTGTTAAATATTACTACTCTCAGTCACGTATATATACCCTGACAGAGGGTAGGTATCATATCAGGACTGTCGGGACTGCATGTGCGCAAGGACCCCTGAACTGATGATGAGCCTCACCAACCTGATTGTGCCAGGATCACCACACCTCACTCTGCTGCATTATACTTTAATCTGTGAGGCAAAACAAGTGTATCGCCCTGTGTAATGACATTGTGATGCTTTCCAATTATGGCCCGTGAAACAGATGCAGCTTGTCAAGATCTGTATTAATGCGCAGCGCAGGGCAAAGCAAATGTGTTGTGATTGCGATAGCTTGTGCAACTGTTACTCGATTTGTCAACAACCAAAGAACCATCTACATTACTGGGGTACAAGTGGGAAACCAGGCTACCTTTTACCTTATTTGAGCACAGGTGGGTGAACAACCAAAGTACCAGCTACATTACTGGGATACAGGTGGAAAACCAGGCTACCTTTTACCTTTTCAGGCAACATGCAGTGTACACCGGTGTTAAATATTACTACTCTCAGTCACGTCTATATACCCTGACAGAGGGTAGGTATCATATCAGGACTGTCGGGACTGCATGTGCGCAAGGACCCCTGAACTGATGATGAGCCTCACCAACCTGATTGTGCCAGGATCACCACACCTCACTCTGCTGCATTATACTTTAATCTGTGAGGCAAAACAAGTGTATCGCCCTGTGTAATGACATTGTGATGCTTTCCAATTATGGCCCGTGAAACAGATGCAGCTTGTCAAGATCTGTATTAATGCGCAGCGCAGGGCAAAGCAAATGTGTTGTGATTGCGATAGCTTGTGCAACTGTTACTCGATTTGTCAACAACCAAAGAACCATCTACATTACTGGGGTACAAGTGGGAAACCAGGCTACCTTTTACCTTATTTGAGCACAGGTGGGTGAACAACCAAAGTACCAGCTACATTACTGGGATACAGGTGGAAAACCAGGCTACCTTTTACCTTTTCAGGCAACATGCAGTGTACACCGGTGTTAAATATTACTACTCTCAGTCACGTATATATACCCTGACAGAGGGTAGGTATCATATCAGGACTGTCGGGACTGCATGTGCGCAAGGACCCCTGAACTGATGATGAGCCTCACCAACCTGATTGTGCCAGGATCACCACACCTCACTCTGCTGCATTATACTTTAATCTGTGAGGCAAAACAAGTGTATCGCCCTGTGTAATGACATTGTGATGCTTTCCAATTATGGCCCGTGAAACAGATGCAGCTTGTCAAGATCTGTATTAATGCGCAGCGCAGGGCAAAGCAAATGTGTTGTGATTGCGATAGCTTGTGCAACTGTTACTCGATTTGTCAACAACCAAAGAACCATCTACATTACTGGGGTACAAGTGGGAAACCAGGCTACCTTTTACCTTATTTGAGCACAGGTGGGTGAACAACCAAAGTACCAGCTACATTACTGGGATACAGGTGGAAAACCAGGCTACCTTTTACCTTTTCAGGCAACATGCAGTGTACACCGGTGTTAAATATTACTACTCTCAGTCACGTCTATATACCCTGACAGAGGGTAGGTATCATATCAGGACTGTCGGGACTGCATGTGCGCAAGGACCCCTGAACTGATGATGAGCCTCACCAACCTGATTGTGCCAGGATCACCACACCTCACTCTGCTGCATTATACTTTAATCTGTGAGGCAAAACAAGTGTATCGCCCTGTGTAATGACATTGTGATGCTTTCCAATTATGGCCCGTGAAACAGATGCAGCTTGTCAAGATCTGTATTAATGCGCAGCGCAGGGCAAAGCAAATGTGTTGTGATTGCGATAGCTTGTGCAACTGTTACTCGATTTGTCAACAACCAAAGAACCATCTACATTACTGGGGTACAAGTGGGAAACCAGGCTACCTTTTACCTTATTTGAGCACAGGTGGGTGAACAACCAAAGTACCAGCTACATTACTGGGATACAGGTGGAAAACCAGGCTACCTTTTACCTTTTCAGGCAACATGCAGTGTACACCGGTGTTAAATATTACTACTCTCAGTCACGTATATATACCCTGACAGAGGGTAGGTATCATATCAGGACTGTCGGGACTGCATGTGCGCAAGGACCCCTGAACTGATGATGAGCCTCACCAACCTGATTGTGCCAGGATCACCACACCTCACTCTGCTGCATTATACTTTAATCTGTGAGGCAAAACAAGTGTATCGCCCTGTGTAATGACATTGTGATGCTTTCCAATTATGGCCCGTGAAACAGATGCAGCTTGTCAAGATCTGTATTAATGCGCAGCGCAGGGCAAAGCAAATGTGTTGTGATTGCGATAGCTTGTGCAACTGTTACTCGATTTGTCAACAACCAAAGAACCATCTACATTACTGGGGTACAAGTGGGAAACCAGGCTACCTTTTACCTTATTTGAGCACAGGTGGGTGAACAACCAAAGTACCAGCTACATTACTGGGATACAGGTGGAAAACCAGGCTACCTTTTAAGTTTTCAGGCAACATGCAGTGTACACCGGTGTTAAATATTACTACTCTCAGTCACGTATATATACCCTGACAGAGGGTAGGTATCATATCAGGACTGTCGGGACTGCATGTGCGCAAGGACCCCTGAACTGATGATGAGCCTCACCAACCTGATTGTGCCAGGATCACCACACCTCACTCTGCTGCATTATACTTTAATCTGTGAGGCAAAACAAGTGTATCGCCCTGTGTAATGACATTGTGATGCTTTCCAATTATGGCCCGTGAAACAGATGCAGCTTGTCAAGATCTGTATTAATGCGCAGCGCAGGGCAAAGCAAATGTGTTGTGATTGTGATAGCTTGTGCAACTGTTACTCGATTTGTCAACAACCAAAGAACCATCTACATTACTGGGGTACAAGTGGGAAACCAGGCTACCTTTTACCTTATTTGAGCACAGGTGGGTGAACAACCAAAGTACCAGCTACATTACTGGGATACAGGTGGAAAACCAGGCTACCTTTTACCTTTTCAGGCAACATGCAGTGTACACCGGTGTTAAATATTACTACTCTCAGTCACGTCTATATACCCTGACAGAGGGTAGGTATCATATCAGGACTGTCGGGACTGCATGTGCGCAAGGACCCCTGAACTGATGATGAGCCTCACCAACCTGATTGTGCCAGGATCACCACACCTCACTCTGCTGCATTATACTTTAATCTGTGAGGCAAAACAAGTGTATCGCCCTGTGTAATGACATTGTGATGCTTTCCAATTATGGCCCGTGAAACAGATGCAGCTTGTCAAGATCTGTATTAATGCGCAGCGCAGGGCAAAGCAAATGTGTTGTGATTGCGATAGCTTGTGCAACTGTTACTCGATTTGTCAACAACCAAAGAACCATCTACATTACTGGGGTACAAGTGGGAAACCAGGCTACCTTTTACCTTATTTGAGCACAGGTGGGTGAACAACCAAAGTACCAGCTACATTACTGGGATACAGGTGGAAAACCAGGCTACCTTTTACCTTTTCAGGCAACATGCAGTGTACACCGGTGTTAAATATTACTACTCTCAGTCACGTCTATATACCCTGACAGAGGGTAGGTATCATATCAGGACTGTCGGGACTGCATGTGCGCAAGGACCCCTGAACTGATGATGAGCCTCACCAACCTGATTGTGCCAGGATCACCACACCTCACTCTGCTGCATTATACTTTAATCTGTGAGGCAAAACAAGTGTATCGCCCTGTGTAATGACATTGTGATGCTTTCCAATTATGGCCCGTGAAACAGATGCAGCTTGTCAAGATCTGTATTAATGCGCAGCGCAGGGCAAAGCAAATGTGTTGTGATTGCGATAGCTTGTGCAACTGTTACTCGATTTGTCAACAACCAAAGAACCATCTACATTACTGGGGTACAAGTGGGAAACCAGGCTACCTTTTACCTTATTTGAGCACAGGTGGGTGAACAACCAAAGTACCAGCTACATTACTGGGATACAGGTGGAAAACCAGGCTACCTTTTACCTTTTCAGGCAACATGCAGTGTACACCGGTGTTAAATATTACTACTCTCAGTCACGTATATATACCCTGACAGAGGGTAGGTATCATATCAGGACTGTCGGGACTGCATGTGCGCAAGGACCCCTGAACTGATGATGAGCCTCACCAACCTGATTGTGCCAGGATCACCACACCTCACTCTGCTGCATTATACTTTAATCTGTGAGGCAAAACAAGTGTATCGCCCTGTGTAATGACATTGTGATGCTTTCCAATTATGGCCCGTGAAACAGATGCAGCTTGTCAAGATCTGTATTAATGCGCAGCGCAGGGCAAAGCAAATGTGTTGTGATTGCGATAGCTTGTGCAACTGTTACTCGATTTGTCAACAACCAAAGAACCATCTACATTACTGGGGTACAAGTGGGAAACCAGGCTACCTTTTACCTTATTTGAGCACAGGTGGGTGAACAACCAAAGTACCAGCTACATTACTGGGATACAGGTGGAAAACCAGGCTACCTTTTACCTTTTCAGGCAACATGCAGTGTACACCGGTGTTAAATATTACTACTCTCAGTCACGTCTATATACCCTGACAGAGGGTAGGTATCATATCAGGACTGTCGGGACTGCATGTGCGCAAGGACCCCTGAACTGATGATGAGCCTCACCAACCTGATTGTGCCAGGATCACCACACCTCACTCTGCTGCATTATACTTTAATCTGTGAGGCAAAACAAGTGTATCGCCCTGTGTAATGACATTGTGATGCTTTCCAATTATGGCCCGTGAAACAGATGCAGCTTGTCAAGATCTGTATTAATGCGCAGCGCAGGGCAAAGCAAATGTGTTGTGATTGCGATAGCTTGTGCAACTGTTACTCGATTTGTCAACAACCAAAGAACCATCTACATTACTGGGGTACAAGTGGGAAACCAGGCTACCTTTTACCTTATTTGAGCACAGGTGGGTGAACAACCAAAGTACCAGCTACATTACTGGGACACAGGTGGAAAACCAGGCTACCTTTTACCTTTTCAGGCAACATGCAGTGTACACCGGTGTTAAATATTACTACTCTCAGTCACGTCTATATACCCTGACAGAGGGTAGGTATCATATCAGGACTGTCGGGACTGCATGTGCGCAAGGACCCCTGAACTGATGATGAGCCTCACCAACCTGATTGTGCCAGGATCACCACACCTCACTCTGCTGCATTATACTTTAATCTGTGAGGCAAAACAAGTGTATCGCCCTGTGTAATGACATTGTGATGCTTTCCAATTATGGCCCGTGAAACAGATGCAGCTTGTCAAGATCTGTATTAATGCGCAGCGCAGGGCAAAGCAAATGTGTTGTGATTGCGATAGCTTGTGCAACTGTTACTCGATTTGTCAACAACCAAAGAACCATCTACATTACTGGGGTACAAGTGGGAAACCAGGCTACCTTTTACCTTAATTGAGCACAGGTGGGTGAACAACCAAAGTACCAGCTACATTACTGGGATACAGGTGGAAAACCAGGCTACCTTTTACCTTTTCAGGCAACATGCAGTGTACACCGGTGTTAAATATTACTACTCTCAGTCACGTCTATATACCCTGACAGAGGGTAGGTATCATATCAGGACTGTCGGGACTGCATGTGCGCAAGGACCCCTGAACTGATGATGAGCCTCACCAACCTGATTGTGCCAGGATCACCACACCTCACTCTGCTGCATTATACTTTAATCTGTGAGGCAAAACAAGTGTATCGCCCTGTGTAATGACATTGTGATGCTTTCCAATTATGGCCCGTGAAACAGATGCAGCTTGTCAAGATCTGTATTAATGCGCAGCGCAGGGCAAAGCAAATGTGTTGTGATTGCGATAGCTTGTGCAACTGTTACTCGATTTGTCAACAACCAAAGAACCATCTACATTACTGGGGTACAAGTGGGAAACCAGGCTACCTTTTACCTTATTTGAGCACAGGTGGGTGAACAACCAAAGTACCAGCTACATTACTGGGATACAGGTGGAAAACCAGGCTACCTTTTACCTTTTCAGGCAACATGCAGTGTACACCGGTGTTAAATATTACTACTCTCAGTCACGTCTATATACCCTGACAGAGGGTAGGTATCATATCAGGACTGTCGGGACTGCATGTGCGCAAGGACCCCTGAACTGATGATGAGCCTCACCAACCTGATTGTGCCAGGATCACCACACCTCACTCTGCTGCATTATACTTTAATCTGTGAGGCAAAACAAGTGTATCGCCCTGTGTAATGACATTGTGATGCTTTCCAATTATGGCCCGTGAAACAGATGCAGCTTGTCAAGATCTGTATTAATGCGCAGCGCAGGGCAAAGCAAATGTGTTGTGATTGCGATAGCTTGTGCAACTGTTACTCGATTTGTCAACAACCAAAGAACCATCTACATTACTGGGGTACAAGTGGGAAACCAGGCTACCTTTTACCTTATTTGAGCACAGGTGGGTGAACAACCAAAGTACCAGCTACATTACTGGGATACAGGTGGAAAACCAGGCTACCTTTTACCTTTTCAGGCAACATGCAGTGTACACCGGTGTTAAATATTACTACTCTCAGTCACGTCTATATACCCTGACAGAGGGTAGGTATCATATCAGGACTGTCGGGACTGCATGTGCGCAAGGACCCCTGAACTGATGATGAGCCTCACCAACCTGATTGTGCCAGGATCACCACACCTCACTCTGCTGCATTATACTTTAATCTGTGAGGCAAAACAAGTGTATCGCCCTGTGTAATGACATTGTGATGCTTTCCAATTATGGCCCGTGAAACAGATGCAGCTTGTCAAGATCTGTATTAATGCGCAGCGCAGGGCAAAGCAAATGTGTTGTGATTGCGATAGCTTGTGCAACTGTTACTCGATTTGTCAACAACCAAAGAACCATCTACATTACTGGGGTACAAGTGGGAAACCAGGCTACCTTTTACCTTAATTGAGCACAGGTGGGTGAACAACCAAAGTACCAGCTACATTACTGGGATACAGGTGGAAAACCAGGCTACCTTTTACCTTTTCAGGCAACATGCAGTGTACACCGGTGTTAAATATTACTACTCTCAGTCACGTCTATATACCCTGACAGAGGGTAGGTATCATATCAGGACTGTCGGGACTGCATGTGCGCAAGGACCCCTGAACTGATGATGAGCCTCACCAACCTGATTGTGCCAGGATCACCACACCTCACTCTGCTGCATTATACTTTAATCTGTGAGGCAAAACAAGTGTATCGCCCTGTGTAATGACATTGTGATGCTTTCCAATTATGGCCCGTGAAACAGATGCAGCTTGTCAAGATCTGTATTAATGCGCAGCGCAGGGCAAAGCAAATGTGTTGTGATTGCGATAGCTTGTGCAACTGTTACTCGATTTGTCAACAACCAAAGAACCATCTACATTACTGGGGTACAAGTGGGAAACCAGGCTACCTTTTACCTTATTTGAGCACAGGTGGGTGAACAATCAAAGTACCAGCTACATTACTGGGATACAGGTGGAAAACCAGGCTACCTTTTACCTTTTCAGGCAACATGCAGTGTACACCGGTGTTAAATATTACTACTCTCAGTCACGTCTATATACCCTGACAGAGGGTAGGTATCATATCAGGACTGTCGGGACTGCATGTGCGCAAGGACCCCTGAACTGATGATGAGCCTCACCAACCTGATTGTGCCAGGATCACCACACCTCACTCTGCTGCATTATACTTTAATCTGTGAGGCAAAACAAGTGTATCGCCCTGTGTAATGACATTGTGATGCTTTCCAATTATGGCCCGTGAAACAGATGCAGCTTGTCAAGATCTGTATTAATGCGCAGCGCAGGGCAAAGCAAATGTGTTGTGATTGCGATAGCTTGTGCAACTGTTACTCGATTTGTCAACAACCAAAGAACCATCTACATTACTGGGGTACAAGTGGGAAACCAGGCTACCTTTTACCTTATTTGAGCACAGGTGGGTGAACAACCAAAGTACCAGCTACATTACTGGGATACAGGTGGAAAACCAGGCTACCTTTTACCTTTTCAGGCAACATGCAGTGTACACCGGTGTTAAATATTACTACTCTCAGTCACGTCTATATACCCTGACAGAGGGTAGGTATCATATCAGGACTGTCGGGACTGCATGTGCGCAAGGACCCCTGAACTGATGATGAGCCTCACCAACCTGATTGTGCCAGGATCACCACACCTCACTCTGCTGCATTATACTTTAATCTGTGAGGCAAAACAAGTGTATCGCCCTGTGTAATGACATTGTGATGCTTTCCAATTATGGCCCGTGAAACAGATGCAGCTTGTCAAGATCTGTATTAATGCGCAGCGCAGGGCAAAGCAAATGTGTTGTGATTGCGATAGCTTGTGCAACTGTTACTCGATTTGTCAACAACCAAAGAACAATCTACATTACTGGGGTACAAGTGGGAAACCAGGCTACCTTTTACCTTATTTGAGCACAGGTGGGTGAACAACCAAAGTACCAGCTACATTACTGGGATACAGGTGGAAAACCAGGCTACCTTTTACCTTTTCAGGCAACATGCAGTGTACACCGGTGTTAAATATTACTACTCTCAGTCACGTATATATACCCTGACAGAGGGTAGGTATCATATCAGGACTGTCGGGACTGCATGTGCGCAAGGACCCCTGAACTGATGATGAGCCTCACCAACCTGATTGTGCCAGGATCACCACACCTCACTCTGCTGCATTATACTTTAATCTGTGAGGCAAAACAAGTGTATCGCCCTGTGTAATGACATTGTGATGCTTTCCAATTATGGCCCGTGAAACAGATGCAGCTTGTCAAGATCTGTATTAATGCGCAGCGCAGGGCAAAGCAAATGTGTTGTGATTGCGATAGCTTGTGCAACTGTTACTCGATTTGTCAACAACCAAAGAACCATCTACATTACTGGGGTACAAGTGGGAAACCAGGCTACCTTTTACCTTATTTGAGCACAGGTGGGTGAACAACCAAAGTACCAGCTACATTACTGGGATACAGGTGGAAAACCAGGCTACCTTTTACCTTTTCAGGCAACATGCAGTGTACACCGGTGTTAAATATTACTACTCTCAGTCACGTCTATATACCCTGACAGAGGGTAGGTATCATATCAGGACTGTCGGGACTGCATGTGCGCAAGGACCCCTGAACTGATGATGAGCCTCACCAACCTGATTGTGTCAGGATCACCACACCTCACTCTGCTGCATTATACTTTAATCTGTGAGGCAAAACAAGTGTATCGCCCTGTGTAATGACATTGTGATGCTTTCCAATTATGGCCCGTGAAACAGATGCAGCTTGTCAAGATCTGTATTAATGCGCAGCGCAGGGCAAAGCAAATGTGTTGTGATTGCGATAGCTTGTGCAACTGTTACTCGATTTGTCAACAACCAAAGAACCATCTACATTACTGGGGTACAAGTGGGAAACCAGGCTACCTTTTACCTTATTTGAGCACAGGTGGGTGAACAACCAAAGTACCAGCTACATTACTGGGATACAGGTGGAAAACCAGGCTACCTTTTACCTTTTCAGGCAACATGCAGTGTACACCGGTGTTAAATATTACTACTCTCAGTCACGTCTATATACCCTGACAGAGGGTAGGTATCATATCAGGACTGTCGGGACTGCATGTGCGCAAGGACCCCTGAACTGATGATGAGCCTCACCAACCTGATTGTGCCAGGATCACCACACCTCACTCTGCTGCATTATACTTTAATCTGTGAGGCAAAACAAGTGTATCGCCCTGTGTAATGACATTGTGATGCTTTCCAATTATGGCCCGTGAAACAGATCCAGCTTGTCAAGATCTGTATTAATGCGCAGCGCAGGGCAAAGCAAATGTGTTGTGATTGCGATAGCTTGTGCAACTGTTACTCGATTTGTCAACAACCAAAGAACCATCTACATTACTGGGGTACAAGTGGGAAACCAGGCTACCTTTTACCTTATTTGAGCACAGGTGGGTGAACAACCAAAGTACCAGCTACATTACTGGGATACAGGTGGAAAACCAGGCTACCTTTTACCTTTTCAGGCAACATGCAGTGTACACCGGTGTTAAATATTACTACTCTCAGTCACGTCTATATACCCTGACAGAGGGTAGGTATCATATCAGGACTGTCGGGACTGCATGTGCGCAAGGACCCCTGAACTGATGATGAGCCTCACCAACCTGATTGTGCCAGGATCACCACACCTCACTCTGCTGCATTATACTTTAATCTGTGAGGCAAAACAAGTGTATCGCCCTGTGTAATGACATTGTGATGCTTTCCAATTATGGCCCGTGAAACAGATGCAGTTTGTCAAGATCTGTATTAATGCGCAGCGCAGGGCAAAGCAAATGTGTTGTGATTGCGATAGCTTGTGCAACTGTTACTCGATTTGTCAACAACCAAAGAACCATCTACATTACTGGGGTACAAGTGGGAAACCAGGCTACCTTTTACCTTATTTGAGCACAGGTGGGTGAACAACCAAAGTACCAGCTACATTACTGGGATACAGGTGGAAAACCAGGCTACCTTTTACCTTTTCAGGCAACATGCAGTGTACACCGGTGTTAAATATTACTACTCTCAGTCACGTCTATATACCCTGACAGAGGGTAGGTATCATATCAGGACTGTCGGGACTGCATGTGCGCAAGGACCCCTGAACTGATGATGAGCCTCACCAACCTGATTGTGCCAGGATCACCACACCTCACTCTGCTGCATTATACTTTAATCTGTGAGGCAAAACAAGTGTATCGCCCTGTGTAATGACATTGTGATGCTTTCCAATTATGGCCCGTGAAACAGATGCAGCTTGTCAAGATCTGTATTAATGCGCAGCGCAGGGCAAAGCAAATGTGTTGTGATTGCGATAGCTTGTGCAACTGTTACTCGATTTGTCAACAACCAAAGAACCATCTACATTACTGGGGTACAAGTGGGAAACCAGGCTACCTTTTACCTTATTTGAGCACAGGTGGGTGAACAACCAAAGTACCAGCTACATTACTGGGATACAGGTGGAAAACCAGGCTACCTTTTACCTTTTCAGGCAACATGCAGTGTACACCGGTGTTAAATATTACTACTCTCAGTCACGTATATATACCCTGACAGAGGGTAGGTATCATATCAGGACTGTCGGGACTGCATGTGCGCAAGGACCCCTGAACTGATGATGAGCCTCACCAACCTGATTGTGCCAGGATCACCACACCTCACTCTGCTGCATTATACTTTAATCTGTGAGGCAAAACAAGTGTATCGCCCTGTGTAATGACATTGTGATGCTTTCCAATTATGGCCCGTGAAACAGATGCAGCTTGTCAAGATCTGTATTAATGCGCAGCGCAGGGCAAAGCAAATGTGTTGTGATTGCGATAGCTTGTGCAACTGTTACTCGATTTGTCAACAACCAAAGAACCATCTACATTACTGGGGTACAAGTGGGAAACCAGGCTACCTTTTACCTTATTTGAGCACAGGTGGGTGAACAACCAAAGTACCAGCTACATTACTGGGATACAGGTGGAAAACCAGGCTACCTTTTACCTTTTCAGGCAACATGCAGTGTACACCGGTGTTAAATATTACTACTCTCAGTCACGTCTATATACCCTGACAGAGGGTAGGTATCATATCAGGACTGTCGGGACTGCATGTGCGCAAGGACCCCTGAACTGATGATGAGCCTCACCAACCTGATTGTGCCAGGATCACCACACCTCACTCTGCTGCATTATACTTTAATCTGTGAGGCAAAACAAGTGTATCGCCCTGTGTAATGACATTGTGATGCTTTCCAATTATGGCCCGTGAAACAGATGCAGCTTGTCAAGATCTGTATTAATGCGCAGCGCAGGGCAAAGCAATTGTGTTGTGATTGCGATAGCTTGTGCAACTGTTACTCGATTTGTCAACAACCAAAGAACCATCTACATTACTGGGGTACAAGTGGGAAACCAGGCTACCTTTTACCTTATTTGAGCACAGGTGGGTGAACAACCAAAGTACCAGCTACATTACTGGGATACAGGTGGAAAACCAGGCTACCTTTTACCTTTTCAGGCAACATGTAGTGTACACCGGTGTTAAATATTACTACTCTCAGTCACGTCTATATACCCTGACAGAGGATAGGTATCATATCAGGACTGTCGGGACTGCATGTGCGCAAGGACCCCTGAACTGATGATGAGCCTCACCAACCTGATTGTGCCAGGATCACCACACCTCACTCTGCTGCATTATACTTTAATCTGTGAGGCAAAACAAGTGTATCGCCCTGTGTAATGACATTGTGATGCTTTCCAATTATGGCCCGTGAAACAGATGCAGCTTGTCAAGATCTGTATTAATGCGCAGCGCAGGGCAAAGCAAATGTGTTGTGATTGCGATAGCTTGTGCAACTGTTACTCGATTTGTCAACAACCAAAGAACCATCTACATTACTGGGGTACAAGTGGGAAACCAGGCTACCTTTTACCTTATTTGAGCACAGGTGGGTGAACAACCAAAGTACCAGCTACATTACTGGGATACAGGTGGAAAACCAGGCTACCTTTTACCTTTTCAGGCAACATGCAGTGTACACCGGTGTTAAATATTACTACTCTCAGTCACGTCTATATACCCTGACAGAGGGTAGGTATCATATCAGGACTGTCGGGACTGCATGTGCGCAAGGACCCCTGAACTGATGATGAGCCTCACCAACCTGATTGTGCCAGGATCACCACACCTCACTCTGCTGCATTATACTTTAATCTGTGAGGCAAAACAAGTGTATCGCCCTGTGTAATGACATTGTGATGCTTTCCAATTATGGCCCGTGAAACAGATGCAGCTTGTCAAGATCTGTATTAATGCGCAGCGCAGGGCAAAGCAAATGTGTTGTGATTGCGATAGCTTGTGCAACTGTTACTCGATTTGTCAACAACCAAAGAACCATCTACATTACTGGGGTACAAGTGGGAAACCAGGCTACCTTTTACCTTATTTGAGCACAGGTGGGTGAACAACCAAAGTACCAGCTACATTACTGGGATACAGGTGGAAAACCAGGCTACCTTTTACCTTTTCAGGCAACATGCAGTGTACACCGGTGTTAAATATTACTACTCTCAGTCACGTATATATACCCTGACAGAGGGTAGGTATCATATCAGGACTGTCGGGACTGCATGTGCGCAAGGACCCCTGAACTGATGATGAGCCTCACCAACCTGATTGTGCCAGGATCACCACACCTCACTCTGCTGCATTATACTTTAATCTGTGAGGCAAAACAAGTGTATCGCCCTGTGTAATGACATTGTGATGCTTTCCAATTATGGCCCGTGAAACAGATGCAGCTTGTCAAGATCTGTATTAATGCGCAGCGCAGGGCAAAGCAAATGTGTTGTGATTGCGATAGCTTGTGCAACTGTTACTCGATTTGTCAACAACCAAAGAACCATCTACATTACTGGGGTACAAGTGGGAAACCAGGCTACCTTTTACCTTATTTGAGCACAGGTGGGTGAACAACCAAAGTACCAGCTACATTACTGGGATACAGGTGGAAAACCAGGCTACCTTTTACCTTTTCAGGCAACATGCAGTGTACACCGGTGTTAAATATTACTACTCTCAGTCACGTCTATATACCCTGACAGAGGGTAGGTATCATATCAGGACTGTCGGGACTGCATGTGCGCAAGGACCCCTGAACTGATGATGAGCCTCACCAACCTGATTGTGCCAGGATCACCACACCTCACTCTGCTGCATTATACTTTAATCTGTGAGGCAAAACAAGTGTATCGCCCTGTGTAATGACATTGTGATGCTTTCCAATTATGGCCCGTGAAACAGATGCAGCTTGTCAAGATCTGTATTAATGCGCAGCGCAGGGCAAAGCAAATGTGTTGTGATTGCGATAGCTTGTGCAACTGTTACTCGATTTGTCAACAACCAAAGAACCATCTACATTACTGGGGTACAAGTGGGAAACCAGGCTACCTTTTACCTTATTTGAGCACAGGTGGGTGAACAACCAAAGTACCAGCTACATTACTGGGATACAGGTGGAAAACCAGGCTACCTTTTACCTTTTCAGGCAACATGCAGTGTACACCGGTGTTAAATATTACTACTCTCAGTCACGTATATATACCCTGACAGAGGGTAGGTATCATATCAGGACTGTCGGGACTGCATGTGCGCAAGGACCCCTGAACTGATGATGAGCCTCACCAACCTGATTGTGCCAGGATCACCACACCTCACTCTGCTGCATTATACTTTAATCTGTGAGGCAAAACAAGTGTATCGCCCTGTGTAATGACATTGTGATGCTTTCCAATTATGGCCCGTGAAACAGATGCAGCTTGTCAAGATCTGTATTAATGCGCAGCGCAGGGCAAAGCAAATGTGTTGTGATTGCGATAGCTTGTGCAACTGTTACTCGATTTGTCAACAACCAAAGAACCATCTACATTACTGGGGTACAAGTGGGAAACCAGGCTACCTTTTACCTTATTTGAGCACAGGTGGGTGAACAACCAAAGTACCAGCTACATTACTGGGATACAGGTGGAAAACCAGGCTACCTTTTACCTTTTCAGGCAACATGCAGTGTACACCGGTGTTAAATATTACTACTCTCAGTCACGTCTATATACCCTGACAGAGGGTAGGTATCATATCAGGACTGTCGGGACTGCATGTGCGCAAGGACCCCTGAACTGATGATGAGCCTCACCAACCTGATTGTGCCAGGATCACCACACCTCACTCTGCTGCATTATACTTTAATCTGTGAGGCAAAACAAGTGTATCGCCCTGTGTAATGACATTGTGATGCTTTCCAATTATGGCCCGTGAAACAGATGCAGCTTGTCAAGATCTGTATTAATGCGCAGCGCAGGGCAAAGCAAATGTGTTGTGATTGCGATAGCTTGTGCAACTGTTACTCGATTTGTCAACAACCAAAGAACCATCTACATTACTGGGGTACAAGTGGGAAACCAGGCTACCTTTTACCTTATTTGAGCACAGGTGGGTGAACAACCAAAGTACCAGCTACATTACTGGGATACAGGTGGAAAACCAGGCTACCTTTTACCTTTTCAGGCAACATGCAGTGTACACCGGTGTTAAATATTACTACTCTCAGTCACGTCTATATACCCTGACAGAGGGTAGGTATCATATCAGGACTGTCGGGACTGCATGTGCGCAAGGACCCCTGAACTGATGATGAGCCTCACCAACCTGATTGTGCCAGGATCACCACACCTCACTCTGCTGCATTATACTTTAATCTGTGAGGCAAAACAAGTGTATCGCCCTGTGTAATGACATTGTGATGCTTTCCAATTATGGCCCGTGAAACAGATGCAGCTTGTCAAGATCTGTATTAATGCGCAGCGCAGGGCAAAGCAAATGTGTTGTGATTGCGATAGCTTGTGCAACTGTTACTCGATTTGTCAACAACCAAAGAACCATCTACATTACTGGGGTACAAGTGGGAAACCAGGCTACCTTTTACCTTATTTGAGCACAGGTGGGTGAACAACCAAAGTACCAGCTACATTACTGGGATACAGGTGGAAAACCAGGCTACCTTTTACCTTTTCAGGCAACATGTAGTGTACACCGGTGTTAAATATTACTACTCTCAGTCACGTCTATATACCCTGACAGAGGGTAGGTATCATATCAGGACTGTCGGGACTGCATGTGCGCAAGGACCCCTGAACTGATGATGAGCCTCACCAACCTGATTGTGCCAGGATCACCACACCTCACTCTGCTGCATTATACTTTAATCTGTGAGGCAAAACAAGTGTATCGCCCTGTGTAATGACATTGTGATGCTTTCCAATTATGGCCCGTGAAACAGATGCAGCTTGTCAAGATCTGTATTAATGCGCAGCGCAGGGCAAAGCAAATGTGTTGTGATTGCGATAGCTTGTGCAACTGTTACTCGATTTGTCAACAACCAAAGAACCATCTACATTACTGGGGTACAAGTGGGAAACCAGGCTACCTTTTACCTTATTTGAGCACAGGTGGGTGAACAACCAAAGTACCAGCTACATTACTGGGATACAGGTGGAAAACCAGGCTACCTTTTACCTTTTCAGGCAACATGCAGTGTACACCGGTGTTAAATATTACTACTCTCAGTCACGTCTATATACCCTGACAGAGGGTAGGTATCATATCAGGACTGTCGGGACTGCATGTGCGCAAGGACCCCTGAACTGATGATGAGCCTCACCAACCTGATTGTGCCAGGATCACCACACCTCACTCTGCTGCATTATACTTTAATCTGTGAGGCAAAACAAGTGTATCGCCCTGTGTAATGACATTGTGATGCTTTCCAATTATGGCCCGTGAAACAGATGCAGCTTGTCAAGATCTGTATTAATGCGCAGCGCAGGGCAAAGCAAATGTGTTGTGATTGCGATAGCTTGTGCAACTGTTACTCGATTTGTCAACAACCAAAGAACCATCTACATTACTGGGGTACAAGTGGGAAACCAGGCTACCTTTTACCTTATTTGAGCACAGGTGGGTGAACAACCAAAGTACCAGCTACATTACTGGGATACAGGTGGAAAACCAGGCTACCTTTTACCTTTTCAGGCAACATGCAGTGTACACCGGTGTTAAATATTACTACTCTCAGTCACGTATATATACCCTGACAGAGGGTAGGTATCATATCAGGACTGTCGGGACTGCATGTGCGCAAGGACCCCTGAACTGATGATGAGCCTCACCAACCTGATTGTGCCAGGATCACCACACCTCACTCTGCTGCATTATACTTTAATCTGTGAGGCAAAACAAGTGTATCGCCCTGTGTAATGACATTGTGATGCTTTCCAATTATGGCCCGTGAAACAGATGCAGCTTGTCAAGATCTGTATTAATGCGCAGCGCAGGGCAAAGCAAATGTGTTGTGATTGCGATAGCTTGTGCAACTGTTACTCGATTTGTCAACAACCAAAGAACCATCTACATTACTGGGGTACAAGTGGGAAACCAGGCTACCTTTTACCTTATTTGAGCACAGGTGGGTGAACAACCAAAGTACCAGCTACATTACTGGGATACAGGTGGAAAACCAGGCTACCTTTTACCTTTTCAGGCAACATGCAGTGTACACCGGTGTTAAATATTACTACTCTCAGTCACGTCTATATACCCTGACAGAGGGTAGGTATCATATCAGGACTGTCGGGACTGCATGTGCGCAAGGACCCCTGAACTGATGATGAGCCTCACCAACCTGATTGTGCCAGGATCACCACACCTCACTCTGCTGCATTATACTTTAATCTGTGAGGCAAAACAAGTGTATCGCCCTGTGTAATGACATTGTGATGCTTTCCAATTATGGCCCGTGAAACAGATGCAGCTTGTCAAGATCTGTATTAATGCGCAGCGCAGGGCAAAGCAAATGTGTTGTGATTGCGATAGCTTGTGCAACTGTTACTCGATTTGTCAACAACCAAAGAACCATCTACATTACTGGGGTACAAGTGGGAAACCAGGCTACCTTTTACCTTATTTGAGCACAGGTGGGTGAACAACCAAAGTACCAGCTACATTACTGGGATACAGGTGGAAAACCAGGCTACCTTTTACCTTTTCAGGCAACATGCAGTGTACACCGGTGTTAAATATTACTACTCTCAGTCACGTCTATATACCCTGACAGAGGGTAGGTATCATATCAGGACTGTCGGGACTGCATGTGCGCAAGGACCCCTGAACTGATGATGAGCCTCACCAACCTGATTGTGCCAGGATCACCACACCTCACTCTGCTGCATTATACTTTAATCTGTGAGGCAAAACAAGTGTATCGCCCTGTGTAATGACATTGTGATGCTTTCCAATTATGGCCCGTGAAACAGATCAAGATCTGTATTAATGCGCAGGGCAAAGCAAATGTGTTGTGATTGCGATAGCTTGTGCAACTGTTACTCGATTTGTCACAGATGGTGTGGCAACAAATCGTGTTGCAATGGGTACATTTATTTCGAATACCGCCATGAGCTCCCTGACCATCCCCAGGTGACTTATCCCTTTTTGTGACTGGCCGCCATTTTGAAAGTTATTCAAAATCATCAGAAATCCACTCAACTACTCTTCGTACTTAATTGTGTTTGTGAATCTGACTAACACAATTTGAAGATTTATGAACAATCTTTGGTAGTTTTTAGAATGTATTCAGGTTTAAGATCTCTGACGCAATCCAATATTCTTCATTATGAATAAGAACCTTCCACTCATATTGATTTGTGGCAATTTCCTCTCGGAACATTTTCAATTAGCTTACGGCCTGGATCAAATATTTGATTATAACGCCGTATTGAAAACAGTTATTATAGATGCTGTAACATCTCGCACAAAAACCATATTTGTCGGTGTTGGACTCTAAACACTGCATATTGCTTCAAGGTATGCTGCAACAAATGTCACAATATGTAATGTAATATGTAATGTATCGTGCTAAAATGTCATTTAGATGTACAGGCTAATGGTTAATGACTTGTAAGGACCAAGTTCGATTCTTGCACAGCTAAAATAAAACACAGCATTATGCTTAGAATGTGGAACTATTAATATTGAAGGATGTTTGATGACAAAGGCTTTAATGCAATCCATAACACCAACGAATAAGGCTTGTCCTGCCGACGGTACTACGCATCTGTGTAAACATACCTTACGACGAGAACTTTAAGACATCAGTGTCAGGAGCATCAATACCTGCATCATCTGTTTGACACGTCTGTACCAACTGTGCAAATTTCGAATGTCTTAGGCAAGGTACCTCCAGCACGTTAATGGATTTCGCTAAAAGGCCAAACCAACTTAATATACAAAATATGGATATATATTTGTCTACGTCTGTAATGAAATCAGCATATACAATGTGGCCTCCTCGATTCTATATGGACATCAATACCCTCTTTGCACATGACATCGAGAAAAGTAAAACAAAATGCACATTCTGGTATAATCCAGCTTTCAAAAAGTTGACAAACATATTGAAGATATTCAGTTCAGTAATTAATTCAGTGGTGAGTGTGTCCCTCGTTGCCCCGGCAACATCAGTACATATCTGCCACATTGATGACATCAAACAATAGCTGTGAGGCCAGTTACATATATATGTAGGTTGGAAATGGTTCTTTATTGTTTGTCCGACATTCTAAAAGCTGGAGAGACAATAATAAACTGTATGACTCTATTGGTAACAACTTATTGTTTATTGAACAGAGCGGAAGTTTGGGTGTAGATTCTTACAACGTTATCAAACTAACAGTGACTTCAACCTAGCTATGAGTAGGGCTTCAGCAACCCACGCTTGCCACAAAAGGCGACTATGTTTACCGTAAGAGGCTATTAACAGGATCAGGTGGTCCGTATCATTGACTTGGTCGACAGGTCATCAGTTTTCAATTGCGCAGATCCATGCTTGCTGTTGATCACTGGATTGTCTGGTGCAGACCCGATTATATACAGACCGCCGCATGTAGCTGGAATATTGCGGAATGCGGCGTAATGCTAAACTCACTCAAACACTACAGCAAGTAATGAGAGTAACATACCTTGTATGGTATGACAAGCAGCAGATTACCGATGACAACAACAGGTAGTTACTAACAAGCAGTACATGATCAGATGACTCCATGTTGAGAATATGAACATCAAACAGCACAGGTCACAAATGTTGATCACAGTCGTTGATCTAGGTACAAATGTTGACCACAGTCGTACCTAGATACAGCAATACGCTGAGCAGACCTGCTGCCCTTAGTCACAACGGAAACTGCTTAACTTCAACTGTAATGCAGGTTCTGGTGCTCGTGGGTGTCCTGTAATGTGTTGACTCTGAGACCTGCCCCACTTCAGGCTTAGTCCCACACAGGACAGACACAATGGGATTGGAATACAGTTCAGGCAGCGTTAGAAACCTAAACTAACTCACTCACTGTACAAAAAAGTCCAATATTCCAAACTGGGGATACATCTGAACACTTGATCCTTATCGTCAGTCTATTGAACTATCTACCGGTCCTTTGCCCAACACAAGATATCTGTCATACAACGTGCACGTGTAGCCGTCACATACCGTGAATGCTATCCTAATGTCAGTCTGTTGGATTATCTACCAGTTCTTTGTCCAACACGTGTTAACTGTCATACAACCTCTAGCCGTCTGTATACTGTGTATGTTGTGACACCAGCTGCTGTCACCATCCGTTTAATGGTACAACGGGTAACCATTATAGTGAGCTAGGCTTCACTTGACGTCCACTTAACAATATAAACTTTACAGTTTCTTTTCACCCAGAAGACCATAGTCATTTTGAGATGAAACATTGCCTGACACGCAGAATTCTTCTGCAGGAGTTTTCGAATACTTCTTCCTAAGGTGTCATATTGTCCCCCGCGAGAGTTTTTAACTGTGTCAGGGAAATAGGTCTTCTTTGTACAAGTGAGTGAGTTTAGTCTTACGCCGCACTAAACACAGTATTCCAGCTACATGGCGGCGGTCTGTAAATAATCGAGTCTGGACCAGACAATCCAGTGGTCAACAACATGAGCATCGATCTGCGCAATTGGGAACCAATGACATGTCTCAATCAAGCAAGCGAGCATGACGAACCGATCCCTTTACGACAAACATGGGTTGCTGAAGGCCTTCTCTGCCCCATGACCTTTATGGGTCCTTCGTTGTACAAATGGAGTGCATGCAATAACAACAAATACAATCAAAATATGAATATCATATGATGTTGACACAGAACAAAGCGAATTCCGGGGTTTCTCGTAGGCAATGTAAGAGCGAAATGGACGTAACGGGTATCGGATGTACGTTCTCCTTTGCTGATCTGTTTCAGTGTGTATCTAGAACTAAACAGTGGTGATCTGACATCGTTCCCTGACGAAACTATTACCACTCGGAGTGACACATCTGCATGAAATGTGAATGACTGTGTGTTTCCAGATGTCATCAATATGTTCTGTATCATGTCCGGCTATCAAGTTTGTATCCAACAGTTTAGTTCCGTACCGTCGATGTTGGACTTTCTTTGAAATAGTGATATACGAGCTTTACTCGAGGGTTGCCAAGGAGAGTTACTAAAGGTATGATGGACTCCATTACCTAGTTGATCATTTTATATTTGTTGTACTCATCTTGTCGTTTTCAGCGTAGATTTTGTGGCTTTGCCTGTACTTGAGATGGTGCCATAAAAACTCAATCATATATTCAAGTTGCTGTTCATACAACGCCCATCAACCAGCTGTGTTGCTGTAACAAACAGGCGAAGCCTTGCACAAATCAGATAATGACATTGATCCCATCATCGAACCGTTTCCGTTTATTTTCTGTCAGCAGCCGAAGTAAAACAAAGTGATCTCAATACAGTACTCAATTTACACCATGACCTGTTCGCGAATGTTTGTTCACGAGAGTGTTAAATGCTGTAGGTTCATATTCCGTTGATGTCACTATAGTATAAGTGCCTATATCATCCAACACTACTTCTGTTAATTACAAGCACTACAGATACCATCGTCCAGGTAATTACTGTGGACCATAAATGCCACTAGGCACTGACTTTTCCTTTACATCTGAACCAATAATCAGGAAATGTTCACAATTCCCGGCATGTGACTATTGATGATAGCTCTCACACTCTATCGACTGGGAGGACTTTCGGTCAGGATTAAAATCTGTCTCACTAAGCGCACACACACTAGTTTTAGTTTCACAGTGGATATTCTCCTTGAAGGAGCAGATTCTGATCCCCTGATATGTGACTAATAAAGGTATTTAATGTCTCAGAGTGAATTACGTTCTTCAACAGAGAGAAACATATTATTAAGTGTTACTGAAATTGTTTTTAGGATATGATTTCGGTGTCTTTATCTATGTATTTATTTACCTTATTTCAAACTTTGAAACACATTCACACCCTTTTATAAAAGTTACACATGATACGAGTAAGTAAACGAAACAGTGCTTGATCTCATGTCTCAGCCAACTATAGCTTCTCAGTTCACTGTGGAGAGTTGCGACCAACACATGCCAAGAAAATTAATATGTGACGGTGCGTTCCTTCATTGATTGGCCCTACTGATATTTCTAGGTTTGTCAGTACCCCATGCCCTCACCACCGCGGGGCTATATCACAACGGCAAGCGGACCCGTTACATGATGTGAGATCGAAGCAAGATTTTTCACCAAATAGTCGGAGTAGAAACGAAACAAACAAAACCCACTGAATATAGTGTGGGAGGTTTTGTTAAATGTTAGCTTGTGGAAATCTCCTACTACAAGGATACGTCCTGAACAAGAATAATTGCAAATGTCTGTTAAATAATAGGCATGTGTTCCATCATCATCAATTCAGACGACGGATTCACGACCCTCTCTACGCCATCTTTCCGTGTATCGCGTGGGCTTCCATGCTGCTTCTGGCTAATAGTTAACCTAATTTGCACGTCCACCAACGGTCGGGCAGGATACGCTCACCTTTCGCAACCTCCCGACAAACGTGACCAAAAGACAATGATTCAAAAACACATGTTCTTGATATTGTCGGAAACATTGTATTCTGACATTTAAGAGCAAAGATTTAAGTGCACATTTATGTTGAAGACACTAGACACTAGTTGCCCGTGTTCCTATCCTGGGATAGAGGCGCATGAAGTTCGAGAGGTTGACGGTTTTCGCCACGTCAGAAGAGACGTTGTTACCACCCAGGTTAATGCTCGATTCTGAAATCACAGCGAAATCTTTCTTCATTTATCTTAATATAATGTTTTCAGTTGTTGGACCATGTTAACGTAACATGACAGATAATGTAGATCAGATTACGTATGAGTATGAATATATCCATGTTCATGTAAATTCACTGCTGAAGTTGCTCTGTCGATGACTCGCTGTTTATGAAGCAGATATCTGTTGGGAATAATAATGAGAATCTAAGGACATAAGTTTCTGTCAGGTTATCTTCGTCCATTTGTATAATTCAAAACAAATGTTGTCTGGTTAAATCACCTCCCACCGCCTATATACATGAGTGAGATATGCAATAATGAATCACCACGACACTGGAACGAAAGCAATGTCCAAAAACTCCGCAAGGAGAAATTGAAACGCCCTCAGTCGTCATTTACTTGACATACGAGGGCAATATTATCATTTAATTCTAGGCTGCATGCTAACTGGCAATATTTGGTAAACACGGACATTGGTCTCGGTGTTATTCTGAAAGATACGGCAGCGTCCTGCCAGGCTTTAGAAACTGTGTCTGCGAATATAGTCCAGCTGGGATATCAGATTGCCAATGTCTGCCATTTGGTGGTGCTGAAGGGCTGACGGTGGTTTTGGGTAGTGGTTGTTTGTTTCTTTGAGTTTCTCGGCAACATGACAAAATATACCGAAGAAGAACGTGAGTTCGAACAAGTATGCATTATTGAATTTAGGGTCCTATGTTCCAAACAGGTACATCAGCACGTTGTCTTGGCTTCCATTCAACGCCAATTAACTGTTAAGTGTTGGCTTTCATTTGTAGTATCAACGCCACTTAACTGATTTCTCCTTTTAAACCTCCGCCTGTGTTACTACTTTTGTTGTTCTTACACGTGCATACACATGCTCTCTGCCTCATGGCATTATTTCACCTGATGAAGGAAAGGAGTAAGTGTGTACTCCGAACCCTCTTGTCCCTCGTAATAAAGAAGTTGGCATATAGAAAACTCCCTTCCTAATGTTTAGCACTTCTAATGCTAATCTATAACCGGATGTCAAAATCAGTGGTTAGCAAGTAAGGGATTCTAACCCACTGACCGACATACTGCTCGCTAGTCGCCACTCGGGAAAACGTCATACATGGTTAAGATGTATTGCTTAATTAGTTCTAGAAGAAGAACAAGATATAACTTTTCTGTGACACTATGTCTCACCCGTGGGCGATGAGTTATTACTACCTACACGTCTAGACCACCTGCCAAATGCTAAACAGAGAAATCTCAGAGAGCAAAAATTCCCCGTATATTGTATACGTTATAAACGACCAAATATAGTTGGTCTAAATGTACCCAAAAGCATTCGCGACAATAAAAATGAAATTTGGCCCCCTGTTTGTGGTCATGTCACAAATCAGTTGAAGTTGAGCTACGTTGGGCGCGGAAAGTCTTTGAATGGCGGACCGTGCGTGACAGCTTGACACCAGAGAGTCTTTCCAGGACGCTGGTCCAGCCCCACAGCGATACACTTGTGGTACATGTGACCTCGCCTTAGACAAATGAGTTTGTTCAAAGTTGCCTCTCTGCACCCAACAGAAAATAATGGGTACCTGGTGGGATGAGTTTTGTGACTATAACCTTCTTGCGCCAAGCAGGCAGTTTGGGTTATCCGGGGTATAAATGTGTTAATGCGTTGTGATCATACCTTCATGGCGTTGAGACGTGCAGTATAAATGCCACTATTACCTAGATCACTTGACAATCAATCTTGTAGTCCTCAGTTCAGCTGCAGCCTCAACATCAGACAAGTGATGCAATGACATACCCTGGTGATGGGAATTTCCAAAACTGAAATAAGACGGAAGGACGGGGAAGTATCAACTGAATCCATCAAGGTAAAATACCTTTCAGAAAATACTGGAATGTGGAAATAACACTTGTAGTACCATACGACTTGCTGTTGCAGGAAATGTTGCTTCCCTCTGGAATGACTGTTCACAAAAAAATAATTTTGTTCTGGATTGAAAACAGGATTCATGCTGCAATATTCTATGATCATCTCAGAGTGTCGTGTCTCATAACATTTATGTAATCATACGAAAACTGCTGCATGTGTTTAGGAATCACTTTAAGGTAGTGATTATATCGAGTCTTCGATGAAAGGCACTAGGCAGCTAAGGAAATAAAGGAAGACTAGAAGTGAAAATTACGAATATGAATTTTACGAAGATAATTTTAGTTTTATATGTGATTGATTCGTTGTTGCCATGGAAACGTTTGCTTTGCTGGAGTTCTGATAAAGATGTCAGATGTCTTCGACATCTATTTTATGGTTCAGGTGACATTTCCCGGCTAATAAATCCGCATCGGCATTTGGAAAGATGTCTCATAATTCAAGTGAAACCTCCCCCGGAGGCGGTTTGTCAATTTAACTGTATCATATTTAAAGTCAGCGGACTTAAGCTGTCTAAAATCTCGTATCACGATTCGGTTCTGACGCCATTACGGAGTCGTATAAAACCCCGGGGCCATTTGACATTCAATAACGGAAGCGGTTGTCTGATATTGTTTTGAAACTCTTGTTTAGAGCACGTTTGTTCCAGCTTCGCGCACATATGTGTCCGCTATCCGTAAAAAACTCTGTATCGGCCTTCCTCACTAGCTGAAGTCCATCTGTGTCCATCTGTTGCAGACAGTTGTCAGAAGATGTAAACATGATAGGATGTTGAAGGTATTCGGTTTCTACCCCACAGGGCACACTCGTTACCGGACACAGATATTCTGTTTTGTTTGTCAAAACTGTCTTTATTTGTCGACAAACACGACACATGACAATATTCAGTGTCTAATGATCAGTTGCAAAGGAGACACAATGAATGAGTCGATAATAATCAAGAAAATTTCAGGCTTAATAATTAATGCCTGACAGTTTTTATTATGGTTCGAATTGCATTAGTGGCCCCCTACGTCTATCAGTCGATGAATAATTGGCTGATTGTAAGTTCGAATACCCGATTCTGACTTTTGGTTTACCTGCCGCATTTCCTTCCTCTTGTTTTTTGATGAAGTGGTAAACAGCAGGTCCTTGTGTCATTATGGGAGGAGTGGTAGGGTAGCATAGTTAAAGCATCCGTTCTTCACCCCAAGGACAATGTTTGAAATAACTGAATTGTATAAAACCTACGTCAAGGTTCGCCCTCGGAAATATTCCAAGAATATGTCTCCCCTTCCTCCATATTTGATAGACACGGAGTCACCTTAATGACCTTAGAAGACCAAAGGTGCGCGCAACGCAGCAAGTCTCTGGACATTCGTTGTCATATGGAACCAGATCCAAAACAAGAATTCATACATGATTCTGGTTTGTGTCTTCCTTGTATGGTAAGACTGCGTCACACATGTGTCAATACTGATGACGCCTCAGAGTGATCTCCGGTGTCTGTACATGATGTTCAATCATCCGAAAGGACTGTTAACAGGAAGATGTCTGCCATGAATACACCCTTTCCGGAAATTGTTTCCACGGAATTTCGTGTGGTGGAAATGATCGAAGACATGCGTGTGAGTTCTTCGTGTTCAGTTATTATCGTCTGGATAAATAAGGGACGAACACAAAACATCACAAAGTATACACAGTTATGAACACATCCTGTGTAGACCCGATTTTCAAGAGAACACTGGAACTTAACGCTACTGGGCAGTGAAAGTCCATACTTAAGGGTGATTTCTCGCTTCCTCAATCCTGGTTGCTTTCATTTTGTCAAACATTTTGTTTGCACTTATATTACTCTCTACGTTCTAGATCATCATATAAGTTGATTGTTTTGTTTGTTTCTCCTTCAAAGACGCAAACATCAATATTCCATCTGTATTGCAGGGGTCAGCGAATAATCAAGTCTGGACATGACGACATAGTGATCGACAGCAAGACCATCAATCCACGATAAGGCAAGCGACTCCTGCCATCTCCATCCCACGAGTCGCATTTAACGACAAACATAACCAGCATATCATCACAAAAAACATGATCATGGTTTTTATGTAGTTTTGTTTTCACTATAGCTGTTAGAAAATAATATTATTATTAACAGCCATGGTCAGCATTTAAAACAAAGGAAGAAAACGTCATAATTGAATTGTTTGTTTATGTTCCTAATTGGACGTGGTACAATGTTCTCTCGACTTTCTTTTGAAGAAACATAATGTGAACACAAGATGAATGGTTTCATGTTTTAGCCAAATGACCAGATCGCGATCCAGTACTCGCATTGGGTGGTATTCTGTCTGTCAATATTTTTTTAAAAAATATTCATGACAGAAAAGAGTGCTGAAGTACAGATCTATAAATGGCTATACTGATAAGACATTGATATGTCTGCTGACGACACCATTCTCGGTCACACCGTGGAAGCCCCTGCGACCAATCTCTTTTGTCATTTCCTCTCCACGCTTTATTTGATTCATTAAACAAATGTACCTAAAGACAGAGGCTGTGCGTGCTCAAACCACACTAGAAATGCCAGTTGCGTCACTTGTAAGCATGATCGTATGTTTGAATTCCGCATTGTCCCTGATTATGAAACATTGTACCACTCTAATTTGGTTTCACCAAACTTGCAAACGTCTAACATTTTCTGGATCATTTGAATTAAGCAGACAACATATCACGTTTGATCAGTGTGGCATACATCCCATTTCATTCATTCATTCAATCAATCAACAATCAGTTACAATATGCTGAAGTTCAAGACATCAGCCTCAAATTTCAAATGGGAAATCATACTTGAATCTAACATTAATGAATCAGAATGGAGAACCTACAACCTTATTCCAATTTGAGTGGGTGAGTGAGTTCATAGTGAGTGAGTGAGTGAGTGTTAGAGCCTCTTGTGTTATAGCGAGTTCATATTTAACGTCACCTCGGCAATATTTCAGCCATATCGTGAAGCCTGTCGACGGTGGACAGTAAAATGCTAGAATATCACAGATATAAATGTACAAACACTGCAATTGCAGAAGACAATACAATATAAAACATGGGCTATAGATCGGCAACAACTGAAGGTAGATCACCATACTAGGGACCATGGGGACTTACAGTACCTTTGCTACCTGCGTGGACCCTAGTTGGATTTACACCATCTCTTCTGCCACTGGCGAGTGTACGAAATGCTGGCCAAATTTAAAATAACAAGAATACTAAAAACTCAGTAGGATGTTTTGGAACTCACGTACCCTCTCACGAGGATAATAATTTTTCTATACTTCAACCCCCTTTGAGTGTACAAACACAAACACTATCAGTTACTAATCTAAACGTCCAATAATAAAATATTTATCTATTTACAAATCATTTAACAAATATATTTCTTTTAAATATGCAATAATTATATGAGAACGTGTATTACGAAAAAGATCCTTCATATTTCGGGATATAAAATATGTATCCTTTGTGATTATTCTATTTAGATGTATACAGAGTACAGAATGAAGATGGTTCCAAATGAAAATTGTTAGCAATATCTTAGGCACAAACTATTATCAACATAAACTAAAGGTTGTGACTCATCCCTGTGTAGCTATTGTAAAACTTCCAGTGAAACTATTTTCACCTCTTTTGGACTGTAATTTTATAAATGGACTTTGGAAGAAGTGGCTCATGTCTGATACTGGAATAAAAAATTGAACTTACCCCACAAACCATACTATTTGAATTAAAGGAAAATTGAAATGATCCCTCAACAATAATTCCTACTACACACACAATCTTCCGCAACCGAAAATATGGAATGATACCAGATCAAAAGAATATCTTTAGTATCTGCTTCTAATACTATTATGTCTCAAAATGTTTAGCTTTTTACAACCTGTTCATGTGATAAATGTATAACAGCTTGGTCATCACTACACATATTATTTGAATAGTAATGTACTACCTGCTTTGGATATAGTCAATATCTAACATTGAATAGAAGACTGCAGAGCAATATAGAAGTAGGATAGTACGATAGCATCTCTTGAACTGAGCCTTTCATATTCTCCTGGTAATATTAAGAGCGTGCAATTGTTATCTAGTTCGTTGATTACATGTGACCTGTACTTTGAAAATAATTGGGCGAATAAAAAATGCGATTGCAATAAACAAGACAAAACTATTGCAAAAAACTGCATTGCCCTTCCGATAACTCCTGTTGGTTGTTCAAAAAACATTTTCAGTCAAACACTGTGAATGATTTGGGCATGTGCATTATGATTTTGCTTGCAAAACAGGCATTGGAGTGGCACAAGCTAATGTTCCATTCCATGGTCACCTGAAGCCCTAAAACCTTTGTACGATTCCCGCTGCATCATAAACATGTCCAATTGTGATGACACCAGGTGTTCGCGAGAACCATTATGTTGTTGGCATGTACAGGAAATTGTCCCGAATCTGTTTAAACACACACTTCACGTCTGCCATTGCAAGAGCATGTTGTCAATGGATTTGTTCCCTCGCAGACGCAGTTACAGGAAGGGATTATTCCTCAGACAAATAGAAATACCCTCTCAGATATAGTTCATAGAATAGTTGTGCCTGAGTAGACATATAGTCATGTATCCGAACGCAAATAGCGTCTTTCATCATTACCACAACGAGACGGGCGATTAAGTTGTGACAAAACCTCTCTCGTCCATGTTTAAACGATGATCAACATGTCTATCGTGAACTATTTTAGGACATGCAGTCAAACTCACAGACAAAATAGTCTGTAAAGTGGCATGAAGAAAGTCCAATCATAATGACAAACGTTTCAAAATTTTCTTTTTAGGGCAATTCTGGAAGACAATTTCTCCTTTACTAACGTTAGAAATGAACACCTTGAGTCGGGACGTGCGAAATTGTTCATGAATGACATAAACTGGAAACAGTTGAACTCAGCGAGTAGTTTACATTCGACGATTTAACTCCAAATTCGCCTAAGTAAGTAAGGCTCCTTATGACTAGTACTAACCTTTCTACAGGTTTCTTCAGCATGGTAAAGACTGCATATGACAGCGCAGTCTATACCTAACCCTGCCTTGAGCAGCAAGCATGGCACAAACATATTGAAACTGACAATGCACAGTGGAAAACGATTTTTACACTTAATTCTACCACACATTCCCGTTTTCAGGTGAATTAGTGCCTCGTCTTTCTAAGACATACCATTCTAACGCTTTCGGCATCAGCTGGCAGTCCTCCTGAGAGGGTACGTCCATAAACATTCAAAGTAAATTAGAACTTTGCACATTTTTAATCGTTTTTAATATGTGTCTTTATAATGTATGGCTAGATTTCCTAAATTACTAACGGCTGAAGGGATGACAGTTATGGTCCATGCAACTGTAGTGCAAGTACCCATGATCCCTTCAGTTGTTGGTGATATATAGCCCGTATTTTATATTGTCTTATCCAAAAAGTGATAATAGTTTTAACTTGCCACACTAGTTACTGTATTAAATTGTAGCTTTCATATTCTAGTTGTATTACTGTTCTTTGACGACAGGTTTTTATGAAATACATATATTCCATTTCAGTATAAAATGTTCTCGTGATGATATGACTGAAATATTGCCGATGTGACGTTAAATTTTAACTCAGTCATCCACTGTCAGCTGGCTGCACATCTTTACAGTGATTCTTGCAGACTTGCTTATCATAATCGGAATTGTAACATGATTTTGTTATAACAAGTATGACATCTGTGTCACTGTGTGTATCTCATACACTTGATATATTCTATACAAAAAAAGCTGTACGCACTTGAGGCCGTAAACAAACATTAATACAAAGAAATATTATCATAACGCCGCTACAAAATAATCAGACGGTAATTTATTCTCGAAAGAAAGCAGCGTTGTATCTCTCGGCATCAAAACGGACAAGTAAGTGCACCAATACATTTTTTTTCCTCTAAAGTGTGACAGTTAAATTTAATGTGCAAGTGACTTGGTGTCTTGCAAGACGTTCAATGGCCTGCCATATCTGTTCAGTCATGCACATGCTCGTCAGGTTCAGCAAAGTCAACACCTACGACGTTAACGTTGTACCAACCGATCTCACAAACCTGCATCAACTGACGATGTCTATAAAAGAAGCTGTAACAAAGTAATAACGGCCTACATTGCCCATTAAGCCCTCACTCAAGACATGCTGCAATTATCACTTCTCTCTGTCGCCATTATCCACGTCTGTGGTTTGTATAGCAACAGTGGCATATTGTATGCCAAGTGGCATATTATCAGATTTTCTGGTTTCTTGAAGTAAGACAAGGTTCAAGAAGCCGTCTCGCACCACCTGTACATTCCCAGTACGAATGAACATTACTTAACCATACATATTCCCGCACGGACCTACTTATCTCCACAGCATCAAAGTAATGTTAATGTGGATTTTGCATTCGGAATGGGGTGGGAAGGTCACTGTGCCCTGTAGACAATTGCTCGTGCTTTCAAGCTCCTGTAGAGTGTCTCTGATTCGACTATTTATAGATATCTCCGGTTAGTTCAGTGTGACATTATATTCGTGACGCTAAATGTTAACTCACCCACTTATTTTCAAGCTGACAGTTGTTTCTCTTTGTAATGTAATATGTCTCCGTAAAATCGTCTCGTTTATAACGTGAAAAACATACCCACTGATGCATAATCGCCTGCCACTGAATATCAGAGCGGCATAACGACGGTAAGGTTGATTTTCCACAGAGGGAAAATCCTCAAAATACCACTTTCACAATCATGAAAAGTCTAATACCTCGCCTAAAGCGTGTGCCATTTTAGAAAACTAATCTGAAATATGTACAAATTAGCGAGTGTTGCATTTCTACATTGACGTCAGTTTCAGAAAACGAGCAGCTATAATCTTCGACAAAACATTTAAACGTATCATGTTATACCGATAATGAGGTGAACGTTGAATTTATGAATATTCTTTTGTTACCATTTTCTCCTGAAACGAATGAACGAGTTAATCAATCTACAGTAAGAGGCATCGATGTATGAACCCAGGTCAAGATATACATAATCGAGAAACATAGGCGTACGCATGATACAAGAAGTTGAACTTGGCACCAAGGAAGACATCTCGCTCAACCACACACTCCAGTGATGAGGCTGGGCTATATGTGTCTCCATTCAGGTTATAGTAATCGCCTACCAAACACTGCGTTGTAAGTATAGCGTGTCAATGATGGATGAATTTTATGTGAATGTTCAGTCATTAGTTGGTCCATTTATTGTAATGATGTCATTTACCTTTTCATTCTGTCTAACTCATAGTTTGCAATGCTAATATTCCAAGATTGCAATCGTTCACAAACTGAGCTAAAGAGTGTTTATACAATCTGAAAAAAGCATAAAAGACATCATTTGAAAGTATTAGTCTTAACTGGAACAAGATAGCAGAAAACCCGTTTTGTCGCTGTTTTAAAATTTCGCCTAGGGTTCCAAACTGTAGAATTTGACTTCGATTTGAAGCAACTACTTGTACTGACACACGTCGCCCTCAAGCTTGTCTGCATTCTTGCTCTTCATAAGCACTGTATTGCGTATTGACTTGCCTCTCTGTCGTTTTCATTGATTGTGTTATACCATCTATAACCTGGTTCTCCATTGGTCGGTCACCATAATCATCTAACGACTGACGTACATCGTTGTTCTCAACTATATATATGACAGGAATTCAAGTCATGGAATTTCCTTGGCCACCATTGTGTTCACTGATACTTTGAATATTCAAATGGTTAACACAAAAACAACTATTACATAAATCATATGGAAAGCAGAGACCTTACGTTATGTTACCATAGTCAGACATCTCCACCTTCGAACAAGCATCGTACGTCGTCGTTGAAACACCTTTGTGGAAAGGACATCTTCGACTTTCCCTGAACAAGAAGACGCCAATGCTTGGAGGTGCTGGACGAGCTCGCGGCTTAAAGACATTACTGGCAGTGACAAGAGTGTCTGAATACTGTTAATACATTGATTTTGCTGTTGTTTTTGTAATTGTTGCTGCTACTGTTGTTGTATAATCTATTATATTTCCATTATAATCATTGGCTAGGAATTCTGATGTTACCAAGACTTTTATACTGCAGAAAACCTGATATCGTCACTCACCATCGCCATGTATGTATTAATCTGTGATTTAATACACTTTATATCGCTTTGATTAGGAAAGGTACAAGGTGTGTAAAAACAGAATTACTGCTCAAGTGGTTGTCAGATAACATTTATCTTACAGTTTAAGTAAACTTATCCTCAGTACTTTTCGTTACACTCCACTGCTGAGTCTAACAAAACCTTATGGGACGTCGCGTCAGGTAACCTTTGAGACTGACCAATCCGAATATTGTTTAGCGTACGCTCCCTTCCGGGTAATGCACACGGCGTACGTACAACCATGACAACGGTGAGTAAACAGTCGCCGAAAACAGTGTTTTTGGCAATATTCAAGGATGTTATCTTGCAGAAATATTAGCTAATGGTAACCATGTCAACAGAAACCCCAAGGCGTATATACTACAGGTCAAATAACTGTGTTATATGCTGATTTTTGTTTGTGGAGAGATCTGTGTCAGTGGTCTGAATATTTTGAAAGTCCCCCCGATCCCTAAATAGTAGCCGTTGTCTGATTGGTTAAATCTATTTAACCGTCTCGCGTTTGATTGGACGGCCATTGGTCGCTCAAAGGTTACCTGGCGCGACCTTCTAGGTTTTGTTAGACTCAGTGGTGGAGTGTAACGAATTACTCTGAGACTAAATTTACTTAGACTGATTTATCTTACAAAGCGTTGTTTAAAAACGTAGCTAACTGTTCAGTTCCGCTGTTTAGACAACTAGCAGTTAGATCCATAGTTTCCGGTCATTTGTAAAACAACCATCTGGACATTTGTGTAAATATCCCCTTTAGAAACTTTTGTACAATTGTCAGGAGCGAATAAAGCACCTGATCATTCACACTCAATTCGTTCGACAGCCATTCCTGTTACTCGTTCACATCCTGTCAGTTATCGTGTTAAATCTCGTTGTTTGCTGTTTCTCCTCTTCAGGGACATGTAACTGAAATATGGCTTGCAGTTCTTTTGATCATTCAAAAGATCCCGTTCGATATTAGTTAATTACTTTTCTTCAGGATATTAAAGGAAGAGGTGATATGGGAAGGGTAATGCAAGCGCAAACACCTGGTGCCATCGCTGAATTTAAGCATTATGAAGTTAACAGAATTATTTTGTTTTGTATTCCAGTGAAATCTGTTTTATCAGATTATCGAGAACGATCAGTTTTTTTATAAGTTGTCATATTCCTTTTTTTCCATGTCGGAAATGAAAAACTACTCAAATCCATTTCTGAAGGCCAATTAATTCTTTGTCACTTTCAGCAAATTGATTGCGTGTGTAAGAAACGTCGACGGATTCGTAACTCGACGAATGATACTGGGTCGGTTTGCTTCTAACTCGAACTTCATTCACTGAGGTATCTCCTGTTCATTCTTCTCCACACACAGTGAACGTATCGGGACATCTGAATTGCAGCTATTAAACGCAGCATCGCGTGTTTCCATGAGGCCAACTTCATCAAACGAAAGGCCTTCTCGTTTCGGAAATGAGTGAGTGTAGTTTTACGTCGAACTCAGCAATATTCCAGCTATATGGCAGCGATCTATGTTTCAGAACTGAAATTTGTCCAGTACCTTAAACAGTAACTGTGGTATTAACATTGCCTGTTAACAGTTGCCTGGAAATAGCTACAGGGCGTTCGGGTGTCGCTGTGTTACGTTAACATGCATGAATGCACAAAAGCATGAATACAGTTAGAATGGGCACGGACTGCGGGTTGGATTGGTTCTGTTACGATTAAGAATTTACCTTGACAAACGAAGTAAGAAATCCCCTTGTGAACCAGCAAAACAGAACAAAGACAAGTCATAAACGTTCATATTATGGGTTATTATGCAACGAGAGCAAGGTATACAAGGTCACATGTACTAGTCAATTTCACTATACTGATTTCAAGTACAATTCAAGAGAGACAAAATCTAAGTGAATAGGGTCGCAAAAGGCAATACAGCAAACTCATCAAAGTCTTAGTGCGAGAGAGAATCAACTATGCAGGATGTAAACACAGCGATCGGTCAGCGGATGATGTAGATAAGGCGTTGACGGATGCAGATGATGACGATGATATAACTCCAGTGATGTATCCCTCGCAACACAGCAACCAGCCTGTAATATAATAATATATATACACGCAGTCATTTCCCGAAAGTTCGGGCACATACGACCATCGTCAACACTGTAGAATGCCCTCGAATAAGTCTCCCGGAAGTAAACATATAGACAACTAAGAGCAGATAAATTCCGGAAAACCAGAATTCTAAAAGTGCTGACCATCTATTAAACAAAATGTGACCCATCATAATTATTATTCAAAACACTAAATGTTGTGATCAAATAATAATTATTACTTAATTAGTAACAAAGTATACAGAACATACACACTCCTAAGAGTTCATTATATTCAGGTAAGAATGTACTTACCAAAACGACTGCAGAGGTATCCGTTTTGTTTTCACAGTGTGATGAAAGACAAATTATCACCACCGCCACTTTTTCGTAATATTTCTACCATTTTTTCGTAATGTTTTCAGGTGAAGACGATCAGATGCTTGTTGCGGTAAGACACTGATGTATAGGAGCTGACGTGTCACGGTGGCCGTCGTTGCTGCATCTTTGTGGGAACGCTATTTTATGCTCGTGTGCATCTCGTTCCCTTGACAGATATAACAAAGGGAACATGAACTGTTTCTAGTAAGTACGGTGAGTAGAAAACAGTTGACTGTGTGTCAAGCAGGTTCAGACACATCTGATGTCACCCCAGTATTATGGAAGCTATATCATATGATCAGTGAAACTATCGAATAATGATAAAATAGTTCTATATTTATCGCTGCAATAGATGTACACGTTTACGATAGATGTTGCTTGTATCGTGGTCATACAATAAAAAATTAACGTTCGTGAAAGTATCTTCTATAGGAAGAGAAACAGAAAATAATGCAGATCACGTTCAAATTACTTCATAACACATCGTGATGACACATTGAACGTTCAGCGTATGACACTAATTAAGCGTCAGTCAATGGTGCATACAATGCGCTCCTTAGACATGGTCAAAGCTGTTGCCAATACGACAGCCATCCCATAACGCGGGGTTGTATGATCTAATGAGTCATGACAGGCAAGCACAGTATAGTCAGGTGGGTAACTTAGTCTGTCTCCCACCCCATAAACCTTCCAAACTTCTAAGACCTTCCTGCAATGCTAAAGCTATAAAAAAGTCTAGATTTCCAACACCTTGGTGATCATTGTGTGACTTCAACCTCTCTCTGGATCCGCCTATTCTTTGCCGTTCATTACCAAAAACATGAAATCTTCCGTGGTGAAAACGTACAAAAATAGTAAAATAAAGGTCAAGCCCGCGCCGAAAAACATTTCTTCTCACATGTATGTTTGTTTAGAATAACGTTTATGCAAAAGCATATCGAATTTTCTAGCGTTGTTTGTTTACATGTACATTGACAAGAACACGTCAAGTTTGATTCACCCGCACCTAGAATCAGTTGTTAGAAAGCTGGTCCAATCGTTACTTTCTTCATATAACTCCTACCAGTCAATCTTTGTAAACATTACTTTTCAGTTACCAGATACACGCTCAAAGACCTGGTTACTCGGTGATTCATTTTCACGCGTTCATGATATGTCCGAACTTGTGAAAACGACTGTACTTTTACCAGACAGTTTTTGATGAATGTGAGGAAAGTTTGTCTTGCTGTATTACCTGCACAGCACACAGAGGCAAAAACCTGCTGTAAATAAAGAACGTATGTACACATTACCTAGATTTCACGGGGCGTTTAAGAGAGCTTAAGTAGTGATGGAAAGCGTGGCAAGATAATGTATTTTGGCGCGTACTTCCGTACAACCTGGCTTCTTTTATGCTTAACGCCACACTAAGCAGTATTGTTTCTGCAGGACTGGGGTCTGTAATAAGTCGAGGTCGTGTCAGACAATCCAGTGACTGCCATTTTGAAAACAATCGGCTCATTTGGAATACTGTGACAAACATGAACCACTTCAGCAAGCTTGATCAACAAAGTTCAATTGTCGTCTCTCATGATAGGTATGGGTTATTGAAGACCAAAGTATTTTATCATGTATGTTTACAGGGACGCGTGTTTGGAACCGACGGTAAGCATTCCAAGAGGATGTAGTTATCTGTTTGTCATATTCTCCGACAAGCAAGTGTTACTTTAAATAAATTGCCGTGACAAACGGTATAGGAAATCCCCTCAGAACCAGCGAATCACGACACAGACAAGTCCTCAATATTCAATATCATGTATGAAACAGACAAGAGCAAGATATAATAGAGATTTCTAGTAAAACGCAGCAGAATCAAATCTGAAGTAAATATAATATCAACTCAAGTCTTGGTTCTCAGTGCGTTATACTAAATCTTTCAAAGCAAGCGATCTGTCGTGGATGCAGGATGAACGTTGACGAAGAGGGAGACAGATGTAGGTAGGTCGAATAATGACACAACTCCAATGTTACTTCATGTGAGTCCGTGTGTGTGTCGTCAACACAACTACCAGCCTTTATATGCACAGTCAATGATTCTTGAGCATTCCAGCAAAGTATGGAACCTTCGCGATCGGCCTCTTGTTTACCAACAGTCAAAACACACACCAAAGGGAGGTAGCTCTAAAGTACTACCTTAAAGGCGTGCCGCTAAAACACTATTACCGTGATACGAAATGTGACCCATAATAGCTATCACTTAATCAATAACAATACAAACTACAGAATATTCACTCTCGTAATACAAGATCCTGTGGCCTTGTGGGTTTCCAAAACTACGACAAAACGCTGAGCCAGACCATAAACTGTTTTGCGTATGTTCCAAAATTTAAATTATTTAACTATTTCTGTTGGAGGGGGCCACACGGCTTGATGTCAATTTCGCTTTCAGTCGGCATGCAGTTAACTTCCCGTTGGTTTCCAGTTGACTTCGATTTCACTTCACAATGTCAGAGTTTTCACAACCACTATAATCAGAATATTGTCTCTACTTATTTGATCGGACTAACACGAATCATGAAGTGAGTGATCATCAGCCAGCTCACCAATGCCATCCTGACATTTACCAGCTGGTAGGTATTCTGATAAGCGCAGACTAACACAAAAGTCAGGATCTTGAAGTGTATGACCATCCTGCCGCATTTCCCCCTAACATATTCTTCAGACAGAGGAATCTGGATTCGGACCTGTGACTATCATACCAGAAACCCGTGCACACTATGACCATATACTGTGCCACGTGGTGCCTGTTTGTCTGAAAAAAGTTACGTATATTGTTAGTTGTTAATTCCTTCCATTGAGGCTTTATGATTTCGTCTGTAACAAGCTTTTCTACTCTACATGTATGAGTTTATTTCTGTGTAGTGTTACTGTATCGTTTTCTGTCTTCACATTGTTTGTTTGTCAGACACTGCTTGGGGTCGCACAGTGTTATCGACGCTTCAACAACATATAAATGTTTACAAGGACGTTTCTGTAAACGACCATGTCAACATGTGAGTGACTGTTCACTAGCCCTGTAACTCCTGTTGCCAAACACGAGACGAGAAAGCGTCATTGTATCTCAATTCACTTTCACTTTCTCGCCTCACGTTTCACTTTGTCCCTCGTGCTATCGCTTAGTCGCCTTGTACATATTGCTGCATCGATATATCACAAAAGCCACCGATGAAGGCGAGAAAGTGATGTCCCCGCTCATTGACTACAACTGTGAGTGTGTCACCTGCGAAATTACACATATCATCCACAATTAGCATTAGCAATCTCTAGAACATAGGATACCTCAAAGTGTGAATAATTGAGGATTCAAAACCGACCATTTGCAATGGTTTACTTATTGTGCAGTTGTTGAGTTGACCGTCATCATTAGAAAGGAAACGACTTTCCATTTTCTGGTAAGAGGTTTAGCAATTTTATTACAAAGATATTATACAATTTGGTCCCACAAAAACTGGAAAATATCAGTTACCGTGCCTTAAAGAACAAATTATATTCGCTAACTCTGCAACAATGTATTCACGTATATTGATTGATTGGTCATTAAATCAAAGAAAGGAGCCATAGTCAGTGTTTGTGGTAGAGGGTCGTGAATGGGGATAGTGTTCCTTAGTGTGACAGGAGGAGGATGCTAGAGTGTCGAACTATGTTATATATGGTGTCGTCGTATACAAGAGGGGCGGAGAGGTAGCCTGATAGTTAAAACTTTCAATCCCTTTCATGGACACCGTGTGTAAATTCCATTCCAGGTGCCCCCGTAGTGATAAATCGTTTAATCCATTTATGCACTAAGACAGAAAACATAGTTCGAAATATGGCTCCATTCACTCTGCAAGGAACGGGTACCCGGTAGGATGATGTGTTAACATTTGTAACCTTGAAGCGGATCATTAGAAACCTTGGGTCGTATGCATCCGTGGGGGTTAACCATGCATTTTCACTGCACACAATCCATCAACCGGGATCTTGCAGCGCTTTACGTGCGATCACTTGTATGGGAACATTTGGCGCCATCACAAATTGATGGAATTTCATAGCATATGTTAATGATACTGTCAGTTTCGCACACATGGACTCGGCTTAATGTGTTTAAAGAGTTTTATTTGAACCTTTTTGTGTTTGGATGTGTCATAATTGTGTACATTAATCTAATTACTTTGTAATTGTCTGACAGGAGCGCACTGTATCCCTGAGGAAGACTTTAATGCGTTGTCATTAACAGCATGTAAAGATGAAAATAGAAACACTGCCATAGAATTACCAATTATAGACAGATGGGGGCAGTCATCGACTGTTCCTGAGGCTAACTGATGTGTCAAGGACATTACAACAGATATGACTTTATTATCATATCCAGATGGTTTGCATACACACTAATTATGACCTGATGAGCCTCGGAAAATCGCTTCCTGTTGTCATTAACAAACAATGGTTCGCCTGTCGCCATTGTATATTTATGGCCGACAGAATAAGCTCTGCTCCAACAGCTAACGAAAGAACAAAAAATATGACAATTCACCAGATTCTTTTGAAAAATTATAGGCAACAACGTTAATGAATGAACTATTGCGTCGGAATACAAATATATAATCACTTCACCTTGTGTAAATATGACATGAAAGACCGGCTTTACCGATATACATGTAGGTGTCAAACCAAACTCAGTAACAAGGTACTACTTCCATGAGTAATAATCATAGACACTCATCAACAAATCGTCCTTGACTTGGGTGAGTGAACGTAATTTTACATTTAAAGGGAACGTTTATTGATAATATTACAGACGGTGTTAGAAAGTGGAGACGAAAAAAAACAAGATCATTTATAATTCATTGCAACTGTTGTAAAAGGGTTATTATTTCTCTTTAGTGCACGGAATTAACTGCGATTACGCTGTGAAGACAATAACACCATTACACCGGTTTACGCAAACGCAAGTTAAGACAAACAACGTATGCTTGTTTTTTACTGAACAGTATGAAATGGCCTCGGAGAAAAGGGAATCAAAATTTAAAGGATGGATTCGTTCAATTATATCACTGCAGGTTTACACGCTGATGGGACGAATGCCCAAAGAGACGGGGGTCATAAATGTTTACCACTTTGGAAGCTCCAGACAGGATGGATACTGACAGAACCAGCATGCGGAGTGAGTGAGTGAGTTTAGTTTTACGCCGCACTCAGCAATATTCCAGCTGTATGGCGGCGGTCTGTAGCTGATCGCGTCTGGACCAGACAATCCAGTGATCAACACCATGAGCATCGAGCTGCGCAATTGGGAACCGATGACATGTGTCAGCCAAGTCAGCAAGTCTGACCACCCGATCCCGTTAGTCGCCTGACAAAGATGTAGACAGCTGGGGGTTCACAAATTTATCCTCAGGTCGGACATTTTAAAACGTAGTCAGGATTCATAGAATCAGACCAGTTTATATGAAGTGAGCTATTAGAGACAATTATGTACAGATGTACTATTCTTTTTCACATTAATGTACATATTGTGTAACATGTAAACGCTGTATCTAAACCATGGGGATCCTGGTTAGATCCGACAGCAATCCATGCTTGTCAGAAGGATCCGAATAATCAGGCTCGCTGACTTGGTTGACCAAGTGTCATCGTACTCCAGTTGCTCAGATCGATGCTCCTGCTGTTGATCACTGATTTGCGGCATTACACAACAAACACTGCCGAATCGCCTCTTTACTGTCCATTAGAACATGTCATACACACACTCACTACAGTTACATTGCAGAATGGTTAAGTCACCAGGTGATACTCTCTTCCTGCTATGACGTGGCCACAATCTTTATCATTGTACTCTTTACTAGCGTATAGACAAGACGTCAGTAGGTTCCACTCAATTAGCACGGCCATATCGGCGACAATGTCTCTGATAGTGCTTCCTCGTAGATGTCACCCGAAAAGTTCGAATGAGCGATTATTGTTTTCAGACTCGATGACTTGGTTGACCACATATATACTGAACATCATTGAAAACGCACCACCTGTAAATTTTGAAATAAGGCAATAGAATCTTTTGGAAATGGAAAATTAATGGTGGGAATTTTGATAATAACACACTAGATCGTAAATAACGCTCTACAGTAAAAAACGGATCGTTCGAACACATCATCGAACACATCACATGAAAACAACAAAATTCATGCACATCACACACGAAGGGCACAAATTGCATGCAGAAAGCATGCTGTTCAGGGGTATAAATGACCTTCGGCACAAAACCGTTCTCAGTTTCGCAGTACTTTCGTAAGTAAAGTTTTTTCGCCATGCCAAGATTGTCACCAGAGGAACGAGAACAGGCCTTGGGTATGTTGCAGGTCGGCGCTTCAAGCAGAAACATTGCACGACGATTTGGGTGTCATCATTCGACCATTCTGAGGCTTGCTAACAGATACCAACAAACAGGAACCAGCAGGGACCGGCAACGCCCAGGTCAGGCACGTGTTACCACCCCTCGTCAAGATCGAGACATTGTACGGCGCCATATTCGGGATCGGACCTTGCCCGCTGCCAGAACCGCCAACGCTGTCCAGGGTCGACGTGGTTTGATCAGCGCTTCCACCGTCCGACGCCGTCTCCGTGCGGCAGGGTTACGTTGTCGACGCCCTTACGTTGGACCCATCCTGACTGACAGGCATCGCCGTGAACGCCGACAATGGGCTGAACAGCATCGTGTGTGGTTGTTACGACGTTGGCATGGTGTGGTGTTCTCCGACGAGTCGCGTTTTCACTTGCGAAATGCTGACGGGCGTCTACGGGTATGGCGTCGACGGGGTGAACGTTATCATCAGGATTGTGTTGGGTGGGGTGGAGGCAGCATTATGGTGTGGGGAGGGATAAGTTATCACTACAGAACCGCTCTGATTGTTTGTCGTGGCAGAGTGAATGCCGTTTACTACCGTGACAACATTCTTCAGAACAACGTCGTTCCCTTCTTTCACCAGCATCAAGATCTGCACACATTTCAACATGACAATGCACGAGCCCACACTGCACGTGTTTCGATACAGTATCTGGCTAACAACAACATTCCTCTACTTCATTGGCCTGCATTGTCACCAGATTTGTCACCCATCGAACACTCGTGGGATTACATCGGCCAACGCCTCGCACGTCGTCCGCAGATCAACAACCTTGGGGAACTCGACAATGCCTTGCAGCAAGAGTGAAATGCAGTGCCTCAGGACTTTATTCAGAGACTTATTCAGAGACGTTGCACAGCTTGTGTTGCTGCTAACGGGGGTCATACACGCTACTGACTTTCCATTTGACCCCATCTTTATTTCATTGTCAGCTGCATTAAATCTTCACTGTTTTGCTTGATTGTTTTTTGCTTCTTTTCTTTATCAAACATTGGTCTACACAAATATGTAAAATGTACATAGATTGCTCACTTCTGCTCTTAGAAATCCACAATTTTAGGGGTGGTGCGTTTTCAATGATGTTCAGTATATAATGGAAGGTCAGTAAAGTACAGTTTTCGTTCTAAATCTGGTTCCAGGCATGGTACTATGCTTAGTGTAGTTATGTCACACTTGATGAGCAGGCTATTTATGGATACTGTCTGGACGAACACACCCACACATACACATATGCACACACACTCACACACACACAAACAAACACACCCACACATACACATATGCACACACACACACACACACACACACACACACAAACAAACATACCCACACAAACACATATATGATATAAAGAAGCTAAGGGAAGACGCATCTTTCTCTCTTTCTTTAATAATATTATTCCTCAGCATGATACATGACACATAACACACAAGCTTCACACGTGCTTTATAACACTGAGCGCGAGCATACATAGGCGCCCAGGTGACATCAAGACGCCATGGCAGGCAACCACTATCATCTGTTGACATGCTTCTACATTGTAAACACAGTTATTATCATAAAATACAAATTCCGATCCGAAAATAAAAGTATCAGCATGTCTTGAAATAAGACAAAAATATTACTCGATCTGACAATCTGAAAAACGCAATAAATAGACATACAGTTGGTACCCTGACGTTCTGGGTCGTTCAGGTCACGCCCTCAAATGATGTATGCCTGTCAATGTAAAGCGTTGACATGTCTGCAGACTGTATGCAAATGATGCGACACTGTTGATTAGCCGTGTAACCAGTTATAACATTGGCACTATCTCACATGCACTTCACTCGTCTCAGGCTGTTTTATGTACTTAAGGTGATTAATTAAGCCGCATCGTCTCAGACAGAGAGCGCCAATTACTCCCTAAGCACTGTCTGGCGGTGCCTCTCCACTGAACAGTTGGGTAGAGTCTCCTTACACATCGTCGATGTCATGACGAAGACTAAGCTCTCGGTTCAAATAAACTGACACCGCTGCTTTTGACAATGTCAAACGCCATGGACGACTTAACAACCACAGTGGACATACGACGTCTGCAACATAATGAGGAATATTTTACACCAAACGCCACAGAAATATTCCCAACGAAATCTTCTTCGCTGATGAAAGAGAAAATATGATGCGAGCTTTGAAGGGCTTAGTGACGGCGACATATCGTTCAATGGTCACTACAAGTGTCATAAAGATTGTTCCGGTTTGAGCAATAACTAAACGATCTGATCTACAAGAGATGATAGTATTTGGTCCTCCTATTTAAAATAGAACCATCTTCCAGTGAACAAAGGTAACAAGAGGTGCCCGTTGAGGAGAGTAAACCAGGATGGTCTTCTGTTGTATTACAAGTGAAGCTTATTTTCTTCATCCAAGACTTTCAGGCATCCTCATCCTACAGCTTTGGCATAGGTACCTGAAACATCCAAACGTATAGTTGTTAAGCTGGGACATAAATTCAACAGTATTGACAAACGTCATACAAGTAAAAAACGTAAAATTCCCATGTCAGCTACCGATTAGAATTGATACACAGTTGAAACATGTTCTGCCGTCTTCAACATTGCTAAGGAACCCAGTTTTCATTCACAGTTGATTGACTTGGCCGAGGCAAATCCCACTACACAATAATCCGAATGCATTAAAACTGTACGGCCTTTCGACATAACAAAACACTGGCACTTTTTACACAGACTGCTTCTAAATCTCCTAATGAGGGAAGACTGAAAAAGAATACACAAAGGGACGTCAATTCCAATCCGATCAAGCTAAACATTTTGTAATCCTGATGAGGTGCTGTGCTAAAGATTCACGTCTTAAGAAGAAATTTATATTTCTAATACATTCTAATACTCTTGATAATGTAATGAGTTTTTTTACATGGTTCTATGTGCATTACCCATTAGCGGTACTTAAAGGATCGTTGAATCCACTTACATCTTATTCGGTTCTATTTACAGAAATGTTCTGATGACACTTTCCAATGCATCAGCTTCAGTAGTGCATCAAAAGAACTGGAATTACTTCTAACTAAAGGTATTCACCGGTCAGTACGACATACGTATGAAATCATATATTACTGCCACAAAATATACACCTTGACATCTTCACTTTTCCTAAAACACCAATGGAGGTTCAAAATTTTATCTTAGAACTTTAGGGACTGATCATGACCAAGCAATGGTACACATTTATGAAATGAAATATTGCTGTCACAAAATAAACATTTTTAAGGTATCTGTTCTAATTAATCAAGGTTCAAAATTTAATGTTTACTGAAACATGTACTTGCCTGTGCAGTTGCACATGAAACTATATACTTAATAAATCCGCAGTGATGAGTCATATGTATCTACATTCACAAACAACATTACTTAAATATATATGGTAAATATACATACAATTTGTGTTTTTGTTCAGCGCCTGTGCCATACATCTGTTACGACCAAAGCAGCTGATTATCTCACAGTATCTTGAATCTCCTTAATTCATACCAGAGAAGCAAATGTTATTTACACTTAACCAGGTAATTCCTGAATAACTTAACATCAACTACTATCCCCATAAATAACATGAACAGCGACACCTGTTGCTAGAATGTTATGAAAAGAAATACTTAATTCAGTATGTGAACTTTTATCTCGCTTAAAACGAATTTTAAAACAGCACAAACGTTTCTCTTTGCAGTGAGCATGAACTCTCCAACGATGTTGGCCACTGGTGTGGCGGAAAATGTGTAGACATAAAAGTTACTATCTTTTCCCGTCATGTTTGCCTCTGTCAAGGCTGTGAATGAAGAGATGGATAACATCAGACCGTGTGGGTACGGTGAATGTCTCTGTGGCGTTCTGTGTCCTAGCATGGATGAGTATTGTTGTTTTCACCAAAGATACATCTCTACAGATATCACTGGTAGTCTAAACATCATAACCAAGTTCGTATGACCAACGTAACGGTCTAATTGTAAACATTAGTAGGCTATGTCTTATCTCCTATATTTTTTGTATTGTTTCAGTCTGTTTAGAAAAGAATGCAAACAATGACTCAGAACTCGCGAAGGAAGCAACAACACCGAATACTGTTACATTAAAGAAAAAGAAAAAGAAAAGAAAAAGAAAAAGGAGACTTCAGCTTCCCAATGTGGAAAATCCAATCCCCGGTTTTCGTCGTGACAAACGGACGCTGTAAGCACTGGGCCAACCCACTGCTGAATTACATTTTACATGAAAAGATCTGTTTGACATGTAACGTATGTATGTATGTATGTATGTATGTATGTATGTATGTATGTATGTATGTATGTATGTATGTATGTATGTATGTATGTATGTATGTATGTATGTATGTATGTATGTATGTATGTATGTATGTATGTATGTATGTATGTATGTATGTATGTATGTATGTATGTACCGTATGTATGTATGTACCGTATGTACCGTATGTATGTATGTATGTATGTATGTATGTATGTATGTATGTATGAGTGTGTGTGTGTGTGTGTGTGTGTGCGTGTGTGTGTGTGTGTGTGTGTGTGTGTATGCATGTGTCGTTTACTCGTTTATATTAAAGCTGAGGCCCCGACCACACATTACATGAGTTACCAATCTACCCACCTAGTCATACCCAACCCAACCCAAACCAAACCATTCCCCTGATAATCATGCTTGTTTGAGATTTTATATTCTCCGCCGGTGATAACCATGACAAACCTGAGGACCATGCGAATAAAGTTTAGATCCCTCCATAATATTCAGGCTATATATTATGTACTCGATTAATGACCAATGTAGTTAACTAGTCAGTTGAAATTACCGGAAAGTTGTGCTGGTGGCAATACATTTGTGCTGACATGGACATCGATCTGTCAGTGCAACTGCTTTGTGTCCATGCCGACACGCACCTGCCTGTCCCTACTTCCCTGACGCATGTTCTCCAGTAGTCATAGGGCTTGTTACGAAAACGCTGCTACAGTAGGGGGTGATCCTTTACATACAATAAAACCGGCTAATGTAATCATTAATCTTCTCTAACGAAGTCAATTCCAATCCCCTGAAGAGATCACTAGTGAAATTATTAATGTGAATGGATGTATTATGTTACGTGTAAGAATTTGCCGTTACAAACGATGTAAGAAACTGTGAACCAGCAAAACAGAACAAAGACAAGTCTAAAACATTCAAATATTATTATTTAGCAAATAGAGAGCAAGTTATACATAGTCACAAGTCAGTTTCACAATACCGATTTCAAATACAATACAAGTGAGACAAAATCTAAGGCAATGGGTCACAAAATATAATATAGCAATCTCACCAAAGTCTTAGTGCGAGACAGAAAACAGTTATGCAGAATGTAACACAGTGAACGGTCTAGCAGCGGTTAGTGATCAGGTGTTGACGAATGCAGATGATGATGTATATACTCCAGTGAATGTGTCCGTGTCCCCCTCCAACATGGCAACTAGCCTTTTTATATACTCAGTCATTTCCCGAAAGTTCGAGCACTTGCGACTGTCGCCACTAACGTGGAATGCCCTCGAACAGTCTCCCGGAAATAAACAAATAAAAAGCCAAGGCCAGACAGCCTGCTGCCATAATCTTAAAAATGCTGACCATCTATTATACGAAATGTGACCCATCATAATTTTTATTCAAAACACTAAACATTGTGGCCCAGTAGCAATTATCGCTCTGGTAACAATGGGGATATAGGGAAATGAAATCTTGGAGGGGTCGTCCGCTAAATGTGAATGAAGTTGGATCAGATATTCTAAAGAAGTTGCATGTAGCTCTGAAACTCTGAAAATTAAAAAAACCCAAAAAACTATTGCAATGTACATGTAAACGTTTGATCGCAGTGACATATAATGAATATATCCCACTTCTCTTCTCAGATATTATAGTAGACATTTATTACACTAAAAACACGATTTGCTGGATAATTGAACGTTACAATTCTCAAGTCATTAACTCATTAAGCGTATATTGTGTTGCCATTCAAAACGACTTTTGAATATTTTTCATAATTGATGAGCAACCTGTGCTCAATGATTCCTGTTCCATGGGGGTTACTTTTAGGAGGGACGGTACAGGAGTTGCTCTGTCTTGAAGCGGAAATGTGTCTGTTGGAACTTGACACAACTGTTTTTTATAACTGAGATTAACCATGTAAAGTTAGGGTGTCACTATACGTAAGAACACGTTGTTTAAATATTACACTTTACATGAAATTAAGATGGAAATGTATACGTAGTGTAGTGAGTCAGTGAGTTGAGCCTAACATTTTAACGGCGTAGTACAACCTATTACAGAAACCGGGTAAATGACCTCTTTCTGATCAGGACACTTCAGGTGTTGTGCTCCGTACTTCAGGTGTACTGGGGAGACGCGATCGATCTGGTTTCAAAAGAACTCAGGTAGAACTGAAACATATCGGCCTCGATAGCTGATTCCGATAACCATAGCTTTACACGCTTTGTTAAATGTTGAATACCAACCATGTCTCTTGTGCATCAAAGCTTTTCAATAGACACACCTACTTATATAATATCGTGATCACATGACAGGCTAGAGAGTATGTACTTCCTGGCCCTGGTCTACTTTCTTCACGTAACACAAATCAAGTCATGTTGCACCAGATGCTTACACCTTAATGTCATAGACAGAACAGAAGAACATTAGGCACCCTGAATTGGTGGTGGTGGTTAGCAGTATGATAAGGTATTCCTTTCCCGCTAATGATGTATGACTGAAGTAAACATATATAAGCACGTGAGTGAGTATAGTTTTACGCTACGTATTGTCAACATTTCAGAATATTATGGTGGAAAACAACAATGAAATACATTATTATGCTACCTGTGTTGCTAAGGGAACATACATTCGTATTCAAATGTGTATCAATAGAGACTACAAAAAGTGTGCGTGTTGAATATGGAAAATATTCCAAAGAGATATTTCTAAAGGTTTTGATTTATTCACGAGGGAAAAAGTGTGAATAAGTCAAAACATTGAAGTTTCTCGTTGGAATAATTTACACATTCAACGTTCACAAGTTCAGTTGTCTGTTTATTACACACACGACGGTGAAACGGAAGGGATACAGGATTGTCACGACTACTTCAAAGATGAAAATGACCACTTAAAAATATTCAGATGAAAAAATAATACCAATTTGCAGGACACCGAGGTTACATTTTAATCATCCTCAAACCTAATGTTTTGCTTGTTTGAAAACTGCTTTAATTCAATCACTATGTTAGAATATAAATTTACGCTGTCGAAGTTACACAGACACATTTAACATTATAACTATCGTTGATTAGCCTAGGTTGATTATACAACACTTGATGGAAGAGTTTCAACTGGTATGTGTGAGTAATAAAGTGCTACACAAATCACATTGTTACGTCGTCCAAAACCATAAAATACTTTTGTCTCACATAAAACCACCGGCCATCTCGGTGTAGCATAGCATGGAACTAGGGGGCATTGTCCTAATTATAGTTAGCAACTATTACGTCTATAGTTAGCGGTTATGGGCGCCATATTTGTGCAGCAAAGTGTACCTTGAATGTGGAATAGATTACTCGACGGATTCTGATTCTTAAGTTGATACCGCATACCTGGCATATCCATTCCTCTGACATGAGCAATCCATACATAATTTGCCGAACCACAAGTACATTGATAGGAAGCTGAGTGGTAACGTACGCACTTTATAGGAGAACGTCCGTCAATGGTAATATACTTGTTGTTGTTGAGTATTGTCATGCGTCCGGCGGTAGGGCCCCTGCATGGATCCTCTTCTTCCTTTCCTTCATCATTTTTACAATAGCTGTCTATTCATTATTTCTGTTTGTCATGACTTCTTTCAAGTCGCTGATGGAGCCAAAATTGCGTATGGTTGAGAGTTCTTTGCAGTCAAAGAGGATGTGTTCAATAGTTTCTGGGTCTTGATTGCATAATGGACGCATATCACTGTCTGTCAGATGAAGTTTGAACAGATGGCTTTGACAAGGGTGGTGGCCAAGTTTGATTCTGGATATGAGAACTTGATCTTGCCTGGAGAGAGATTTGTAGCGCAGTGGATTTGGGTGGTCTTGTAACTGGTAGTATGAACGACCTTGCACTTCATTTGCCCAGTTATTCTTCCACAGGTGTTGGTGCTTTGGTTAATTTTGTTTTTAGGGAGGAAACCGTGGGTATGTGCTTGTTGACAAGACCATTCATTGATGCAGTTTTGGCTATTTCATCTGCTATTTTGTTTCCTTGAATGCCTATATGGCTGGGGATCCAGTGAAGAGTGATGCTGTTCTGTATATCAGAAATGAGGTCAGTAATTGCCTTGGTTTGATGATAATACTCTGATGGAGTGTAAGAGGACAGAGCTTGAAGTGATGTTTTGGAGTCTGACAGGATGACGTATTTTTTTCAAGGTAAATCGTTTCTCGATTGAATAAACTGGATCTCGTGCAGCGGTATTTCAATTGCAGAAGGTTCAGCAGAGATTATGGAACATGTTGGAAGTCGAATGTTGATTTTGCTTGAAACGTACTGTAGATAGACTCCAGCTCCTGTATTTCCAGGATCTAGTGAACCGTCAGTGAAAATCTTGAAATGGTCTTCATAGCGTGCATGCATGACTTCCAACGAGAGCTGATGAAAGTAAGCTGGAATTTCAGCCTTTGTGGCAATACCAGGCAGACAGTCAATGATGGAGGTGGACTCTCCAATCCCAGGGAGGTGTTTTGTTGATGACTGCAGTTTTGATTGGTCGTATGTCAGATTTGTTTGGAAGTTTGTGCAGATGACCTCTGGTAGAAGCTTTTTGGGTCCCTTATATCCACCTTGACATGACATGGTGAACCGGCTGGCATGAAATGTTGCTTAATTCGTTTGATCCCAATTATTGTTTCTGCATAAAGATCGAGAGGAAGAATGTCAGCCTCAGTCTCCATGGCAGGACCCGATGTTGATTTCATGACTCCTGTTTGCAGAGCCTATTCAGTTGGGGTTTTGATGGTTTTGATGGGGTTTCGGATGTGAGCCAGGTAAAAAGTTCTTAATGTTGCTCCCCACTCCTTCGCCGGTATTATTTTCAACAGGTTGATCCTCTTGGTGCAGGATTCAACAAGAGTGTCAATATGGGGCCTCCAGCGCAGTGTCTGATCCAGTGTATGACCCCAAATCTTTGGGATTTTGTTGTATTTCATTTTCTTCCCATCAATCTGCAAGCCAAGATTATCCAGTGGAAGCTATTGTTTTCTTTTCCGTGTGATAACAGAGTACTCTGTTTTCTCTTTTGATAGCTTGAGTTTCCACTTGATACCCATTGATGAATTTGTTCAAGGCATTTGCTGAGGCTGTTGACAATCACATTTAGGTCCTTTTGTGTTAACAATATTGAACCATCATAAGCATATGTCACTTGAAGGCATGGATAATTGACTATGGATGGCAGATCATACATCATTATACTGAAAATTAGAACTGCTTCTTGTGGTATTCCTACTGTAATATGGAAATTGTCAGATGTTGCTTCTCCCACTTGCACTTTGAGGTGCCTTTCGCTGAAAAATGTCTTGATGGTCTTCAACAAGTTTCCACTTATTCCAATCTGAGCTGCCTTAGCAATAAGCCCCTACCACCAAACCTTATCAAACGCTCCTTCTAGGTCAATAAGGACAACCACAGTGTAGGCTTGTTGGCCTTTATAACAGCGCTCAGTGATTTGCATTGGAGCATCAGTGGTGCCTGCTTTGGGTCTGAATCCACATTGTGATCGGAAGAAGACTCCTTCATTTTCAATCCTACAGCTGAGGCGTCTATTGATCATTCTTTCCAGCAGCTTTCCTAGGCAAGAGGTCAGAGCAACTGGTCTGTAAGATCTTATCTTTCTTAGGCTTCAAAAGGGGGATAATTTTACTAGTTTTCCATGATGATGGATAGTTGCCCGACTGCCATATTTCGTTGAATGTGGACAGTAACATTGTCTTCCCACTTGGAAAGAGATCTATTAGCATTTGGTTATGGATCCTATCTTCGGAGGCCTTGGTTTCCGACAGTGCCATATTGAGCTCATTGATAGTAAAAGGAGGGTCACTTGGATTTTCAAGATCACATAGAGTATACGTACATTCAAATAGTTGTAGTTCACTGTCACTATAATTTGAGGGATCAATACTAGGGTCAGACAGGAGTGTGCATTTCTCTACAATATGTGCACCAAACAGGTCAGCCTGTTCCTTTGTGTCTGTAATCATACTTCCCCCATGTTCCAGAGGAGCTTGTCCTGATCTGATGCTACCATTGATGGCTTTTATCTTCCTCCAAATGATGTTTGTTGGAGTGTGACAATTAATGGAGCTCACAAATTCTTTCCAGCTTGAACGTTTAGTAGATTTGATGGTTCTTTTCATTTTGGCCTCTTCCTTTTTGTCAGCAATTTTGTCTTTTTGTCGTCTGTATATTTTCCATCTCCTTCTCGCACGGCGTTTGGACTTCCTTTGAGAATGAATATCCTCATTCCACAAGGGGATGGGTTATCTTCGCTGTGACTTGGACAAAGAATAAGAAATTTCTGGACGTTACTGGATGACGTTAGAATGGTAACTTTGTCATCTACTGATGTGTTGGTGAGGTTTCTCACTGGGCTGTGTGATGCATCTAGTGTGTAGTGCTTTAGCTGTTGCTTTCACTTCTGCTTCAGCTTGAATCTACACCGCTGGCTAGTTTAACTATTGATGAAAAGAAAGCCGAGTGCGTAAGGCTTTCCTGCCAGTATATAGCCTCTCCACAGCCAAGACTCTGTCTCTGAACGGATGAAATCAACGAAGGTTCACCTGAGAGCACCTCTATCCGTCCAATGGTATTACAAATGGTAATATACTGTAACAATAACTAATTATTGACAACAATATTTTGGGAGCGTTAAAAAATTGTTAGGTCTATGTGAATCTGATGAGTCAGGACAACGCCTACTGTGGCAAAGGTTCCTTAGTACTGATCAAATTTTGTTTTTATATATCTTGTTATAACAATGGAAGGAATGGAAACGAACAAACAGAAAAAAAACAAAACAAAGCCAACAATGTCCTAGTACCATCATGACGATGTCGTGCTTGTCGAATAAAACCCTTGGGTTCCATTCCACGATGTTCTCTTGTCATGTTATCTCATATTATTACCCCTGTAATGACTACGCTAATCGAGACGCTGGCTGTAAAGGTAATTGGCGTTGAGGTTAGAGACGAGAAGTGACGTTTTAAGAATGATTTGATACGCATGCACTGTCCGTGACAACATGCTTGCACGTTGACAAGAGAGCTGATAATGAAGAACACCATTTTTTTTCTGGAAATTCAAGAGGGAATAGTACTTTCCTTTTATTTAAATTAATAAATATTTCCTCAAACTCTTCGGCAGATTGGAGATGAAATGCGCACGCTGTTGATCACTGGATTGTCTGGTCAACACTGCATTACCTACAAACCGCCTCCATAAAGCGGGAATATTGTTGAGTGTGGCGTTGAAAAACAAACAAGCCACGCTGATTTAGACCTTCAAACTGAATTTATCCGACTGTTTCGTGCCACCACTAGACAAATATTTAGGTTATAGCGATGCAGACTCATAAACTGTATCTTGAACTTGACGTTGAAGTCAGTTTCATATCAAAACTTAAGATACCAGCACAACTGGATTAAAAAGTATATCACCACCAAAGTGATAAACATGCGAGTGCCACTTACATTCCATTAACCCATTAATTTACGCAACTATGAACCTTTCCTTATCTTCATTGTACAATTAATATTAGTATTATATATATCATCATATATCATATATCAAAGCTACGCAACAAGTACATGAAATCCTACACCGCACATTATTCAACGTGTACGGTTATTAATGGAACGAAAAAGACGTCCAGGGTGACATCACATCCACGCACTGATAAAATTTAGAACTGATTTTGTATCGGAATAGACGTAACTGAATCATGTTATATAGCGCGGATGATGAGGGCATTGTCAGACAAACACATTCCATTCCGTTAGTGTCCACATCGTCTTTATCGGGAAGTTCCGTTTTGGCATTTCGCGAACTTCCCTGCTGCCATTGTCGGTACAATTGTGTTGTACTAATAAAGTTATCATTTACGTCACTTAGATACTATTTCAAAATGTACGACAAGTAAATGTTGCTATTTTCAAACTGGGAAGTATTTTAATGATATCTTTTAACCAGGAAACTAGTTTCTGTCTATATCTAACCTGCACCAAGAGTGACAGCTTCAATGGAGGCGTTGATACCGGAACTGCAAGACACTTGGAAAAGCTGGAGACTGAGACGAAAGTACGGACTTAAACTGTGCACTAATCACAACACACGTAGGTGCATGTTCTGTAGACATGACACTTTGAATAATTTTGCTCCGGACGAAAATAGAGAAGCTTTCAATTAGACATGAATAACTTAAAATAGTAAAATTCATTTATGTACCTCAAACCATCACGCATTTATCATATCCAAATGAAATTTGATATGCGGGACATACATGACAATACAGTATTAACAACAGAATCCAATCTTTCCAAATCAGTCCCCCGAGATACTGCATTGCATCATAACTCTTCCTATAAAACGCACTGTATATCCCAACTGTTACGTGTGACTTAGTATATCGGAAATTTAAATCCTGGTGTGATATATCTATGACGAATGTAACAAACCTTTGCTGGTCACCATTAAGTGGATCTATGAGCTGGTCGATGACCTGTGGGTCATTGAATCCGACAATGATCACACGTTATGCACATGCTGCAAACATATAGAGTGAATATTGCACATTTCAGAGTTTAAAGGCAACAGAATACCAAAGAAAACTCATACTATGCATCTATTGTTAAGTGTCTTCTTAACTCCAGACTCTCGGCGGTTCAGTTACTTCAGGAATAGACAATGCAGCGTCTGACATCTTGATGACACAAATGCTTCACCTGCAGCAAGGTGACTGATGATTGCATGATGAGATGTATATACTGTAATAACATGTCCTAACAGCTCAGATATCTCAGCCAGGGACGTAATACACTATTCTGCATCCTTCTAACTTGTGTGATGTCATTTACCCGGTGCAGGGTTTGGACAACAGCGGATGCAGTCTGTCTGAACAGAGGTCTTATGGCCACGATTCCTGGTACCTAAACTGACAGTCGTGTTGTACAATAAAGGTCACTGTATCGTAAACATCTTTAAACATTTTAAGTCAACTCGAGTATGCCTATCAACACTTTTCAAGTCTACAACTTAATGAACTCAAGTCGACACAAATTGAAAACGCAGTGTAGTTATCTGTAAAATGTATTCGCTCAAGGCCCTGTCGTTGAATAAATGACGTGTGGGTGAGTGAATCTAGTTTGTATACGCACAAGTTAATCCAGGGAACATAACGATATGGGCTTGGCGAATTCATCAAGTGGGTCAAAGAATCTGATCATGACGTCACAGGAACTGATGCTTTACCCACAAGCCTTACGCACAACCACCTGCAACAAAACATCACATTCTTCCAGAATAAACAAAATAAGCGTAAATAGGACCACCACTTTGGCCTAACTAATAGTCGTCACAGATGTCCACCAAGTCAGTGGCTGCCCTTCTGGAACGAATAGCTGACAGTGGAAATTACAAAGGGAAAAGAGACAGCTATGTTAGTTTAACTTTAGATGTCCCCGTCTCTAGTGACAAATGTAATGATGAACCAGAATCACGACCAGTAGTGTAATAAAAGAGACATGTAATTGCACATTACACGGAAATAGCTATTAAAGATGTAATGTCCAGATCCTCATTTTGTTTCGTCAGCTTGTCTACGAGTAAACATTCTCTTAATATCGAATCATATCAGGAAGATCAATCCTATCAGTCGCACAAGTTGAAGATCAGTCGCACAAGTTGAGCAGTCATCAAACATGCTCTTTCTTGGACGATTGAAAGAGAATCACATGACCTTTGCTCAGATTTGTTAATCAATGTTAAATTAATCATATCTCTGCAAAACGTTCAGAGTGTTTTAAGAAGAATATTTAGAGTATGTTTCAAGAACATTGTGTTGAAGTAGGTCGCTAATTTGATATGTGCGATATGTGTCTGTTATTGAAGTCTTTTCTTCTCATGTGTTCGGGTGAGTGTCAATGCTGAGAAGGATGCAGCCACTTTTTCCCTCATCGACCCGATACCATTACTCGTGCTTCATGTTTAAGAATCGAAGTCGAAAATTATACTTTGAACAGAGATGAAAGGAACTGTACAAGGAAATGTTTATGTTATATACATACTATATACCTCTGGTTTTACTATTGCAATAGCAGGGTTCGCAAGGGGACTGTGCATTGATCTGGACAAGGAGAGCTAAATCTATCGTGAGCGGCAAATGCTGAGGATAGGTCAGAATGTGACTTTCTGGAACACCTGGTGTCACCACTGCGATTGGTGATCCATGATACACATTAAGTCGAATGGATTGTAACAAACAATTGTATTGCTTCCACACACCACGTTCAACAACGTTGTCGATGTTTAGGGAATATTTTGTTATACTTTAAAAGCACGAAAAGTCGTAACATTGAACAAATGGTAGGCTAGCTGGTAAGAAGGAGTTCCGCTTTTGCGATTGTGAGGCAAGTATGGTCATTTTGTAAGACTCAGAAGCATCATTAAAATTACAAATGGAATCTTGAATGCATAAACCTCATTGAAAAGGGTTTACTGCAGTAAAACAAGCGACAAAACAGATTACGAAATGAATATCTTTTATATATACGCAAGTAAAATGACCATATCTTGCACTGAGCTTAATTGCTGGCTGAAGGCACCAGCTTATAGGGGACGCCACAGAAAACTGGTAGATCTGTATAGACGATAAAGGGAGCTGATAGGCGGTTAGAGCATGAGATTATATTGTCTGCAATGAGAAAGTTGATCATTCGACCAAATGACTTAATATGCTTTGTGCATAAGCCGTATTCAAAATATTTCCTTATAGCTCGGTCGTATTGTGAAGCTCGGTAATCATCACATGAAACATCACCTGGAAGAGCTTCTTCTATTCAACTTTAGGCAAGCATCTTCATTCTTCCTTCTTATCAGTTGCATGTAGCGTTAAACAAGGGGACTGCAGGAAAGAGGTGACAGAGGGGAAACAGGTGGTTAATAATCGGCTCAAATGTTCATTGCTTATAGGGTGATATACGTGCAGCCAATTCGTTACCGCCCACCGTGTGATAGATTTCAAACAGATTTGTGTGCGCCCTTGATTTCAAACCTAAGGATAACAATCAGTGTTGTGTTGTTCTTTGGAAATCTAGAGAACCCAATGGTGTAGTCAATGCAATAGCTAACTTAATGCATGACTGCTAACACCAGTCTGCAATTATATCAGTATTATCTTTTAAGACATATATGGGTATCTTTCGTCCTTTACCAGGTAACGAGGCTAACACCTACCTTACTGGGCCACATGTGGAAAACCCAGCTATCACCTACCTTAATGGGGCACATGTGGAGACACAGACTACCACATAACTTACTTTCTTCCTGTACCAGGTAACGGGGCTACCACCTAGCTCATTGGGGCATATGAAGAGAACCAGGCTACTACATAAGTTATAGGGGCACATGTGGAGAACCAATCTAACACCTACCTTACTTGGGGCACATGTGGAGAAGCTCTTTACCACCTTCCTTACTGGGGTAGAAGTGGACAACCAGGCTGCCTTCCACCTTTCCGGGACACATGCCGTGTGGTGGTTATACAATATTCATTACTAGAAGGTCAGACTTTTATACACGGGAGACAGCACAGAGGAAGATAATGAAAGTTTCAGGTTGGCAGTATAAGGGGAAATGGACAGAAAGACCAGCAAATGGTACCTCCATCGGGATCGGGTGAGTTCCATCCTTTGTTGATCTGTTTCTGTGTCCATCTAGATAGAATAGAAGGTAACTGTGGATACAGTGATGATCCGAAGCCGTTCCATGACTGTGACAGTAACCACAATATTGACTTCTATTTTGATCACTGTACAAATAATAGAGGTCATTTTGGAACTGGTGGTCATTTTGAAAATGCCAGAAGGCGTGATATCAACATAATTAGAATCCCTGTGAAATGAGCTTTCATTTGATGTATCACATGGCATAATTATTGACAAAATACCTGTTTGTATAATCACGTTACTCACTTTGGCGGTCATCTTGAAATTGGCGGCCATTTTGAAAGTGCCAAAAGTTCTGAAGCTTTCCTGAAAAATTCAGCTCTCTATATTTTTCCAGCTTAGTAACCACTATATTGACTTCCAGCTGTTAACTCTATGAACTGTATTAGGTTCAGGTTTTATGGTTACATTTAAGAACTCATTTACGTACAGTTAATGATGAACTTTCTATCAAAGATTGGTAAACGAGCTTTACTCGAGAGTTAGCAAAGAGTGTTACTAAAGGTATGATGGACTCCATTACATAGTTGATCATTTTACATTTGTTGTATTCACCTTGTCGCTTTCATAGGAGTTTCTGTGCTGCTTTGCGTGTGTTTGAGAGGGTGCCACCGATGGAACAGTTTCTCCCAAACCTGTTTTTCACTCATGTGATAGAAGCCCCTTGACATAATCAAATAGTAATGGCAGCAGCAATATGCCAAGAACTACTAAAAGCTAATCCTAATCATATATGTATATGATTAAACCCAGTAAACGGTAAAGTTGACAGTTTTGCTAAGTCTGATACATTGACAACTGATCAGTAAAACCTTCAGTGTTAATCGAATAACGATACAGTATGTTTCTCAATTGATCTGTGCGCACTGAAATGATTTCGCGTCAGTTGGGTGAGTGCTAACAATTTAACACATGTAACTGAATACTGAAAGGTGTATGTTACACAGACCATAACCATATCATATAAAACTCAATCACAGATTCACGTTGATCCTACAACGCCCATCAAACAGCTGTGTTACTATAGCAAACAGACGCACCCACGCACAAGCCTGATAATGGCATTGATCCCTTCACCGAACCGTATCCGTCCATTTTCTATTAGCTGCAGAAGTAAAACAAAGTAATGTCAACACAATACTCAGTTTACACCATGACTTGTTCGGGAATGTTTGTTCACGAGAGTGTTAAATGATGTAGATTCATATATCTCGTTAATGTCACTATAGTATAAGAGCTTATATCACCCAACACTACTTCTGGTAATTACGAGCACTACAGATACCATCGTCCAAGTAATCAATGAGTTTTTAACTTTGTCAGGGAAATATGTCTTCTTTGTACAAGTGAGTGAGTGAGTTTAGCTTTACGTCGCACTGAGCAAGATTCCAGCTATATGGCGACGGTCTGTAAATAATCGAGTCTGAACCAGACAATCCAGTGATCAACAACATGAGCATCGATCTGCGCAATTGGGAACCGATGACATGTGTCAACCAAGTCAGCTAGTCTGACCACCCGATCCCGTTAGTCGCCTCTTACGACAAGCATAGTCACCTTTTATGGCAAGCATGGGTTGCTGAAGGTCTATTCTACCACGAATGACACTAGGTACTGACATTTTTTTTACATCTAGACTAATAATTGGCGAATGTTCACAATACCTGTCACATGACTATTGATGCTAGCTGTTTTTATCACAATCTATCGACTGGAAGGATTTTGGTGGTCAGGATCTAAATCTCTCTGAGTTAACACACACTTTAGCTTTAGTTGCACAATGACTATTCTGCTTCAAGGAGCACAACCTGATCCCATAATATTTGACAAATAAAGGTATTTAATGTCGCAGAGTGAAATACGTTCTTCAACAAAGAGAAACATATTATTAAGTTTTACAGACATTGTTTTCTCGATAAGATCCGGCGTCGAAAGCAAGATTTCTTTCTTAAGATTTTGAAAGGTTTTCAGGCTCCTTTGATAAAAGTTACAGATGATAGGTTTAAGACAGGAATCAGTGCTAGATGTTATATCTAAGCCATCTATGGCTCCTCAATTCACTGTGGAGAGTTGCGATCAGTACATGGCAAGAAACAGGTGACGGTGCGTTTTTCGTCCTGCTGGCATTTTTAGGTTTGTCAGTACCCTTTGGCCTCGTCACCTCAGAGGTATATCCCATGGGAAGCCGATCCGTTACATGATGTCAGATCAAAGCAAGATTTTTCAATAACATATTTTATCCAGGGGATATGTTGTTGAAACTTTAGTTTAATGTTAGCTAGTGGAAACCTCCTACTACAAGGATACGTCCTCAACAAGAATAATTGCAAATATCTGTACATGGGCACATGTACCGCGATCATCAATTCAGACTCATGCCACTCTCTGCGCCATCATTCGGTACGTCGTGTGGGTTTCTATGTTGGTCCGGGTGTGTTGCTAACATAGTTATGCATGTCCACCTATGATGGGGCAGGATAAGCTCACCTTTCGCAAACATGCAAGTGATGTGCCATCGCCAAGAGACAGTAATTCACAACACATGTTCTAGCTATTGTCGGCCTCCTGAGATGATGGAGCCGAGATTTAAGTGTACCAGTAAGTTGAATGTGCGACACTAGTTGCATGTGTCCTTTCCCGTTAGAGAAGCGCATGAAGTTCGAGGAGTTGACGGTTTTCGCCTGACCCGCTGTTTAAAAAGCAGATATCTGGGGAATAAGTGTGAGCATTTAACAACATAATGTTCTGTCACATTATCCTCGTCCATTTTTATATTTTGTGTTCAAAGGCACTATTGTTTGGTTATATTCTCTCCCACCACGTATATACATGAGTGGGATATGCCATAATGAATCACCACGGCACTGGAACGAATGCAATGTCCCAACACTCCGCAAGGAGAAATTGAAACGTTCCCAGTCGTCATTTACTTGACATACGAGGGTAATATTATCATTTAATTCTACATTGCATGCTAACTGACAATATTTGGTACAATACTATGCAACACGGAAATTGGTCTCGGTGTTATTCTGAAAGATACAGCGGCGTTCTACCAGGATGTTGAAACTGTGTCTGCGAAAATAGACCAGTTGGGATATCAGATTGCCAATTGTCTGCATTTGGTGGTGCTGAAAGGCTGACGGTGGTTTTGTGTAGTGGTTCGTTATGTTTTTTTTAGTTTCTCGGCAACATGACAAAATATACCAACCGTATGGAAGAACAACGTAAGTCAGAACAAATATTACTTAATTGAAGTTTGAGGTCTATGTTCCAAACATGTACATCAGCACGTTGTCTTGGATTCCAAAAATTTGCTACATGGAGTTGCGTCCCTTGTAAGCATTAGAATCCGATGATCGTATGTTTGAATGCTGCATTGTCTCTGATTATGAGACCCGTGAAGGTCCCGGGGTAGAATAGGCCTTCAGCAACCCATGCTTGCCATAGAAGGCGACTCAGCTTGTCGTAAGAGGCGACTAACGGGATCGGGTGGTCAGGCTCGCTGACTTGGTTGACGCGTGTCATCGGTTCCCAATTGCGCAGATCGATGCTCATGTTGTTGATCACTGGATTGTCTGGTCCAGACTCGATTATTTACAGACCGCCGCCATATAGCTGTAATATTGCTGAGTGCGGCGTAAAACTAAACTCACTCACTCACTCACTCTGATTATGACACATTGTACCATTGTAATTTGGTTTCATCAAACTTGCAAACGTCTAACATTGTCTGAATCATTTTATATCAACCCTCTTATTAAGCTGACACTATATTACATTTCTTCAATGTGGTATATATCACAGCTCATTCAATCATTCAATCAACAATCGAATACTATGTTCAAGAAATTTCAAATGGGAAACCATCTAACATTATTGAATCAGATCGGAGAACATACAACAATGGTCCATTTAGATGTTCAGAATTAACATGGTTCCAAATGAAAATTATGAACAATATCTTAGGCTCATACTATTATCAACATAAAATAAAAGCCAGTAACTCATTCCTGTGTAGCTGTTGTAAAGCTTCCAATAAAACTATTTTACACCTTTTTTGGACGGTAATTTGATATTTAGACTTTGGAAGAAGTGGCTTGTAACTGATGCTGGAACAACACATACTATTGGAATTAAAGGAAGATCGAAATGATCCCTTGAATGTAATTTTGCTCCTTACTAAACACACAGTCTTTCGCAACCGAAAAAATGGAATACCACCATATCAAAAGAATATCTTTAAAGTCTGCTACAAATGCGATTATGTCTGATAATGTAGCACCTCTCACATCAGCACCTCTCACATCAGCATCTCTTGAATTGAGCCCTCCATATTCTCTTGAAAATACCAAGAGCATGCAGTTTTGTAACATGTGATCTGTACTTTAAAACATGCAAATAAAAACAAAATGCGATTGCAATAAACAAGACAAAACTATTGCACAAAGTGACATTGAACTTCCGATAACTCATGCTGATTGTTCACAAACGATTTTCAAACACACAGTACATGCTTTGGATATGTGCAGAATGATTTTGCTTTCAAAACAGGCACTGGAGTGGCACAGACTAGAGTTCCATTCCATGGTCTCGTGAAGGCACAGATCCACTGTGCGATTTCCACTGCATCATAAGCATGTCCAGTGGTGATGACACCAGGTGTTCGCGAGTACCATTATGTCGTTGGCATGTACGGAAAATTGTCCTGAATCAGTTTAAACACACACTTCACGTCTGCCATTGCACGATCATGTTGTCAATGTTTTTTTCCCTCGTAGACACAGTTACAGGAAGGGAACATTCCTCAGAAACATAGAAATACCCTCTCAGATATAATTCATAGAATTATTTGTGCCTGACTAGACATATAATCATGTATCTGGCGTCTTTCATCATTTCCACAACGAGACGGGCGATTATGTCGTCTAGAAGTCTCTCTCGTCCATGTTTAATCGATGATCTACACGTCTATCTTGAACAATTTTGGGACATGCAATGAAACTCACAGACAAAATAGTTAGCTAAGTGATATGAAGAGAGGCGGCCTGTCATAATGACAACAGTTTCAAAATGTTCTTTTTAGGACGATTCTGGAAGGCAGTTTCTCCTTTATCATGAACAATGAAATGAACAATTTGAGTCAGGAGGGTGCGACGTTGTTCGTGTATGGCATAACAGAAAACTGTTGGACTCACCCAGTAGTGTACCAAGTAACTTGGTGTTGTGCATGACGTTCGATGGCCTGCCATATCTGTTCAGTCTGAACATGCTCATCATCGTAAGGCGAAAAAAGGCAACGCCTACGACGTTGTATCACAAACCTGCATCAACCTGTCTATAAAGAAGCCGTAAGAAAGTAATAAAGACCTACATCGCCCATAAAGCCCTCACTCAAGACATGCTGTATTTATCACTTCTCTTTTTCGCCATTATCCACGCCTGTATTTAGCATAGCAACAGCGGCATATTGTCTGCCCCAGGCAATCAGATTATCTGGCTCCTGTACGTGAGACAAGGTTTAGGAACCCGTCACTCAAAACATGTACATTCCAAGTACGAATGAACATTACTTGAACACACAATCCCGTAGACTGACACATTGCACTGACCTGCAGGTTAGCATATCTCCATAACACCACAGCACTATTCTTGAGAGGCGTCTATTGTGGATCCTGCATTCAAACTGGGCTTGTGAGGGTCACTGTGCCCCAGTAGATGGTTGGTCGTGCTTTCAAGCTCTCTGATTCGACTAATTATAGACATCTCCGGTTCGTGACGCTAAACTCACTCACTATTATATATCTCTGTATAATCGTCTCGTTCATTACGTGAAAAACATACCCACTGATTGATAATTGCCTGCTATTGAATATCATAACGACATAACGACGGTAAGGTTGATTTTCCACAATGGAAAAATCCTCAAAATACTACTTTTAAAACTGTGAAAAGTCCAATATTTCGGCTAAATTTTGTGCCGTTTTAGAAAACCATTCTAATCTGAAATGTGAACAAATTAGCGAGTGTTGCACTTACAGATTGACGTCACTTTCAGAACACTAGCAGCTATAATCTTCGACAATACATTTAAATGTATTATGTTACACCGATAATCAGCTGTACGTTGAATTTATGGATATTCTTTGTTACCATTTGCTCTATAAAGCTTTAATGAACTAATTTACTTGTGACACTTAGTGGCATTGATTTATGAACCCAGGTCAAGATGCACATAATCGAGAAACATACAAGAAGTTGCACTGAGAAACACGTCATCTCTACGCCTCTAAGGACTGACGTGCAACCGCTGTCTTCAACTACAGATATGATAGTAGTTCAAGTCATGGAATTTCCCCGGATATCATTGTGTTCACTGATGCTTTGAATGTTCCAATGATTAACACAAAAGCAACTGTTACATAAATCATATGGAAAGCTGAGTCCTTAGCTTATGTTACCATGGTCAGACATCTCCACCCTTAAGCAAGCATCGTACGTCGTCGTTGAAACGTCTTTGTGGAAAGGGCATCTTCGACTTTCCCTGAACAAGAAGACGTCGATGTTTGGGGGTGCTGGAAGAGAAAATACTGGCAGTGACAAGAGTGTCTGAATGGTGTTAATACATTGATTTTGTTGTTGTTGTTGTTGCTGCTGCTGTTGTTGTCGCTACAGTTGTATAATTTATCATATTTCCAGCAGTATCATTGGCTGGGAACATTTGTGATGTTACCAAGACTTTTATCTTGGACTTATATCGTCATTCACCACCGTTGTGTATATATTAATCTGTGATTTATTACGCTATATATCGCCTCGATTAAGAAGGATACAGGATGTGTGAAAAACAGGATTACTGCTCAAGTAGTTGACAGATAACGTTTACCTTGCAACACGTTGTTTGAAAACGTAGCTCTCTGCATTTCGCGGTTCAGTTTCGCTTTCAGACAACTCGCAGTTAGATACGTGGTTTCTGACTGTCATTTGTTAAAAAAAACAAAAAAAACATTTGTGTAAGCATCCCCTATAGAAACGTCTGTCCTATTGCCAGGAGTGGATAAAAAATCCCTGATCATTCACGCATTATTCATCCGACAGCTATTCCTGTTTCTCGTTCACTTCCAGTCAATTACCCTAAATCTCTTTTCGTTTCTTTGCTGTTTCTTTGCTTCACGGCCATGAAACTTCGCCCAGAAACATGACTTGCACTTCTTTTGATGTGTTTACATGAGCCCAACATCATCAAACGAGAGGTTTTCTTGTTTCGGAAATGAGTGAGAATATTTTGACGTCGCACTCAGCAATATTCCATCTATATGGCAGAGATCTGTGTTTCAGAACTGAAATTTGTCCAGTACCTTGAACAGTAACTGTGGTATTAACATTGCCTGTTAACAACTGCCTGTAAATAGCTACGGGTGTCGTTGTGTTACATTATTAACTTGCAAGTATGCGTGAAAGCATGAATACAATGGACACGGACTGCGGGTTGGATTAGTTCATTATATTCAGGCAAGAATGTATTTAACTTGACAAAACGACTGCCAAAGTATCCAGTTTTGTTTTCACAAAGTGAAGGAAGACAAATTATCACTACCGCCACTTTTTTTCGTAATATTTCCACCATCCTTTTGCAATGTTTTCAGATGAAGACGATCAGATGCCTGTTACGATAAGATACTGATGCATTGGAGCTGAAGTGCCACTGTGGCGGTCGTTGCTGCATCGCTGCGGGAGCGCAGTTATTTACTGGTGTGTATGCCGTTCTCAGATATAACAAAGGGAGCATGATCTGTTTCTAGTATGTACGGTGAGTAGAAAAACATTTGACTGTGAGTGAGTTAGTTAATATTTAACGTCACATTGGCAATGTTTCAGCCACATTGTGACGAGAACATTTAACATTGAATAGAAATATATGCCAACTATAAAAACCTGTCGACAAAGGACAGTAAAAGAACTAGAACTATCACAGTTGTCATTATCACTAGCGTGGAAAGTTAAAATTAATATCCCTATCTGGCCACAACAATATAAAACCAGGCTGTAGATTGCTAACAACTGAAGGTAGATTACCATACTAGGGACCATGGGGACTTTTGCTACCTGCATGGACCCTAGCTGAATTTACATCATCCCCTCAGCCGTCAGCAATTTGTGAAATCAAGCCATACAATAAAAAGACACTTATTCTACGATTGAAAACCTGGAAAATTAGAATTCACTTTGAATTTTTGTGGACTTACGTCCCCTCTCAGGAGGACAATAATTTTATGGCACTTCAACCCCCTTCGAGGATACAGCCACTAACAAGCACAGTTACGAATTTAAACTTTCAACAATAAAATATTTAACTATTTACAATTCAGTTAATAAATCTAATTCTTTTTAAAATGCAATGATTTAATGATAACTTGTGTTATTAAAAGATCCTTCATAGTTTGGGAATTAAAATATTGATCCCTTGTGATGGAATACTCAACACAGTCAAGCAGGATATGCTTGACTGCTATTCTTTCATCACAAGGGATACAAAACGGAGGATCCTCACCTTTAAGCAAATATTTATGTGTATATCTTCTGTAACCAATACGTCATCGCCTCATGATTACCTCTTCAAATCTGGACTGACAACCCAAGTAGGTATAACCAACATAAGGTTTTATTTCATGTAATATATTTATGCCCACTTTGGTGTCCCACTTCTTCTGCATCAGATCACGGATGTAAGATGTAAGATCTAATGTTGGCTTTACGATCACTGTAAGGAATAAGAAGTGGTGTCACAGATTTGTTGAGTGCTGCACTGCTTTAGCAGCAAGGTCAGCCAATGTGTTATCGGAGATTCCTACATGGCTGGGTAACCAACAGAAGACGATGTCGTATTGGCCAGTGGCAAGGTCATTATACAATTCAATGATTTCTATTAAAAGTGGATGTTTGCATGAAATATTTTTAATAGCCTGAAGGCAAGAAAGAGAGTCGGAAAGATTATATACTGCTTACGATTAGGGTGTTTTTGAATATACTTGAGAGCCGTTAATATGGCGTTTGCTTCTGCAGTGAAAATAGAGCTGTTATCTGGAATTCTATAAGATATTGTTCTCGATCCAATGACAGTTGCACAAGCTACTGCACCATCGTCCTTGGATCCATCTGTAAATTTATACTTGCTATAATGGTTTATAATTGCTATATTTAGTTTAGAATATATTCTTGTTTATAATTCATTAGTTTCTTGTTTTTTAAATGAAGTTAATGTTCGGTCTCCTTGGGGCCTAACCAACTGCCAAGGAGGAGAAGAAAGAAGACGGGAGGGAGCTATGTTTTCCACCTCAATGCCGACCGAAGAAAGAACGGGTTTAATTCTGTGCCCTAGAGGCGGAACAAGAGAAGACTTCTTGACGTACAAATCCTCATAAAGTGGAATGAACACTCAGTTATATGCAGGGTTAGATTCATTAGAGTATAATTTAGTAATGTATTGTAAGGGTAATTTTATACGACGTTGTGTAAGAGATGGGTCATCGGCCTCAACATAAAGACCGTCAATGGGTGAAGGTCTGAAAGACCCAAGACAAAGTCTTAAACCCTGATGGTGGACAGAATCAAGAAATTTAAAGTTGTTTTGACTCCACCATATACAATGGAGCCATAATCGAGTTTTGAACGGACGAATGATCGATATAGATGTAAGAGGGTAGTTTGGCCCCCTCCCCACTTTGAGCTGGAAATAACTTTCAACAGATCTGGTGCCTTCAGGCATTTTGCTTTAGGTATTTTATTTGCGGTAAGAAGGTTAAATGAGAATCGAAAATTAAACCCAAGAACTTGGCCTCCTTTACAACTTTGATGGGAAGGTCATTTAAAGATAGTTCAGGGTCCTTATGCGGCTTATATTTTCTACAAAAGTGTATGCAATTAGTTTTGGAGTTAGAAAATTTAGAACCGTTTTCAAGACACCATTTCTTTATTTTGTTTAAACACAGCTGAAATTGCCGTTCAATAGTATGCATATTTTTACCACAAAAGGAAATATTAAAATCAGCCGCAAAAAGTGATCCATCAATAGAATCATTGAAAACCTTGGATAAACTGTCGATTTTGACAAGACAAAATACTGCCTTGAGGGACACCCTGATCCTGACTGTAATGATCAGACAGGGTTGAACCCACTCGGACTTGAAATTGCCTGTCTTATATAAAAAGAGACGAACGAAATCCCAAACCAAAATCATGTAAATCCTTCAAAATGTCATGCTTCCAGGTCGTATCATTAGCTTTTTCGAGATCAAAGAAAACCGATACAGCATGCTGTTTATTTACAATAGCATTTTAACGAAGGATTCTAAACGTACCAAAAGATCAATGGTACTACGATTTTTCCTGAAACCACACTGACTATTTGTGATCAGGTTATTGGTTTCAAGATACCGAGTTAATCTGTTGTTCACCATACGTTCCATGGTTTTACAGACACAGCTAGTGAGAGATATCGGCCTGTAATTCGACGGATCTGTATGATCCCTGCCAGGGTTTGGTATTGGAACTACAATGGCATTACTCCTAGAAGGAGGAAATTCCCCAGACGTCCATATGTTATCAAATATATCTAAAAGTGCCATAAGACATGGTTCAGGCAAGTGCTTCAATAGCTGGTAATGTATGTTGTCATCGCCCGCTGCAGTGTCATGATCTTGCTCAAGAGCTATATATAGCTCATGTGATGAAAACACTTCATTATAATCTTCACCGTTATTGGTCAAAATTAAGGGTTTTTTCCTGTTGTTTCTGATACTTCTGAAACTGAGGAATATAATTTGCTAATGATGAGTTTTTGGCAAGAGTTTCGCCAATTTTATTTGCAATTTTAGATGTGTCAGTTATTAAATTATCATGGTCTTTAAGATGGTGAACGGCCGATTTTGAACCTTTGTCTTTTATTCTCTGAATCATGTTCCACACCTTAGACATAGGTGTGCGTGAATTTAGTTTGGAAACATAGTTTCTCCAAGATTGCCGTTTGTTTTGCTTGAAGGTACCATGTGCCTTCGCATTTAATATTTAAATCTTTTCAAATCTATTCAAATTGTGGACAGGTGGGTGATGGCGGAAATATTTCTCGACCTTTTCCCTCGCTTTTCTAGCATTTTTGCAGTCTGCATTAAACCATGGCTTCCCTACATGTGGAGGTGTAGAGGACCTTGGTATGCACTCATCAGCAATTTCAGTTAAAACGTCGGAAAACACGTGAATAGGATCAGCCATATCCAACAAAACATTCGGGTAGTAGTTTAGATATGCATACAGTTTGAAATAAGGACCAATCTGCTTTGGAAAAATTCTATCTTGTGTAAGATGGCGAATCAGTTGGAAATATCTCTGATAGTATAGTTGGAAAGTGATTACTTCCACAGAGGTCATTGTGGACTGACCATTTAAACTCATTGAATGCAGAACAGTCTGCAAGAGATAAATCCATCATTATATACACACAAATCATTATTAGAAATAAAATCTTCCAGTGTTTTACCCTTTGTGTTAGTATTTGTACCAGCCCAGAGTGGATTATGACCATTGAGATCACCCATTATAATGCAGGGTTTCGGAAGTTGATCATAGAGAGCTTGAAGGTCAGACAGGTTAAGTGAGTGAGAAGGCGGAATATACAGCGAACATATTGTAAATGCAATATGAAGAGTGCGTCTCACTGCAACGGCTTGAAGATTAGTTATAAGTGTTAGCGGACTATGAATAACATTTTGGTTAACGAGGATTGAATATCCGCCAGTGGCCCTGTCACCTGGAGGTGAGAAAGAGTGATATGCATCGAACTGACGGAAATTACAATTATCTGTCTGTTTCAAAGGAGGTTCCTGCAGACAAAATACTGATGGTGCCAGGTCTTGAACTAAGAGATGTAACTCATTAAAATTTGTCTTTAATCATCTACAGTTCCACTGTACTATAGTTCTGGAAGACATTATCGTTTGGGTGGGTTGATTGGGGATCTACCCCGCGCTTTGAGGGCGACAAGCTATGTGCCCTGGGATGGATGTGATCCGATACATCCATTTCCCCAAGTGATCCAGACTTGTTAAACAATTTGATTTTATTATCTGACCCCTTTGGTGCTCGATTTGATTTCGAAGTTTCTGGTCTTGTCTTGAATTTCGATTTTACAGTTTGTTTATCGTTTCTATCAGACTGTGAAGGAGTTGTAGTCGAAGGACGTACGATGTTTTACATAGACCGAGCTGTATCTGTCTGAGTAGACTGCTCTGAGATATACTGTGGAACATCAGGGGAGATAGACGGAGGAATATCTGAATTTACCCATGTCAGTCTGACATGAGCTTGACGAAGTTAGTACTGGCGTAGTTGTTCCTTTTGATGAGGTTTCAGATGCTTTTGTGACAGAGACATACGTTTCAGTGTGCTCAGTAGATTGTGCAATCTTTGTTGCTTAGCAAAAACTGACGTTCCTGGAAAATTTGATTTTGTTAATTTCCATTTCCCTTTTCGAAAAGGATGAATGATTTCCTGAACAGTTTGCACATATTTTGTGAATACTGTCACAATCTTCGGTTACATGTGTATTCTCAGCACAGTGACCACATTTAACAGACAATGTGCAAGTATTAACACTATGTCTGTACTTGGGACACTTAAAGCAGCGCAGAGGATTTGGAATATATAAGTCAACATTCAGATTGCAGTAACCTGCTTTGATTGACTTTGGAGGAGTTGGAGCTGAAAATGAATCCAGATATGTGTTGGTTTGGACAGTCCCGTTGTTTTTCCGTGTTGTGAAACGTTTGACGAAACTTCTCCTTGATTTTTCATCTCGGACATTATATCGAGCTCAATCATGTCTGCTAGAAGATGCTCACGGTCTCGAACCATACCTTTGCTTGTATTCAGTGTTTTGTGGGCAGAAACTAATACCGGGAATCCGACAAACATATCAGTTGATAACAGGTTGGTAGCTTGTTGTTTTCTGCTACATTCAATCAGCGGTGAACCTGATCGCAAGCGTTTGATATCTTTCACCTCACCTGCAATGCCAGAGATACCTTTTAAAATTGCAAAGGGATTTAATTTTAAAGGAGTCTTGTCAAGGGTCTCAATAATCAAAAAACGTGGCCAGTGATCAATTTGTATAGAAAGTCGATGCTGATCATCATTTTCCAGTTGACGTTTGTTTGTTTTTTTGTTAGGGGTTTGATAATCCATAATTGATTCGTCATCCGAGCTCCCTACCCACCACGGAGTATCACAGGGACAATGCTAAACCAAGCTGGCCTCCAGCTTACAGCACTAAGGATACCCGGATGATATACTCCAGCAGAAGAATTAAAGGATTAATAATTCAACCAGATTGGCCCATGAGCGCTCCTTGGACATGGTCAAAGCCGTTGCCAATACGACAGCCATCCCATAACGCGGGGATGTATCAACCAATGAGTCCAGACAGGCAAGCACAGGTTGAGTCAGTATAGTCAGATGGGTAACTTAGTCTGTCTCACACCCCATTAATCACAAGCTTCCAAGACGATCCTGCTAATGAGACAATGCTAAAGCTCTCAAAGAGCCAAGTCTATATTTCCAACACCATGGTGATCGTTGTGTGACTTTAACATCACCTCCCTCTGGATCCGCCTATGCTTTGCCTTTCAGTACTTAAAAAATGACATCTTCTGTGTTGAAAACATTGTGAAAACCCAGATACACCTGCTTCCCAAACAAGTAAGCACACACATGGTTTCTAAAATAGTGCACAATGAATGACCAGCCCTTGCCGAAAAACATTTCTTCTCACATGTGCGTTTGTTTAGAGTAGTCAATCCGACTTAAGTTCATGCACAAACATGTCGAATCGATTAGCGTTGTTTGTTTACATGAACATCAACACGAACACGTCAAGGTTGATTAACCTGGACCTAAAATTAGTTGTTAGAAAGCTGGTCCGATCGTTACTTTCTGCACATAACTCCTACGAATCAATCTTTAAACATTAACATTACTTTTCAATTAAAAAGATCAACACTCAAACACCTGGTTATTCGATGATTCATTTTCATGATATGTCCAGACCGGTGAAATCGACTGTGCTTTTAGCAGATAGTTCTTATGAATACGGGAAAAGGTTGTGTTGCTGTAACTAGTGCATCACACAGTGGCAAAAGCCTGCTGTAAATAAAGAACGCATGTACAGATATTACCCAGATTTCACGGGGTGTTTAAAAGAGCCGTACTTAGTGATGGACAGCGTGGCAAGATAATGTATTTTGACACGTACCTCCGTAAAACCTTGTTTCTCTTATGCTTACCGCCACACTAAGCAGCCTTGTTTCTGCACGACTAAGGTCTGGAATTAGTCGAGGCCAGGCCAGACAATCTGATGACTGCCATTTTGAGAACAATCGGCTCATTTGGAATACAAGAATGAACCACTTCAGCGAGCTTGACCAACAAAATCCAAGTGTCGTCTCTCATGATAGGTATGGGTTATTGAAGACCAAAGTATTTTATCATGTATGTTTACAGGGACGCGTGTTTGGTACCGACTGTATGCATTCCAAGAGGATGTAGTAATCTGTTTGTCATTTTCTCCGACACACAAGTGTTACTTTTAATAAATTGCCGTGACAAAAGGTATAAGAAATCCCCTCGGAACCAGTAAAGTATGACACAGATAAGTCCATATTATTCAATATTATATATTAACAGACAAGAGCAAGATGCAACAGAGGTTTCTAGTAAATCAAATCTAAAGTAATGGGTCACAAATATAATATGAACTCAAGTCCTGGTTTTCAGTGAAACAGTTATACTAAATCTTTAACAGCGAGCGATCTGCCTTGGATGTAGATGTAAGTATGACACAACTCCAATGTTACTCCATGTGAGTCCGTGTGTGTGCCGTCAACACAACGACCAGCCTTTATATACACAGTCAATGGTTCTTGAGCATTCCAGCAAAGTATGGATCGGCGATCGGCCTCATGTTTACCATCAATCAAAACACATGCCAAAGGGAGGTAACTCTAAAGGACTACCTTAAAGGCGTGCCGCTAAAACACTATTACCGTAGTACGAAACATGGCCCATGATAACTATCACGAAAATGCACCCTCGTAATACAAGATCCTGTGGCCTTGTGAGTTTCCAAAACTACGACACAACGCTGCACCAAACCGTAAACTGTTTTCTTTGTGTTCCAAGACTTAAAGTATGTACGACAGAAACTATAAGTGATGTTCGGGTATTTACCTATCTCTGCCGGAGAAGACACATCACTTGATGTCAACTTCGCTTCCACTTGGTAAGCTGTTAACGTCCCGTTAGCTACCAGTTGACTTCGATTTCTCTTCACAATGTCACCCATGGTGTGTTTTCACAACCACTGTAATCTACTTACTTGGTCTGACTAATCATGAAGTGAGTGCTCATCCGCCAGTTCACCAATGCCATCCTGGGGGCCCCTTTCACAAAGCTCTCGTAAACCTAAGATCTCGTAACCTTTCCCGTAGCATTCGTACCTCCTATACCATAACATAGGAAGTAGGAATGCTAGGAGAAAGTTACGAGACCTTAGGCTTACGAGAGTTTTGTGAAAGGGGCCCTTGACGTCTACCAGCTGGCAGCTATTCTGATGAGTGCCGCCTGACACAGACGTCAGGATCTTGAAGTTTAGGATCGTCCTGCTGCATTTCCCGTGACACGACCTTACCGCCACGTCAACGTCTGTCTAAGATCAGTCACAAACAACCTCATCAACCGCAATCTGTCCCGCATAAGCTACATATGCCATGTACGAGCATCTACAACAATGACAAACCTACTGAACGTCTACATCTACACCGATCATATGTCTGACAATTTGATACATACTTTTACAAATTATTATGTACAAAGAGCATTCAACTGTGCGGCTGAGCAAGTCTTCTATTCGATTATGTGTTTTACATGGTTAACTACGGTAGTGGAACTGATGAGCAGAACACTGATTGTCAGTGTATTTGCCTGGTGCCTGGGGTGTCACACTACACATCAGCAAACCACGCATGTACCGTTCCCGTTCCCAGAAGGGTGACCATTATCTGCACCAACGGATGTGGCGCTCCCGTAACCGTCCGTATGTGTTTTACATGGATAACTACGGTAGTGGTACTGCTGAGCAGAACACTGATTGTCAATGTATTTGCCTGGTGCCTGGGGTGTCACACTACACATCAGCAAACCACGCATGTACCGTTCCCGTTCCCAGAAGGGTGACCATTATCTGCACCAACGGATGTGGCGCTCCCGTAACCGTCCGTATGTGTTTTACATGGATAACTACGGTAGTGGTACTGCTGAGCAGAACACTGATTGTCAGTGTATTTGCCTGGTGCCTGGGGAGTCACACTACACATCAGCAAACCACTCATGTACCGTTCCCGTTCCCAGAAGGATGACCATTATCTGCACCAACGGATGTGGCGCTCCCGTAACCGTCCGATAGCGCCGTTACAAGTGAGTGATCACTCTAGATAGTCCTTCATCTCACTAGCGTATGCTGACTGGCTTCGAAAATAGCACACAGATGGAATCGACAACATATTCTTCGAAACCACGTGCTAGAGGAATCTGGATTCGAACCTGTGACTATGATCCCCGGAACCTGCGCACAATATGACTTGTACTGAGACACGTGGTGGTTGTTTGTCTGAAACAGTTCTGTATATAGATACATAGGACTAGGGGGATACCTTAGCCGACTATCTTATCATTGAGGCCTTGCGGGGCGAACGTGTGGAGTCCACCTTAGTTGGAGAGATCTCCTCTTTTGGGTGGTGCTGACAAGCTCAGGGTCCTCTCTTAGTTGTGCGATGATCTCATAGGTGAGATCTGATTTGCCATGTTTTTTCCGAGTTGAAGTGGATTGCAACAGGTTTATCTCTGTTGTGTGTGACGTCAGCATAGTGTTCATTCAGTCTCGTTTTGGAACATGTTTTGGTTTCCCCTACACATTGTTTTTTGCATTTTTTGCAGGTGAGTAGATAGACCACATTTTTGTCGGTGCATTTGTACTGTCGTTTACGGTATTTGACACCAGATACTGTGCTGTAAAAAGTGTCTGAACGGTTGATTACGATGGAGATTTTGCAGAGTTGTTTGTTACATGGGTCGTCAAGGAATGTGACTACCCAGCGACTAACTTGTGGCGTGTTCTTGGGGTATTTTAGTGAGGCGCGTACTAGATAATCCTCCAGGGTTTCATTCCTCCTGTAGGCCGTAATGTGGGTGTGTTTAACACTTTTGGTATATTTCTGATCCGGATAGCAGATGCCATCGCTTCCGTATAATGGCATAGAGCTCCATGTTCATTAGGTTGAAATCGCAAACAAAGACCATAGCTTTCTGTTCGGTCTTAGACGGTCTTTGTCAGGAGGGTCTTCCTGTCCTTGTCGTCAGCCTTGTGTTTATTCTGTTGTATCAGTCTCATGGGGTATCCTCGTTTGAGGCAGAAGTTTATAAGGTTGAGACTATGTTTTTTTCATACGCCTCAGTAGAGGAGTAGATGCGTTTGAGTCTAAGGAACTGACTGTATGGGCCCTTACAGGGCTACCAATTCCACTTACAGCCTTGCCAGCGGCACCGACAGAACCCCGCCGGTGGTTGAACCACTGCCAAACATACACAATGGTTACTGACGCAGAATGGTCTGTTGAGTCCACTTAGAACGAAACCGGTCACCCCCATGCTACTAAAACAAGTGCCAATCCCACTCCGACGGGGCCCACCGTCAGTTTCACAGTTCTGTATATAGTCAGATGTTATTTCCTTCCAAGGCTGTCTGATCCATACTGAAACATGCTTTTCTCTTCTACATGTATGAGTTCATTTCTGTGTAGTGTTATTGTATCGTTTTCTTTGTTTGTTTGTCAGGCTCTGCTATGGTTGCACAGTGTTGCACGCTTCAAGACGGAACATGTAAATGTTTACAAGGGCGTTTCTATAAACGACCATGTCAACATGTGAGTGATTGTTAACTAGCCCTGTACCTCCTGTTGCCAAACACGATCTGGTGTGATCACGAGACGAGAAAGCACCATTGTATCTCCCTTTCACTTCTCGCCTCACGTATCACTTTGTCCCCTGGTGCTATTGCTTTGTCGTCTCGTACATATTGTATCGATGTGTATCACCATAGTCACAGAATCTGATGAAGGTGATGTCCCCGCTCGTTGATTACAAGCGTGAGGCTTCCACACAAATCATCCACACGTTAGCGTCAGCAATCCCCAGATCATAGAATACCTCAAAGTGTGAATAAGGGTGGATTGAAACCCGCCGATTTGCGACGGTTTACTAATTGTGCAGTCGTTGTTAGAAAGGATACTGTCCATATTCTGGTGAGATGCTTAGCAATTTTAATATAAAGATAATTTCACAATTTGGTCCTAGAAAAAACTGGAAAATATCAATTACCGCGAGCTTAAATAACACATTATATGCGCTAACTCTGCAACAATGTGTTCACGTACAATGTATATTTATTGATCTGTCCTTAAATCTTAGAAAAATGCAATAGTCAGTGTTTATGATGGTGGATCATGGATAGGGATCGTGTTCATCCGTTTGACAGGGTGAGGATGCTAGAGATGTCTTGCCCAACACTGAAATACGTTCCACTGGTGTGGAGGGGTTGCCTTTTGATTGAAGCATTCATTTCTTCTCATGGGCACATCCTGATATTGCTGGAACAGGTCGATAAATCCATTTTTGCACTAAGACACAAACCTTGGTTCGAAAAATGCCTCTATTCACCCAGCGGGTACCCGATAGGATGATGTGTTAAAATTGTAAACCTTCTGCCGGATCATTAGGAATTCTTGGGTCGTATAATTCATGGGTTAGGTTAAGAATGCATTTCTGCTGCACACCAGTCCACCAGCCTTTTGACCCTGCGTCGCTCAGCGTATGTTCTTGTGTATGCGAACACAGTTTGATGGAGTTTCATGAGCACATGTTTATGATACTGTCAGTAACGTACACATGGACTCGGTTTGTAGGTGCGACCGTTTAGAGAATTTTATTTGAAGCTTTAGTGTTTGGATTTGTATAAATGTGTACATGAATACAATTACTATTCATTCTGACAGGAGCGCCCTGTATCCCTGGTGCAGACTTAAGTGCGTTGTCATTAACAGGATGTAAAGATATCTTAAAGGATGGAAATAGCAACACTGCCGCAGAATCACCAATTATAGACAGCTGGAGGTATAGCATCGATTGTGTTTGTGGCTATTTGATGTGTCAAGGTCTTTAGAACGGATATGACGTTCTTATCATATGAAGGCGGTTTGCACACACACTAATCATGTCCTGTTGAGCCTCGGACACTCGCTTCCAAAGGTGTCATTTACGAACAGTGCTTCTCCTTCTGTCGCCAAGACACATGTATAGTTGCCTGAAACAGCTCTGATCCAACAGCTAAGGAGAAAACAAGAGCATGACAAATCACCCGATTCATTTGAATAGGTAACAGCGTTAGTGAATGAACTATTGCGACAGAATATAAATATATAAGCACTTTATCTTGCGGAAATATTAAAGGAAAGATGAACTGTATCGATACAGGTGTGAAACCAACTCACTAAAGCTGTACTAAATTCAAGTGTAATAGCCATTCATCAACATATCGTCCTTGACCTGGGGGGATGAACGTAATTTTACATTTAAAAGAGACATTTATTAAAGGGGGTGTTATTTCTCTTTAGTGCACAGAATTTGCTGCGACTACATTGTGAAGAAAATAACATCATTGCGTGTTAGACCTGTTTACACAAACGCAACTTAAGACAAACATCGCATACTTGCTGTTTGCTGAGCAATGGGAAATGGCCTCAAGGAAAAGAAACAAGTCTACAATTCAGATAAAGAGCGCGAGGGATTAAAAGGATGGATTCGTTCAATTATATCACGGCGTGTAAACGTGATGGGCCAAATGCCCAAAGAGACTGGGGTCATAAACGTTTACCACTGTGGAAACTCCAGACAGAATGGATACTGACAGAATCAGCATGTGGAACACAGCGTATCCTGGCAATTAAATAACACCTTGAACTGTAGGATTCCTGACTCAATGGCTGTGCTAGAGAGAGTGTGTGGGTTATGCCGTTCTCAGCAATAATCCAGCAACACCATGATTGGGATGATTCATAATATAATTCAGCTTCACCAACATCGCCATTTAGTGTAGAGTGAGTGAGTGAGTTAATAGTTAGCGTCCCATCGGCAGTATTTCAGCCATATCGTGACGAGAACATGTTTGATATTGAAATGAAATGTGCTATAAAAACACTACACTATAAAAACCTGTCGTCAATGGACAGTACAACTAGAATATCACAGTTACAATTTAAAACGAGTTTGGAAAATTAAAAAATGATATCACTATTTGGACAATACAATATACAATACGTGCTATATATATCGCCAACAACTGAAGGTAGATCACCAAACGAGGGACCATGGGGACTTACTGTACACTTGCTTCCTGCATGAACCCTAGGTGGATTTACATCACCCCTTCAGCTGTTAGCAATTTAGGAAATCTAGCCATATACATTAAAAAGACACATATATAAAAATGTGGACTGTTTTAATTTTCTTTGTTTTTTTTAGTGGACTTACGTACCCTCTCAGGAGGACAATAATGTTACAGTACTTTAACCCCCCTCGAGGATACAGCCACTTTCAAGCACGGTTACGAATTTAAACTTCCAGTACTAAAATATTTATCTATTCACAAGTCATTTAACAAATTTAATTCTTTTTAAAATGCAATGGTTAAATGAGAACTGATATTATTTAAACGATCCTTCATGGTTCTTGATTTGAAATAGGTGTCTCTTGTGATGGAATATTCGACACAGTCAAGCAAGACATGCTTGACCGTGATTATTTCATCACAACTGATGCAGAAGAGGATCCTCACATTTCAATAGGTATTCATGAATATATCTCGTATGGCCAATACATGGCCCTATGATGACCTCTTCAAATCTGGATAGACAACCAAGTAGGTTTAACCAACATAAGGTTTTAATGCATGTAATTTATTTATGCCCACTTGGGTGTCCCACTTCTTCTGCATCAGATCATGGATATAAGATCTAATGGAAGCTTTATAGTCATTGTAAGGAATAAGACGTGGTGTCACAGATTTGTTGAGCGCAGCCTTGGCAGCAAGATCGGCCATCGTGTTCCCAGAAATGCCAACGTGGCTGGGTATCCAACAAAAGACGATGTCGTATTGGCCAGTAGCAACTTCATCATACTTTTTAAAAAATCATTTAAAAGTGGATATTTGCAAGAAGTATTTTAATAGCCTGAAGGCAAGAAAGAGAGTCTGAATAGAGTACATACTGTTTTATGTTTTGGGTGTCATTGAATAGATTTGCGAGCCGTTAATATGGCGTTAGCTTCAGCGGTGAAAATAGAGCTGTTATGGGGTAATCTGGAAGATATTGTTCTGGATCCAATGACAGTGGCACAAGCCACTACGCCACCGTCCTTGGAACCATCTGTAAATAAGGATTTATAATAGCTATATTTATGTTTTAATTGATTATATTCTTGTTTATGTTGTAATTCGTTAGTTTCTGATTTTTTTTAAATGTAGTTAATGTTACGAATTGCCAAGAAGGAGAAGAAAGAAGACGGGAAGGAGCTATATTATCCAGCTCAATGCCGGCAGCAAAAAGAAGTGGTTTTATTCTTAAACTAAGAGGCGGAACAAGAGAAGATTTGTTATTGTATAAATCCCCATAGAGAGAATTGAAGACACCGTTATATGCTGGATTTGACTCATTCGAATGTAGTTTTGTTACATACTCTAAAGCTAATATTATACGTCGCTGCCTAAGAGATGGTTCATCAGCCTCGAAGTACAGGCTGTCAACAGGGGGAAGTTCGAAAGGAGCCAAGGCAGAGTCTTAGACCTTTATGTTGGACTGAATCTAATAGTTTTAGGTTCTTTTTGCAGACTCCACCATACACAATGGAGCCGTAATCAAGTTTCGAGCGAACCAGTGATCGATACAGGTGTAGGATGCTAGCTTAATCCCCTCCCCCCTTGGAACTAGAAACAACTTTTAATAGACCTAGTTCCTTCAAGGATTTATTTTTTAGGTATCTAATGTGTGGAAGAAAAGTTAAATGGAAGTCAAAAAGTATACTCAAGACCGTGGCCTCCTTTACACCTTTGATGGGAGTGTCATTTAAAAATATTTCAGGGTCTTCATGTGGTTTGTATTTGCGGTAGAAATGAATACAATTAGTTTTGGATTTAGAAAATTTAAAGCCGTTTTCGAGACACCATTTATTTATTTTATTTAAACACAACTGCAGTTGTCGTTTAATAGTATGCAATTTTTTCCACGACAAGAAATATTAAAATCATCCACAAAGAGTGATCCATCAATTGAATCATTCAAAACCTTTGACAGACTGCTAATTTTGATAGTAAAGAGTGTGACAGACAAAATACTCCCTTGTGAGACGCCTTGGTCCTGAGTATAATGGTCACACAGGGTAGAACCCACGCGTACCTGAAATTGTCTGTCAGTCAAAAACTCGGATATAAGTTGAGGCAAACGGCCCCGTAAGCCAAAATCATGTAAATCTTTTTAACATGTCATGCTTTCATGTCGTGTCATAAGCTGTTTCTAAATAAAAAAAGATTGACACTACTTGTTGCTTGTTGATGATGGCATTCTGAACGAATGACTTCAATCGAGTTATATGATCGATGGCACTGTGATTTTTTTACGAAAACCACATTGTATATTTGTGATTTAATCATTTGACTTTAAGTACCAAGTTAATTGGTTATTGACCATACGTTCCATGGTTTTGACCAGCTAGTCAAGAAAATGGAACCATTATTAAACGAATCTATATGGTTACGACCACGTATAGGTATGGGTATAATGATGGCATCACGCCAGGATGGAGGGAATTTACGAGATGTCCAAACGTCATAAAAATATTCAGTAGTGTCTCTAAACAGGATTCAGGTAAGTGTTTCAGGAGTTGATAATGAATGTTATCAGCTCCTGTAGCAGTATCGTGAGATTGTTCAAGAGCAGTATGAAGCTCATGAATAGGAAATGGTTCATTATAATCTTCCCCATTACCTGAATGAAAATTGATTTTGTTCTTTTCCTGCTGTTGTTGATATTTTTGATATTTGGGAACATAATTAGACGAGGAAGAGTGTTTTGCAATATCAGATTTATCTGTTAACAGCTGATCCCCAATTTTGAGATGATGTATGCTTGATTTGGTACCTTTACCGTTTATTCTCTGGATCATGTTCCATACCTTGGACATCGCCGTTCGCGAATTTATGTTCGAAACATATTTTTGCCAAGACTGGCGCTTGTTTTGCTTTTGCTTGTGCGCCTTGCTTTATCATTTAACACTTTATATTTATTTACATTATGCACCATTGGGTGGTGACGGAAATAATGTTCAGCTTTTATCCGTGCTTTCCTAGCTTGTTTACAGTCATTAGTAAACAATGGTTTACGTACGTGTGGATTGATAGAGGACTAAAGGAATAATTCATCGGCTATTTTGTTGAACAAATCAGAGAATAATTGTACTGGATCAGGAACATGAATAAAACGATCAGGAATTAATTTGTATTTGCCAAGTAGTTTCAACAAAGGCCAGTTAGCTTTATTGAAGTTCCATCTTAACGATGCAGGTATACCAGCTGGAGTTGTTGCCTGAATAATGGTTGGAAAATTATCACTGCCACACAGATCATTGTGAACTGAAAATTCGAATTCATTTAAGAGATCTGCATCAGTGAGTGACAAATCAAGAAAAGAATATGTACCTGTACCAGGATGTAAATACGTTTTCGAATTATCGTTGAATATACATTGTTCATTGTTTGAAAGAAAATCTTCTAATATCTTCCCATTTCTGTTTGTATTAGAACTACCCCAAAGTGGATTATGGCCGTTAATGTCACCTATAATGATACATGGCCTAGGGAGCTGGTCATAAATTGAAATTTAGTGTAGAACATGTCTGAAAGAAATAAGGAAAAAAGAAATTAGGTAGACAGCTGGAGGTTAACAAATTTAGTCTCAGGTCGGACATTTTAAACACCAATCAGGTTTCACAGAATCAGATCAGTTCATATGAAGTGTCCTATTACAGACACTGTGAAGATGTACCATTCGTCTTCCCATTGTCTAGCATGTACATGCTCCACCTAAACCGTGAAGATCCGGGTTAGATCCGACAGCAGTCCAGAAGGATTCGAATGGTTGACCAAATGCCATCGTACTTTAGTTGTCGTACTTACACTCACTACAGTTCTGACCAGGTCTGACTTTCGTCCCGCTTTGACGTGGCCACACCCTTTATCACTTTACTGCTTACTAGCGTCTAGACAAGACCTCCGTATGCTCCACTCAATTAGCACGGCGATGTCGGCGACCATGTATATGATAGTGTTTCCTCGGAGATGTCAGCTGAAGTTCGAATGAGCGAGTATATTCCATTAGGCCACACACATTAAATTGATATATTTATTTTATGGGATCATCGGAACCGATATGCATGTCTCACGAATACCTGTACTCACTGGCTAGTGTCAGTATCATTTCATAACATGTTTGTCACTTTTCCCTTGTGGACCGTTCTGTGATATGTTCTGACTAACACTGGAAATTCGTGAAGCTCAAGACGTAGTTTCAGGCGCCATATCACTTTGAAATACAATTTTGTAGTGTATTAACTTGTCGTAAAATGGTATACCTTGATCGGATTTGGCACTGTTTCCATAGTCCTTTACATAAAGAGCATGGCCACCACTAACACAGAACCATGACTGTATACTAATACATTCAGCAGTCATTCGTGAAAGAAGTGATGACAAACGTATGGCAAGTGAAAGGAACACAAACAACCCAAATGTAGTACGTTTTCTTTTGGCTTTTTATATATATATTTTTTAAAACTGAATGTTTTGTAGTCCTTACCGAAGTGATTCATCGTCATCCATTTTGTTTTGGTGAAACCCAATCACTGGTATAAGACCTAGCAGGGTTGTGGTTCGTGGCTAAGGATGTTGTACTGTACGACATCAACGTTTACAAGGACCGATTAAAGTAACTTTTGCAGTCGCACTACTGCAGTCAGTGTAACTGTAGACACTTGTATGTATAATTTTAATAAGTATCATTAGAAGCAAGATAAAATAAAATAACTGTGTAAAATAAATACGCGTGTCTACTGTCACATCCCGTCGCTTACAATATGCGCACAAACCACGGTATCCAAACTCTTAAATACCACGACCAAAGAATGAGACAAAATGACCGTTTTCTCGAGAATTGTGTCGTGCACGTTGACCAGGATTGGAGTGACAGTGTCACGAGGTGGGAAGCCATATGCCACATGCAGAAACGTACCTGCTATTCGGTAAAGAGAAGGAACGTGAAGCATTCACATAGCTCCGATTATTGACTACAAGTGTGAAGAAAATGTCAGGCTTCGCACCATGCATGCCAATATTCAGTACCTCCAGAATAAGAACATTGCAGTTCTTTCAAAAATTTATGCAGCCAATGCCGAAACGATGCTCAGCAGTTTGGGGGCTCATGGCAACCACAAATTATTTTGAAGACAACATCTAACTAGAACGGACGCCTTCACTTATTGAACATTTGTTCAATGCCAAGCGACATTTTACCTTCATGACGGAGATATTGGTGTTATGGATTATGGATACTGCCTTGGCGAACACACCCACACATACACACATGCGCACACACACGCAAACACACACAAACACACATGCATGATATAAGGAAGCTAAGTGAAGACGTTTCTTTCCCACTTTCTTTAATAATATTATTCCTCAGCATGATGCATGACAAACAAGCTTGACACGTGCTTTATAACACTGAGCGCGAGCATATATATAGGCGCCCATGGTACTGAGGCATGATCGATATAAAGCTATCCATGACATCAAGATGCCATGACAGGCAACCATCAAGATGTATTGACACTCTTCTAAATTGTAAACATAGTTATTATCATAAAATACAAATTCCGATCCGAAAATAAAAGTATCACCATGTCTTGAAATAAGACAAAAATATTACTCGATCTGACAATCTGAAAAACGTAATAAATAGACAGACAGTTGGTACCTTGACGTTCTGGGTCGTTCAGGTCACGCCCTCAAACAATGTGTGCCTGTCAATGTAAAGCGTTTACATATCTGCAGACTGTATCAAATGATGCGACACTGTTGATTAGCCATGTAACCAGTTATAACATTGACTTCATCATCTCACATAACACTTCACACGTCTCAGGCTGTTTTATGTACTTAAGGTGATTAATTAAGCCGTATCGTCTCAGACAGAGAGCGCCAATTACTCCCTAAGCACTGTCTGGCGGTGCCTCTCCAGTGAACAGTTGAGTAGAGTCTCCTTACACATCGTCGATGTCATGACGAAGACTAAGCTCTCGGTCCAAATAAACTGACGCCGCTGCTTTAGACAGTGTCCCTTGATTGTCAAACGCCATGGACGACTTGACAACCACAGTGGACATACGACGTCTCCAACTACTTGCAAGATGTAGGAATGTCCTTCTGAACTTTCGTCCCAGTAAACAGTAGAATATAAAATTGGCTGCTGAATTCAACACTTTGGCTATATCACTAATCAGCTCGAACAATATCTTCATTTTAACTCCACATGTGTCATTCAAGCCGACCTCGGAAGGGTCGAATAGCTTACAGAAAGTGTCCTCGAATGCTGGGAATGGATATGCCAGGAAGAATACGGTTGTGACGGCAATGACCGGTAAAGTCAGCCGACGACCATCGTCGGCGGCACTCTTGGAATGACAATTATGGCGAATCATGGTAATTTTTTTAACACATCGTAGTAACAAAATATTGAACACAGTCATTGCCAGCCACGGTAAAACATACATTGCCAGGAGCTGTATATAAACGCTGTAAACTTTTTTGTATACATATTGCTTCCCAAACTCTGACAAATGAGCATTGTTGGTCACAGTGGTATAGGATAGATCCAGTGCAACATAATGAGGAATATTGTACAACAAACACCATAGAAATATTCCCAACGAAATCTTCTTCGCTGATGAAAGAGAAAATATGATGCGAGCTTTGAAGGGCTTAGTGACGGCGACATATCGTTCTATGGTCACTACAAGTGTCATAAAGATTGTTCCGGTTTGAGCAATGTAACTGACGGGGATGAATAACACATAGGTCACTTTATGGATCACAAGGCTTGTGTCGCTGTTACTCTGCAGTTCGGAAACACATTGCCATATGGCGACTATGAGGATGATGTTGTCATAAAGAGCTAGAAGAATGAGAAAGTATGCAGTGCTGCACCACATTCTCTTCCTCTGGAGGACGATGATTGCTAACGTGTTACCAATGAATCCAAGAATCGCGACACAAAGACCTCCAATTCTGAACGATCTGGCATGGGTCAGGACAAAGAATAAGACTTCATAGTCCGCTTGCACAGTTCTGTTGAAGCTAGAAAGGCTATATTGGGAATCATTCACCTCCATGTTTGAACACAGGTTTCAGAAAGATAACAAATCCTAGATCAGCAATCTCAACAACTTTCACATTTGACATCCAGTACACATCCAGCACATTCAGTTTGAAGTACAAGAATCTCCATCCTCAGATAACTAAACGTTCGGATCTGCAAGTGAGGATAGTATTTGGTCCTCCTATTTAACATAGAGCCATCTTCCACTGGACAAAGGTAACAACAGGTGCCCGAAGAGGAGAATAAACCAGGATGATCTTCGGTTGTATTACAAATGAAGTCCAAGACTTTCAGGCATCCTCACGCAAAGCGGTACAACTTTGGCATAGTTACCTGAAATATCCAAACATGTAGTTGTTAAATTGGGACATAAATTCAACAGTATTGACAAGCGTCATACGAGTAACAAACGTAAAGTTCCCATGTCAGCTACCGATTAGAATTGATACACAGTTGAAACATGTTCTGCCGTCTTCAACGTTGCTAAGGAACCCAGTTTTCATGCACAGTTGATTGACATGGCCGAGGTAAAAGCCACTACACAATAATCCGAAAGCATTAAAACCGTTCCGCCTTTAGACATAACAAAACACTGGCAGTCTTTACACAGACTGCTTCTAAATCTCCTAATGAAGGAAGACTGAAAAGGAATACACAAAGGGACGTAAATTCCAATCCGATCAAGCTAAACATTTTTTAATCCTGATGAGGTGCTGTGCTAAAGATTCACGTCTTAAGAGGAAATTTATATTTCTAATACATTCTAATACTCTTGATAATGTAATGATTTTTTATATGGTTCTATGTGCATTACCCATTAGCGGTACTTAAAGGATCGTTGAATCCACTTGCATCGTATTCAGTTCTATTTACAAAAATGGTCTGATGACACTTACCAGTGTTTCAGTTTCTCTACTGCATTAAAATAACGGAAATTACTTAGAACTAAGGGTATTCAGTGGGACAGACGTATGGAAAGAAATGTTACTGCCACAAAATATACAGCTTCATATCTTCACTTTTCTTAAAACAACAATGGAGGCTGAACATGTTATCTTAGAACTTATGAAATGAAATATTGCTGCCACAAAATATATGTCTTCTAGAGACGTCTTTTTTTATGCAATCGACGTTGAAGATTAAATTTTTGCTGAAACAGGTACTTGCCTGTGCAGCTGTAGATGAAACTCTACGTATTTAATAAATCCGCAGTGATGAGTTATGTGCTTTCCACATTCAAAAACAACCTTACATTGGTAAATATATATTGTGCTTTTGTTCCGTGCATGTGCCGTACATCTGTTACGACAAAACCAGCAGATTATCTCACAGTATCTTGAACCTACTTAATGCATAGCAGAGAAACAAATGTAATTAATCACTTAACCAGATAATTGCTGAACATCAACTATCATCCCCATAAATAACATAAACAGCGTCACCTGTTGCTGGAATGTTATGAAAAGAAATACTTAATTCAGCATGTGAACTTTTATATCCCTTAAAACCATTTTAAAACAACATAAATGTTGCTCTTTGCAGTGTGCATGAACTCTTCAACAATGTTGGCCACTGGTGTGGCGGAAAACTTGTACACATGAAAGTTACTATCACTTCCCGTCATGTTTGCCTCTGTCAAGGCTCTGAATGAAAAGATAGATAACATTAAAGTGTATGCATAGTATACATCTCCATAGATCTCGCTCGTAGTCTAAGCATAACAAAGTCAGTATTACCAACGTAACGGTCTAATTGAAAACGTTAAGAGGGTGTAGCCAAGGCTATGTCCTATCTCCTATATTTTGTATTGTTTCAGTCTGTTTACAGGTTTCTTTGAAGGAATACATTCTTTATCTCTCTAACCGCAGGTGCCTTAAAACACGGTAAGTTCTTGTTGTGTGTTGATGAATGTAACGAATAGATATGACTCTAAAAGCGAAATCTCTTTCAAATATGAAAAAAACCCGTCTCTTCAGTTTTGGCGTTATCTCTATTGGCAACATTGACACAAAGAGCAGAACTGGACCAGGTAAGAAAAGAATTCGAACAATGCCTGAGATAGAACTCAAGAAGAAAGCAACAGCACCGAATACTGTTAAATTATCACATTGAGTGTCGTTGAAGAAGAAGAAGAAGAAGGAGGAGGAGGAGGAAAACATATGTTTTATTTAAAAGTGTATAAATTCATGTACAATTTGGATTTGCCTAACCCGTAACATAGTAGGGTTTATTCTTCGTGAGTACACATGGCATCTCTAAGTTTACGATAACAACTTCCAAAGAGATATGACGCCTGGAAGCGAATCCACGTACGACTCCGTAACTGGGATTACCTCCATATCACAACAAAGGTTCGTATTTATTTTTCACTGACAGTGTAGTATCAACAACATATCTTCCTGGATATAAAGCTTTCACAACACACATAAACGAGACCTCTGATAATTATCTCTAGCACTAAAGTAATCCTTATACACATGAGATAATCATTTATATCTTCCACTTTTTACTATGTATGTATGACATTTATTAGCATTTGGTTGTATCCATGATGGTAGCAGATGTGGCGAGTGTTATGGCAATATACATTTCCATGTGTTCACTGTCAATACAATATTCTAACGATTGATGGTGCTCTGTTAGGCATAGCAATAGATCCCATCAAAATACAATAGTGGTAGCAAATATATAACTGCATAATTGGGAAACATCTATAACACAAGGTGTGCTAGTATGTATGTATGTGTGTGTGTGTGTGTGTGTGTGTGTGTGTGTGTGTGTGTGTGTGTGTGTGTGTGTGTGTGTGTGTGTGTGTGTGTATGTATGTATGTATACTTTACCTGTTCAACTATTTCTTCTGCGTTGGACATAGATGCACATTCTTCAAAGATACACATGACACATTCTATACAATGACAGTCATCACTTTGACAACTTATACACAAGGCCATTTTTAAAGACATACATGCTGTCTTGTATGAATTTACGATCATCGTTTTGTCATAAAAATTAGTCAATGAGTTGAGTGTATTTGATGCCGCCTAACATTTTAGCGGCGTAGTACAACCTATTACAGAAACCGGGTAAATCACCTAATTTCTCTTTCTGATCGGGACACATGTTCTGCTCCGTGCTTCAGGCGTACTGGGGAGAAGAGATAAACCGGATCTGGTTTCAAACGTACTCAGTTAGAACTGAAACATATCGGCCTCAATAGCTGATTCCGTTAAGTACAGCATTACACGTTTTGTAAAATGTGAAATACCAGCCATGTCTCTTGTGTATCAACGCTTTTCATTAAACACACCAACTTATACAATACAATCATGTAACAGGCTAGAGAGTATGTACTTCCTGCCCTGGTCTACTTTCTTCACGTAACACAAACCACTAAATGCTTACACCTTAATGTCATAGACAGAACAGAAGAACATTAGGCACCCTGAATTGGTGGCGGTGGTAAACAATATGATGAGGTATTCCTTTCCCGCTAATGCTTTATGACTGAAGTAAACATATATATACACGTGAGTGGGTATAGTTTTACGCCACGTTTTGTCAACATTTCAGCAATATTATGGTGGAAAAGAGCAACGAAATACATTATTATGTCGCCTGTGTTGCTATGGGAACATACCTTCGCATTCAAAGCTGCATAAATAGAGACTACAAAAATGTGTGGCTGTTGAATATGGAAAATATTCCAAAGAGATATTTCTAAAGGTTTTGATTTATTCATGAGGGAAAACGTGTGAATAAATCAAAACTTTGAAATTTCTCGTTGCAATAATTTTCACATTCAACTTTCACGAGTTTATGTGTCTGTTTATTACACACACTGCGGTGAAAGGAAAGGGATACAGGACTGTCACGACTACTTCAAAGATGACCACTTAAAAATATTCAGATGAAAAAATAATACCAATCTGCAGGACACCAAAGTTACATTTTAATCATCCTCAAACCTAATGTTTTGTTTGTCTGAAAACTATTCAATTCAGTCATTATGAATGAGTGAGTGAGTGAGGTTAGTTTTACGCCGCACTCAGCAATATTCCAGCTCTATTTGTAAATAATCGAGTCTGGACCAGACAATCCAGTGATCAAGAACATGAGCATCGATCTGCGCAATGGGGAACCGATGACATGTGTCAGCCAAGTCAGCAAGTCTGACAACCCAATCCCGTTAGTCGCCTTTTACAAGCATAGTCGACTTTTATGGCAAGCATGGGTTGCTGAAGGCCTATTCTACCCCGGGTAGACCGTCACGGGTATCAATCATTATGCTAGAATATTAATTTACGCTATCGAAGTTACAAAGAAACATTTAACATTATAACTATCGTTGATTGGACTAGGTTGATTATACAACATTTGATGGAAGAGTTTCAACTGGTATGTGTGAGTAATAAAGTGCTATACAAATCACATTGTTACGTCGTCCAAAACCATAAAATATTTTTGTCTCACATAAAACCACCGGCCATCTCGGTGTAGCATAGCCTGGAACTAGGGGGCATTGTCCTAAGTATAGTTAACAGCTATAACGTCTATAGTTAGTGGTTGTGGGCGACATATTTGTGCAGCAAAGTGTACCTTGAATGTGGAATAGATTACACGAGGGATTCTGATTCTTAAGTTGATACCACACAACTGGAACACCCATGTCCTCTGACATGAACAATCCATACATAATTTGCCGAACCATGAGTACATTGATAGGATGCTGAGTGGTAACGTACACTCTTTTTAGGAGAACGGCCGTCAGTGGTAATATACTGTAACAATAACTAATTATTGGCGACAATACGTTTGGGGCGTTTAAAAGTAACTAGGTCTAAGGGAATCTAATGAAACAGAAAACATTGACAACGCGGACGGTGGCAAAGGTTCCATAGAACCGATCAAATTTGGTTTTCATACAACGTGCTGTAACAATGGAAGAATTAGAAAACAAAACAAAACAAAAAAACCCACCCCTCCACCCCCACCCCCCAAAAAAATTAAATTAAATAAAAACAAAAACGAATAAAAAACCCAAAAAACAAAAATAGCCCCCAAACAAAAAAACAACAACAAAAAACAAACCAAAATAACAAAAACAAAAAACAAAGACAACAAAGACCTTGAACCATCGTGAACTTGGGTTCCATTCCACGATGTTCTCTTGTCATCTTATCTCATCTTAGTACCCCTGTAATGACTACTGTCCAAGTGCACCATTGCACACAATCGAGACGCTGGCTGTAAAAGTGATTGGTTTTGAGGTTAGAGCTGAGAAGTGACGTACTAAGAATGTTTTGATATGCATGCACTATCAGCGATGTCCGTGACAGCATGCTTGCACGTTGACAAGATAGGTGATAATGAAGAACACTATTTGTTATCTGGCAATTCAGGAGGGAATATCACTTTCCTTTTATTTAAATGAATAAATATTTCCTAAATCTCTTCGACTTGGGCAGATTGGAGATGAAATGCGCATGCTGTGGATCACTGGATTGTCTGGTGAACACTCCATTACCTACAAACCGCCTCCATATAGCGGGAATATTGTTGAGTGTGGCGTTGAAAAAAAAGCAAGTCAAGTTGATTTAGACCTTCAAACTGATTTCTTCCGACTGTTTCCTGCCACCGCTAGACAGATATTTAGGTTATAGCGCTGCTGACTCATAAATTGTATCTTGAACGTGACGTTGAACCCAGTTCCATATCAAAACTTAAGATACCAGCACAACTGGATCAAAAAGTGTACCACCACCAAAGTGATAAACATGCGAGTGCCACATACAATCCATTAACCCATTACTTTTGTTATTATTATAGCACACACATACACACCTATAGATAGATAGATAGATAGATAGATAGATAGGTAGATAGATAGGTAGAGAGGTAGGTAGGTAGGTAGGCAGGTAAAAGACGCACAAAGCTACACCCACCCCACATTATTCAACGTGTACGGTTACTACTGGAACGAAAAAGACGTCCAGCGTGACATTACATCCACGCACTGATAAATTTAGAATTGATTTTGTATCGGAATACAAGTAACTGAATCATGTTTTATAGCGCGGATGATGAGGACATTGTCAGACACACTCATTCCATTCCGTTAGTGTCCACATCGTTTTTATCATGAAGTTCCGTTTTGGCATTTCGCGAACTTCCCTGCTGCCATTGTCGGTACAATTGTGGTAGCATGTGTTGTACTAATAAAGTTATCATTTACGTCACTGAGATACTATTTCAAAATGTACGACAAGTAAATGTTGCTATTTTCAAACTGGGAAGTATTTTAATTGTATCTTTTAACCATGAAACTAGTTTCTGTCTACATCTAACCTGCACCAGGAGTGACAGTTTCAGTGGAGGCGTTGATACCGGAATTGCAAGACACTTGGAAAAGCTGGAGATTGAGACAAAAGGTACGGACTTAAACTGTGCACTAATCAGAATACACTTAGGTGCATGTTCTGTAGACATGACACTTTGAACAATTTTGCTCCGGACGAAAATAGAGAAGCTTTCAATTAGACATACATAATTTAAAAGAGTAAAATTCATTTATGTACCTCAAACTATCAAACCATTTATCATATCCAAATGAAATTTGATATGCGGGACATATATGACAAAACAATATTGGCAATAGAATCCAGTCTTTCCAAATCAGTCCCCCGAGATATTGCATTGCATGATAACTGATATAAAACACACTGTATAGTTAAACTTTTACATGTGACTTAATATATCGGAGATGTAAATTCTGGTGTGATATATCTATGACGAATGTAACAAACCTTTGCTGGTCACCATTAAGTAGATCTGTGAGCTGGTCGATGACCTGTGGGTCATTGAATCCGACAATGGTCACACGTTATGCACATGCTGCAAACATATAGAGTGAATATTGCACATTTCAGAGTTTAAAGGCAACAGAATACCAAAGAAAACTCATACTATGCATCTATTGTTAAGTGTCTTCTTAACTCCAGACTCTCGGCGGTTCAGTTACTTCAGGAATAGACAATGCAGCGTCTGACATCTTGATGACACAAATGCTTCACCTGCAGCAAGGTGACTGATGATTGCATGATGAGATGTATATACTGTAATAACATGTCCTAACAGCTCAGATATCTCAGCCAGGGACGTAATACACTATTCTGCATCCTTTTAACTTGTTTGGTGTAATTTACCCGGTGCAGGGTTTGGACAACAGCGGATGCAGTCTGTCTGAACAGAGCCCTTATGGCCACGATTCCTGGTACCTAAACTGACGGTCGTGTTGTACAATAAAGGTCACTGTATCGTAAACATCTTTAAACATTTTAAGTCAACTCGAGTATGCCTATCAACACTTTTCAAGTCTACAACTTAATGAACTCAAGTCGACACAAATTGAAAACGCAGTGTAGTTATCTGTAAAATGTATTCGCTCAAGGCCCTGTCGTTGAATAAATGACGTGTGGGTGAGTGAATCTAGTTTGTATACGCACAAGTCTTGAAGTTAATCCAGGGAACGAATTCATCAAGTGGGTCAAAGAATCTGATCATGACGTCAACTGATGCTTTACCCACAAGCCTAACGCACAACCACCTGCAACAAAACATCACATTCTTCCAGAATAAACAAAATAAGCCACCACTTTGGCCTAATTAATAGTCGTCATAGATGCCCACCCAGTCAGTTGCTGCCATTCTGGAGCGAATAGTTGACAGTGGAAATTACAAAGGGAAAAGAGACGGCTATGTTATTTTAACTTCAGATGTCCCCGTCTCTAGCGACAAGTGTAATGATGAACCAGAATCACGACCAGTAGTGTAATAAAAGAGACATGTAATTGCACATTACACGGAAATAGCTATTAAAGATGTAATGTCCATATCCTCATTTTGTTTCGTCAGCTTGTCTACGAGTGAACATTCTACATATGGAATCATATCCGGAAGATCAATCCTTTGGAGTCGCACAAGTTGAAGATCAGTTGCACAAGTTGAGCAGCCATCGAACATGCTCTTTCTTTCAAAGAGCATCACGTGACCTTTGCTCAAATTTGTAAATCAATGTTAAATTAATCAAAAATCTGCAAAACGTCCAGAGTGTTTTAAGAAGAATATTTAGAGTATGTTTCAATAACATTATGGGAAGCACGTCGCTAATTTGATGTGTGCCATATGTGTCTGGTATTGAACTCTTATCTTCTCATGTGTTTGGGTGAGTGTCACTGCTGAGAAGGATACAGTCACCGTTACCCTCATCGACCTGATACCATTACTGTTTGCTCGTGCCTTATGTTTAAGAATCGAAGTCGAAAGATATACTTTGAACAGAGATGAAAGGGGTGTAGAAGGAAACGTTTATGTTGTATACAAACTATGAACCTGTGGTTTAACTAGTACAATGGAAAGATTCGCAAGGGGACTGTGCACTGATTTGGAGAGCTAAATCTATCGTGAGCGGCAAATGCTGACGTTTGGTCAGAATATGCCTTTTTGGAACACCTGGTGTCACCACTGCGATTGGTGATCCATGATACACATTAAGCCGAATGGAATCCGTGGATAATAAACTGCCGTGAATAAACAAATGTACCTCCACACACCACGTTTAACAACGTTGTCGATGTTTAGGGATTATTTTGTTATACTTTAAAAAGCTCGAAAAGTCGTAACATTGAACAAATGGTAGGTTAGCTGGTAAGAAGGAGTTCAGGTTAGCTCGCTCGCTTATGCGATTATGAGACATGTAGGGGCATTTTGTAATAGATTGGATATTTATATAGCGCACATATCCACGCACTAGTGAATGCTCAAGGCCCTGGTATTTTTCCCTCCATCACCGGATGTCAATCTCAACAGCACATCGTATTTCAATCTCAACTCCCTGGGGAGTATACAACTCTTGCTGCCACTAGGCGCACCGAGTTTATTGTGGCTCTCTCATCCTACCGAGGTACCCAATTGACAGCTGGGTGGACTGGGACACCTAGTCACAGCACTTTGTCCAAGTTTACTGCACGTTGCTGTACCTGCAACTAGGTGTATGCACGTGTTTATGTGGCCACCATCTGGTCATATACCAACGGATTCGTGGGTTCTTTTCAGTGCACAGGGTTGTGTACTGTACACTAGGGGTTGTGACAACACTGAAAGAGTCTGCACACAAAGTTGACTCCAAGGTTTTTACACCCGGTCACAGGTGGGCTCGATCCCGAAACCTCAACCTCTCTGGATCACTAGCCTGGCGCCTTAGCCAGCTCGCCCACCATGCCCCTGGAATACTCAGAAGCATTATTAAAATCACAAATGGAATCTTGAATTCATAAACCTCATTGAAAAGTGTTTAGTCTAGTAAAACAAGCAACAAAACAGATAACGAAAATAATATCAAGTTTGCTTTTTTGTTTTTATATACGCAAGTGAAATGACTACATCTTGCACCGAGCTTAATTACTGGCTGAAGCCACCAGCTTATAGGGTGGTAGATGTGTATAGATGATAAAGGGAGCTGATAGGAGGTTAGAGCATGAGATTATATTGTCTGCAGTGAGAAAGTTGATCAGTCGACAAAATGACTTAATATGCTTTGTGCATAAGCCATAATCAAAATATTTCCGTATAGCTCGGTCGTATTGTGAAGCTCGGTAATCATCACATGAAACATCAACCGGAAGAGCTGCTTCTGTTCAACTTTACGCAAGCATTATCATTCTCTCTTCTCATCAGTCGCATGTAGCGTTAAACAAGGGGACTGCAGGAAAGAGGTGACAGAGGGGAAACTGGTGGTTAACGATCGGCTCAAATGTTCATTGCTTATAGGGTGATATACGTGGAGCAAATTCGTTAACACCCACCGTGTGATCGATTGCAAACAGATATGTGTACGCCCTTGATTTGACACCTGAGGATAACAATCACTGGTGTGTTCTTTGGAAATCTTGACCTCGCTGCAGCACTCAACAAATCTGTGACACCACTTCTTATTCCATACACTGATTATAAAGCTACCATTAGATCTTCTATCTGTGATGTGATACAAATGAAGTGGGACACCCAAGTAGGCATACATAAATTACATGAAATAAAACCTTATATTGGTTATAGCTACTTGGGACAGTCCAGATTTGAAGAGGTCATCATGCGGTGATGTCGTATTGGCCATACGAGATATATTTATGAATACTTATTGAAAGGTGAGGATCATCCCTTGTGATGAAATAATCATGGTCAAGCATGTCTTGCTTGACTGTGGCGAATATTCCATCACAAAATATAAATATTTCAAATCACGAACTATGGGATTAAAAGGAACTACTATCATTTTAGTACCATAAGTTGTCGTTTAATTCTCGCATTTTTAAAAGACTTAGATTTGATAACAGATTTGTAAATAGATAAATATTTTATGATTGGAAGTTTAAATCGATAGCTAAGATTGTTAGTGGCTGTATCCTCGAGGGGTGTTGAAGTACTGTAAAATTATTGTCCTCCTCAGAGGGTACGTAAGTCCACCAACTTTCAAAGTAAATTCAAACTCTCCGCTACTTTAATCACAGTACACATGTCCTTTTAAATGTATGGCTAGATGTGCCTAAATTGCTAACGACTGTGGGCATGGTGTAAATCCAGCTAGGGTCCATGCAGGTAGCAAAACTAATGTAAGTCCCCATGGTCCCTAGTGTAGTGATCTACCTTCGTTGTTGGCAATCTATAGCCCATTTTTATATTGTATTGTCCACTATAGTTTTAGATTCAATTGCTAGTCTTAAATGGATATCTGTGATATATATTAGTGGTTTTACTGTTCGTTCTTTGTCAACAGGGTTTTAGTTCCTTATATTTCTTCATTCTACAATATCATTATTACTTGTTCTCGTCGAGATATGGCTGCAATATTGCCGATGTGACGATAAATATTACCTCAATCACTCACTCTTTGGAAATCTAGACTAAGCCAATGTTGTAAGCAATGGAATAGCTAACTTAATGGATGATTGCTAACACCAGTCTGCAGTTATATCAGTATTATCTTTCAAGACATAATGACCAGGTGACGGGGCTACCACCTACCTTACTGGGGCCCATGTGGAGAACCACGCTACCACCTACCTTACTGGGGCACATGTGGAGAACCACGCTACCACCTACCTTACTGGAGCACATGTGGAGACACAGACTACCACACAACTTACTTTCTTCCTCTACCAGGTAACATGGTTACCTCCTATCTCATTGAGGCATATGTGGAGAACCGGGCTACTACATAAGTTATAGAGGCACATGTGGAGAGGCAGGCTAACACCTACCTTACTGGGGCACATGTGGAGAACCTGGCTACCACCTCTTCCTTAGTCTGGTGCAAGTGGACAACCGGGCTACCTTCTACCTTTCCGGAACACATGCGGTGTGGTGGTTATACAATATTCATTACTATAAGGTCAGACTTCATACACGGGAGACAGCTCAGAGGAAGATAATGAGTGCTTCACGTTGGCAATATAAGGGGAAATGAGCAGAAAGACCAGAAAGTGGTGCCTCCATGGGGATCGGGTGTGTTCCATCCTTTGCTGATCTGTTTCTGTGACCAGATAGAATAGAAGGTAACTGTGAATACATTGATGATCCGATACCGTTCCATGGCTGTGACAGTAACCACAATATTGACTTCTAGCTTGATCACTGTACAAACAATAGAGGTCATTTTGGAATTGGCGGCCGGTTTGAAAATGCCAGAAGGCGTGATATCAATATATTTAGAATCCCTGTGACAGGAGCCTTCATTTGATGTATCACATGGCATAATTATTGACAAAATACCCGTTTGTATAATCATTTTACTCACTTTGGCGGTCATCTTAAAATTGCCGGCCATTTTGAAAGTGCCACAAGTTCTGAAACTTTCCTGAAAAATTCAGCTTTCTATTATTTTCCAGCTTAGTAACCACTATATTGACTTCCAGCTGTTACCTCTATGAACTGTATTAGGTTCAGCTTTTATGGTTACATTTAACAGTTCATTTACGTACAGTTAATGACGAACTTTTTTCCAAAGATTGGTAAACGAGCTTTACTCGAGTGTTACCAAAGTGTGTTACTAAAGGTATGATGGGGTCCATTACATAGTTGATCATTTTACATTTGTTGTATTCACCTTGTCGTTTTCAGAGGAGTTTGTGTGTTGCTTTGCGTAAAAGCTAATCCTAATCATATATGTATATGATTAAACCCAGTGAACGGTAAAGTTGTCAGTTTTGCTACGTTTGATACATTGACAACTGATCAGTAAAACCTTCAGTGTTAATCGAATAACGATATAGTGTTTTTCTTTATTGATCTGTGCGCAAAGAACTGATTTCGTATCAGTTGGATGAGTGCTAACAGTTTAGCGCATGTAACTGAAAACAGAAAGTTGCATGTTACACACAACATAACCATATCATATAAAACTCAATCACAGATTCACGTTGATCCTACAACGCCCATCAACCAGCTGTGTTACTATAGCAAACAGACGGAGTCATGCACAAGCCTGATAATGGCACTGCTCCCTTCACCGAACCGCATCCGTCCATTTCCTATTAGCAGCAGAATGAAAACAAAGTGTCAATACAAAATGTCGATACAATACTCAATTTACACCATGACTTGTTCGCGAATGTTTGTTCACGAGAGTGTTAAATGCTGTACGTTCATATCTCGTTAATGTCACTATAGTATAAGTGCCTATATCGCCCAACACTACTTCTGGTAATTACAAGCACTACAGACACCATCGTCTAGGTAATTAAAGTGGATCACGAATGACAGTAGGTACTGACATTTCTTTCACATCTAGACCAATAATCAGCGAATGTTCACAATCCCTGTCACATGACTATTGATGGTAGCTGTTTTTATCACAATCTATCGACCGGAAGGACTTTTGGTGGTCAGGATCTAAATCTGTCTCAGTAAACACACACACTAGCTTTAGTTGCACAATGACTATTCTACTTGGAGGAGCAGATCCTGATCCTATGATATTTGACAAATAAAGGTATGTAATGTCGCAGAGTGAAATACGTTCTTCAACAAAAAGAAACATATTATTAAGTTTTACAGACATTGTTTTCTCGATAAGATTCGGCGTCAAAAGCAAGACTTTTTTCTTAAGATTTTGAATGTCTTTCAGACTCCTTTGATAAAAGTTACAAATGATACGTTTAAGACACGAATCAATGCTAGATGTTATATCTAAGCCATCTATGGCTCCTCAATTCACTGTGGAGAGTTGCGATCAGCAGATGCCAAGAAACAGGTGACAGTGCGTTTTCCCATTGATTCGTCCTCCTGATATTTCTAGGTTTGTCAGTACCCTATGGCCGTATCACCTCAGGGCTATATCCCATGGCAAGCCGATCCGTTACATGATGTGTGATCAAAGCAAGATTTTTCATCAGTGGTCCAACATCCATATGCATATGTATTGCACTGGCGCAGTATGTTTGTCCAGAGCATGTGCACTTAACTCTCTCCTGATATTGTCGGTGTAGAAACGAAACCAATAACATATTTTATACAGTGAACATGCACCACGATCATCATTTCAGATGACAGAATCACGCCATTCTACGAGCCATCATTCGGTACGTCGTGTGGGTTTCTATGTTGGTCCGGATGGGTTGCTAGCGTAGTTATGCATGTCCACCTACGAAGGGGCAGGATAAGCTCACCTTTCGCAAACATGCGACTAATGTGCCATCGCCAAGAGACAGTAATGTTCTAGATATTGTCGGCCACATCGAGGCCTCTTGAAATGATGGAGCAGAGATTTAGAAAGTGTAACAGTAAGTTGAATGTGCGACACTAGTTGCATGTGTTCCTTCCTGGGAGAGAATCACATGAAGTTCGAGAAGTTGAGAGAAAAGACGATGTTATCTCCCATTTTAATGCACGATTGCGATATCACAGCAGCATCTTTGATCATTTATCTCAATGTAGTGATCCTGTGTTTTCAAAGGTTTCGGACCATCTTCACGTAACATGATCGACATGTAGATCCGATCGCATCTGAGTATAAATTCATCCATGGCCATGTAAATTCACTGCTGCAGTTTGCCCTAGTGCTGACCCGCTGTTTAAAGAGCAGATATCTGGGGAATAAGTGTGAGAATTTAACAACATGATGTTCTGTCACATTATCCTCGTCCATTTGCATATTTATGTTTTGGTCTCGGTGTTATTCTGAAAGATACAGCAGCGTCCTACCAGGGTGTAGAAACGGTGTCTGTGAAAATAGTGCAGCAGATTGCCAATTGTCTGCCATTTGGTGGTGCCGAGGAGCAGACGGTTGTTTTGGGTAGCTGTTTGTTTCTTTGAGTTTTCGGCCCCATGACAAAATATACCGACCGTCTGGAAGAACAACGAAAGTCCAAACAAATATTAATTGTTGAATTTAGAGGTCTATGTTCCAAACAAACACATCAGCATGTTGTCTTGGCTTCCATTCGACGCTCATTAAATGTTAAGTGTTAAGTGCTGAGAGTCCTCGGATGGTGGACCGTGTGTGACATATTGAATCCGGAGAGCATCTAGGACTCTGGCCCTGCCCCGCAACGATACACATGAGATACATGTGGTCTCCCCTTAGAAAGATGAGTTTGTTCAAAGTTGCCTCTGTTCACCCAGCAGAAAATAATGGATACCTGTTGGGATGAGTCATGTGGCTTTAACCATCTAGCGCAAAGAAGGCAGCTTGGGTTATTTAATGTGCCCTATTTACTTACAATAAGTAAACTGGCGCACTAAGTGAATGACGTGGTTGAAATGTCTTTACACTTGTGCAGTAACATGTGAAGTACCATACGACAAGCTGTTGCAGGAAATGTTGCTTTGCGCTGGAATGTCTGTTCACAAACAGGGGAATATTGTACTGGATTGAAAACAAGATTCCTGCTGCAATATTCTATCATCATCTCACAGTGTCGCGTCTCACAAAATCCTACAGCGACACCGTAAGTCGAACTGGGGGCTGCATGTGTTTATGAATCACTTTAAGATAGTGATGATATCCAGTCTTCGATGAAATGAACTAGGCAGCTAAGGAAATATTAAACGAAGACGAGAAATGAAAATGACGAATGTGAATTTTACGAAGAAGATAATCTCAGTTCTATAAATGATTTATTTGTTGTTGCCATGGAAACGTTTGCATTGCTTTAGGTTCTGATAAAGATGTCAGATGTCTTCGACATCTATTTTATGGTTCAGGTGACATTTCCCGGCTAATAAATCCGCATCGGCATTTGGAAAGATGTCTCATAATTCAAGTGAAACCTCCCCCGGAGGCGGTTTGTCAATGTAATTGTATCATGTTTAAAGTTAGCGGACTTAAGCTCTCTAAAATCTCGTATCATGATTCGGTTCTGACGCCATTACAGAGGTGTGTAAAACCCCAGGGCTATTTGGCATTAAGTAACGGGAGCAGTTGTCTGATTGGCTTTGAAACTCTTGTTTACTCCACTACTGTTCCAGTTTAAACACATATGTGTCCTCTGTCCTGAAAGCAACTCTGCATCGGCATCAATTGCAATGAAGACACAATGAATGAGTTGATGACAACCTCGAAAATTTCAGACTTAATAATTAATGCCCAATAATTTTCGCATTCCATCAATGGCGCCGTGCGTCGATGAATAATTGGATGATTGTAAGTTCAAATACCCGATTCTGACTTTTCGTTTACCAGCCGCATTTCCTTCCTCTTGTGTTTTGATGAAGTGGTAAACAGCAGGTCCTTGTGTCATTATGGCAGGAGTGGTAGGGTCGCATAGTAAAAGCATCCGTTCTTCACCCCAAGGACAATGTTTGAAATAACTGAATTGTATAAAACCTACGTCAAGGTTCGCCCTAGGACATATTCCAGGAATATGTCTCCCCTTCCTTCCTATTTGATAGACACGGCGTCACCTTAATGACCCTAGAAGACCAAAGGTGCTCGCAACGCAGCAAGCGTTTGGACATTCGTTATCATGTAGAACCAGATCCAAAACAAGAATTCATGATTCTGGTTTGTGTCTTCCTTGTATGGTAACACTGCGTCACACACGTGTCAATATGATGCCTCAGAGTGATCTCCGGTATCTGTACATGATGTTCAATCATCCGAAAGGAGTCAGAACAGAAAGATGTATGTCCGGAATACACCCTTTCCGGATATTGCTTCCTCGGATAATTGTGTGGCGCCTGAAAATGATCTAAGACGAGGGTATGAGTTCTTCTTGTTCAGTTATTATCGTCTCGATAAACTAGGGACGAACACGAGAATCCCACAAAGTATACACAGTTATGAATACATCCTGTGAAGACCCGATTTTAAAGAGAACACTGGAACTTAACGTTATTTTGTTTGCACTTATGTTACTCTCTACGTTCTAGATCATCATATAAGTTGATTGTTTTGTTTGTTTCTCCTTCAAAGACGCAAACATCTTCACAAGAACACTAATACTGTAACTTAACGTTATTGGTCAGTGAAATCCCATACTTCAGGGTGATTTCTAGCTTCCTCCATTATGGTTGCTTTCATTTTGTCAAATATTTTGTTTGCACTTATATTACTCTCTACGTTCCAGATCATCATATAAGTTGATTGTTTTGTTTGTTTGCTCTCCAAGGACGCACACGTCAATATTCCAGCTATAATGCAGGGGTCTGCGAATAATCAAGACTGGACAAGACGACCTAGTGATCAACAGCATGACCATCAATCTACGATAAGGCAAGCGAGTCCTACCACCCCATCCAACGAGTCGCCTTCAACGACAAGCATAACGAGCATATCTTCACAAAAAGCATGATCACGTTTTTATGTATTTTTTTTTCAATTTAGCTGTTAGATAATATTTAGCTGTTAATAATATTATGAACAGCCATGGTCAGCATTTGAAACAAAGAAAGAAAAACGTCATCATTGAATTGTGTGTTTGTGTTCCTAATAGGATGTGATAACATTTTCCCTCGACTTTGTTTCAAATGTGTTAAGGAAAACAAGTGAATGGTTTCATGTTTTATACCTTAGCTAAATGACCAGATCGCGATCCAGTACCCGCAATGGGGGGGCATTCTGTCTGTGAACGGAAGTTTTCAAATATTCATGATAGAAAAGAGTGGCGAGTTATAAATGGTTACACTGATAAGACATTAATCTGTCGGCTGACTACACCATATATATATATATTTATTCTCGGTCACGCCGTGGAAGCCCCTGCGACCAATCTCTTTTGTCATTTCCTCTCCACGCTTCATTTGATTCATTAAACAAATGTACCTAAAGACAGAGGCTGTGCGTGCAGTAACCATCCTACAAATGCCGGAAAATTTGCTACATGGACTTGCGTCCCTTGTAAGCATTAGAATCCGAAGATCGTATGTTTGAATTCTGCATTTCTCTGAATATGAAACATTGTACCATTGTAATTTGGTTTCATCAAACTTGCAAACGTCTAACATTGTCTGAATCATTTTATATCAACAAATCACATTTCTTCAATGTGGCATATCCCTGCTCATTCACTCATTGAGTCAACAATCGGTTACCATGCTCAAAAAATCAGCCTCAAATTTCAAATGGGAAACCATACTTGAAGCTAACATTAATGAATCAGAATGGGGAACATACAACCTTATTCCATTTAGATGTACACAGAGTAAAGAACTGAGATGGTCTCAAATGAAAATTATTAACAATATCTTAGGCATTATCATCACTCATTCACTCATTCAATCAACAAACGTTTCAACAAATTTCCAATGAGAAACCATCTAACATTAATGAATCAGATTGGAGAACATACAACATTATGCCAGTTAGATATACAGAATTAAGATGGTTCCAAATCAAAATTATTAAGCATATCTTAGGCACAAAGTGTTATCAACATAAAATAAAAGTCAGTGACTAATTCCTGGGTAACTATTGTAAAACTTCCAATGAAATTATTTTACACCTTTTTCGGACTGTAATTTGATAAATAGACTTTGGAAGAAGTGGCTCATGTCTGATGTTGGAATAGTAATTAAACTTACCCCAGAACCCATACGGTTTGAATTAAACGAAGATCGAAATGTTCCTTTGAATGAAATTGTGCTTCTCATTAAACACACAATCTTCGCAGCGGTAAATATTGAATAATACCAGATCAAACGCATCTGCTACAAACGCTATTATGTCTTATAATTTAGCACCTTGACATACTGGTAAATACATGTCAGCATCTCTTAAATTCAGCCCTTCAAATTCTCTTGAAAATATCAAGAGCATGCAATTTTTATCTAGTTGATTACAACTTGTAACAACAAGATCGAGTTGATCCCTTTACTATAATTTGGTCCTTACTAAACATACAGTCTTTCGCAACCAAAAATATGGAATAATACCAGATTAAAAGAATATCTTTAGAATCTGCTACAAACACTATTTTGTCTGATTACGTAGCACCTTCAGATACCAAGAAATACATATCAAGACATACCGGTAAATACATATCGGCATCTCTTGAATTGAGCCCTTCATATTCAAGAGCATGCGATTTTGTAACAGTTCTGTACTTTGAAAAACCCCAACAAAATACGATTGCAATAAAAAAGACAAAACTATTGCACAAAATTGCATTGAACGTCCGATAACTCACGCTGATTGTTCAGAAACGATATACAAACACGCAGTGAATGCTTTGGATGTGTGCATCGTGATTTTGCTCTCAAACAGGCACTGGAGTGGCACAGACTAAAGTTCCATTTGAAGGTCACGTAAAGCCAGAGATCCACTGTGCGATTCCCACTGCATCATAAGCATGCCCATTTGTGATGACACCAGGTGTTCACGAGTACCATTATGTTGTTGGCATGTACAGGAAATTGTCCTGCATCTGTTTAAACACACGCTTCACGTCTGCCATTGCAAGATCATGTTGTCAATGGATTTATTCCCTCGCAATCACAGTTACAGGAAAGGATTATTCCTCAGACAAATAGAAATACCCTCTCAGATATAGTTCATAGAATAGCTGTGCTTGACTAGAGGCATAGTCATGTATCAAGCGTCTTTCATCATTTCAACAACATGACGGGCTAAGTTGTGACTAGAACTCTCTCGTCCATGGTTAATCGATGGTCTACACGTCTATCTACACGTCTACCAATGATTTGGGGACAAGCAATCAAACTCACAGACAAAATAGTTTGCTAAGTGGTATGAAGAGAGACCTGTCATAATGACAAACGTTTCACACTTTTCTTTCTTGGACAATTCTGGCAGACATTTTCTCCTTTACTAACATTAGAAATGAACTATTTGAGTCTGGACGTGCGAAGTTGTTCGTGTATGGCATAACAGAGCTGGCTGCACATCTTGACACTGATTCGTGCATGCATGCTTATGGTGGAATTTGCCTCTTTGTATGTCTTATACACTTGCTATATAAAGATTACTGCAAAACATATTACGCCAATACGCGTCTTCTTAGGTGCGACAGTTAAAAGTAACTTGTAGTTGTGCAAGGCGTTCACTGGCCTTCTATATCTGTTCAGTCTGAACATCGTAAGGCTCAACAAAGTCAACACCTACGACGTTGTATCACAAACCTGCATCAACTAACGGTGTCTATAGAGAAGCTGTAACAATGTAATAAAGACCTACATCGCCCATAAAGCCCTCACTCAAGACATGCTGCATTTATCACTTCTCTTTTTCGCCATTATCCACGCCTGTATTTTGTATAGCAACAGCGGCATATTGTCTGCCCCAGGCAATCAGTTTATGTGGTTCCTGTAAGCGAGACAAGGTTTAGGAACCCGTCACTCAAAACATGTACATTCCAAGTACGAATGAACATTACTAGACCGCACAATCCCGTAGATTGACATACACACTCACATACAGGTTAGCATATTTCCACAACTTCACAGTACTGTTCATGAGAGGCGTCTAGTGTGGATCCTGCATTCGGACTGGACTTGCAAGTGTCACAGTGCCCCAATAGATGATTGGTGGTGCTTTTAAGCTCTGGTAGAGTGTCTCTGATTCGACTAATTATAGCCATCTCCGGTTAGTTCAGTGTAAGTTCAGTATAGTAACTCGTGAGGCTAAATGTTAACTCACTCACTTACTTTAATCTGACATTTGTTTCATCTTGTTATATTATATATATTTGTACAATCGTCTCGTTCATTACATGAAGAACATACCCACTGATGGATAATGGCCTGCCATTGAATATCATCACGGCATAATCACGGTAAGGCTGAAATACTACTTTGTAAATTGTAAAACGTCCTACATTTCGACTAAAGCGTGTTCCATTTAAGAACCTGACAATCTAACCTGAAATGTGAAAAGATTAGCGAGTGTTGCATTTCCACATTGACGTCACAAACAAGCGGCTATAATCTTGGACAATACATTTAAACTTATCATGTTATACCGGACCCGTGAAGGTCCCGGGGTAGAATAGACCTTCAGCAACCCATGCTTGCCATAAAAGGCGACTCAGCTTGTCGTAAGAGGCGACTAACGGGATCGGGTGGTCAGGCTCGCTGACTTGGTTGACGCATGTCATCGGTTTCCAATTGCGCAGATCAATGCTCATGTTGTTGATCACTGGATTATCTGGTCCAGACTCGATTATTTACAGCCATATAACTGTAATATTGCTGAGTGCGGCGTAACACTAAACTCACTCACTCACTCATGTTATACCGATAATCAGCTGTACGTTGAATTTATGAATATTTTATATTACCATGTGTTTGTAAAGCTTGAATGAATTAATCTACTTGTGACACTAAGAGGCATTGGTGTATGAACCCAGGTCAAGATATACATAATCGATAAACATAGGCGTACGCATGATACAAGAAGTCGAACTTGGCACCTGAGAAACGCGTGCTGCTCAACCACACACTCCAGTCATGAGGCTGGGTTATATATGTCTCCATTCAGGTTATAGTCCCGAACACTGTGTTATAACGAGTCAATCATGGTTAAACTTTATGTGAACGTTCAATGATTAGTTGGTCCATTCTATTGCAATGCTAAATAGTTTGATTTCATTTACCTTTTCAATCTAACTCCTAGTTTGTAATGGCAAACATCCAAGATTGCAATCGTTCACAAACTGAATTAACGAGTGTTTATACTGCCTAAAAAGCATAAAATGCCTTATTTAAAATGTCAGTCTTAAGTGGAACAAGATAGCTGAAAAACAAACGTTTTGTCGCAGTTTTGAGTAAAATTAACCATTTCCCCTAGAGTTTCAAGCTGTAGAATTTGGCTTCGACTTGACGTGACTACAAGCACTTACACAAGACGCCCTCAAACTAATCTCTATTCCTACTCTTCATCACCACTGCATTTCGTATTGACTTGCCTCTCTGTTGTTTTCACTTACTGAGGTTATTTGTGTTATACTATATATAATCTGGCTCTCCCATGGTCGGTCACCACAGTCATCTACACCTCTAAGGACGGACGTACATCGTTGTCTACAACTATATATATATGACAGGAATTCAAGTCATTTTCCTCGGCCACCATTGTGTTCACTGATGCTTTGAATATTCCAATGATTAACACAAAAGCAACAAAAGTTATGTTACCATGGTCAGATATCTCCACCCTTGACCAAACATCGTACGTCGTCTTTGAAACACCTTTGTGGAAAGGGTATCTTCGACTTACCCTGAACAAGAAGACGTGGATGCTTGGAGGTGCTGGACCAGTTCGTGGCTTAAAGAGAATACTGGCAGTGACAAGGATGTCTGAATAGTGTTAATACATTGATTTTGCTGTTGTTCTTGCCGCTACTGTTGTTGTATAATTTATCATATTTTCATCATAATCACTGGCTTGGCATCCTCCAGATGTTACCGAGACTTTTATACAGCAGAAAACCTGATATCGTCATTTACCACCGTTGTGTATGTATTAATCTGCGATTTAATACACTAAATATCGCTTCGATTAGGAAAGGTACGAGATGTGTGAAAAACAGAATTACTGCTCATTACCATTGGTCTCCTTAATCCCCAATCATGTACATCGTCCTTAATCCCCATCTGTGTTATGTAAACATAATCTTACCAGTGGCTTCCATCATTGTCATCACTACTGTCGGCTTCCTATCAGTGCTTGTTTATACTGGCTTCCAGCTTTCGTTAACTCATTTCACTTGTTATTTGTTATTGTTTACCTGTACATATAAATATAGCTCTGTACCCCCTTCTCATTCACCTGATGAAGGAGTAAGCATTAACTCCGAAACGTTGTGTTCTCATAATAAAGAAGTTGATATCCATAAAAATCTTCATTCTTATGTATTTCACTTCTAAATGCCCTTCAAAGACTTGCTACTGCTCAAGTGGTTGACAGATAATATTTACCTCACAAAGCGTTGTTTGAAAACGTAGCTGACTGCGTTTTGCTGTTCAGTTCCGCTTTAAGACAACTCGCAGTTTAATACACGGCTTCTGACTGTCATTTGTAAAACAACACTTGTGTAAACATCCCTGTAGAAACTTCCGTAATATTGCCAAGAGAGAAAAAAGCTCCAGATCATTCACGCACAATTCATTCGACAGCTATTTCTGTTCCTCGTTCACTTCCTGTCAGTTATCTTAAATCTCGTTTTGTGAATCAGATGTTTCTTCACTTTACGGACATGAAACTTCGCCCAGAAACATGACTTGCACTTCTTTTGATGTGTTTCCATGAGCCAACATCATCAGACGAAAGGTTTTCTTGTTTCGTAAATGAGTGAGTTTAGTTTTACGTCGCACTGAGCAATAATTCAGCTATATGGCAGAGATCTTTGTTTCAGAACTGAAATTTGTTCAGTACCTTAAACAATAACTGTGGCATTAACATGACTGCTAACAGTTGCCTGGAAATAGCTACAGGGCGATCGTGTGTCGTTGTGATACATTACTAACATGCATGAATGTATGAAAGCATGCATACAGGTACAATGGACACGGACTGCGGGTTGGATTAGTTCATTACGTGCATATAAGAATGTACTTAACTTAACGAAACGACTGCCGAGATATCCGGTTTTGTTTTCACAGAGTGAAGGAAGATAAATTATCAACACCGCTACTTTTTACGTAATATTTCCACCATCGTTTTGTAATGTTTTCAGATGAAAACGATGTGATGCCTTTTGCGGTAAGACACTGATGTATTGGAGCTGACGTGCCACGGTGGCAGTAGTTACTGCATCGTTGCCGGAGTGCTAGTTTTTGCGCGTGTGTATGTCGTTCCCTTGACAGATATAACAAAGGGAACATGAACTGGTCCTAGTATGAACGTTGAGTAGAAAACAGTTGACTGTGTGTCAAGCTGGTTCGTGCACATCTGATGTCACCCCAGTGTTAAGGAAACTATATCGTATGATCAGTGAAACTATCGAATAATGATAAAATAGTTTTAAATTTATCGCTACAATAGATGTACACGTTTCAGATAGATGTTGCTTGTATCGTGGTCATAGCATCAGAAAAAATAACGTTCGTGAAAGTATCTTTTATGGGAAGAGTAACGGAAACTAACGCAGATAACGTTCAAATTACTTCATAACACATCGTGATGACACATCGAGCGTTCTGCGTATGACGCTAATCAAGCGTCAGTCAATGATGCATACTATGTGCTCCTTAAACATGGTCAAAGCTGTTGCCAATACGACAGCCATCCCATAACGCGGGGGTGTATCGACTAATGAGTCCAGACAGGCAAGCACAAGCTGAGTCAGTATAGTCAGATGTGTAACCTTAGTCTGTCTCACACCCCATTAATCACAAGCTTCCAAGACCATTCTGCAATGCTAAAGCTCTAAAGGAGACAAGTCTATATTTCCAGCACCATGGTGATCGTTGTGTGACTTTAACATCACCTCTCTATGGATCCGCCTATGCTTTGCCTTTCAGTACTTAAAAAATGACATCTTCTGTGTTGAAAACATTGTAAAACGCCAGATACACCTGCTTCCCAAACATGCAAGTACACACATGGTTTCTAATATAGAGCACAATGAATGACCAGCCGTCGCCAAAAACATATTCTTCTCACATGTGCGTTTGTTTAGAGTAGTCAATCCGACTTAAGTTCATGCAAAAACACGTCGAATCGACTAGCGTTGTTTGCTTACATGTACATTGACACGAACACGTCAAGGATGATTACCCACACTTTGAATTAGCTGTAAGAATCCTGGTCCGATCGTTACTTTGTGCATTTAACTCCTACGAATCAATCTTTGTAAACATTACTTTTCAGTTAAAAGGTAAACGCTCAAAGAACTGGTTACTCGGTGATTCATTTTCACACGTTCATGATGTGTCCGGACTTGTGAAATCGACTGCACTTTTACCCAGATAGTTTTTATGAATATGGGAAAAGGTTGTCTTGCTGTATTGCCAGTGCTTAGTGCACCACACGATGACAAAAACCTGCTGTAAATAAAGAACGAGATTACCCAAATTTCACGGGGTGTTTAAGAGAGCTGTACTTAATTACGAAAAGTGTGGCAGGATAATGTATTTTGACTTGTACTTCCGTACAACATGGTTTCTTTTATGCTTACCGCCACACTAAACAGTATTGTTTCTGCATTTAGTCGAGGCGGGATGAGAATCTGGTAACTGCCATTTTGACAACAATCGGTTCATTTGGAATACTGTGACAAACATGAACCACTTCAGCGAGCTTGATCAACAAAATCCAATTGTCGTCTCTCATGATAAGTATGGGTTATTGAAGACCAAAGTATTTTATCATGTATGTTTACAGGGACGCGTGTTTGGAACCGACGGTAGGTATTGCAAGAGGATGTAGGTATCTGTTTGTCATATTTTCCGACACACAAGTGTTTTTTAAATAAATTGCCGTGACAAAAGGTATCAGGTATCCCCTGAGAACCAGCAAATTACGACACAGACAAGTCCACAATATTCAATGTTATGTATGGAACAGACAAGAGCAAGATATGATAGAGGTTTCTAGTAAAACGCAGCAGAATCAAATCTGAAGTAATGGGTCACAAATCTAATATTAATTCAAGTCTTGGTTTTCAGTGCGTTATGCTAAATCTTTCACAGCGAGCGATCTGTCTTGGATGCAGGTTGAACGCTGACGAAGAGGCAGACAGATGTAGATAGGCCGAATAATGACACAACTCAAATGTTACTACATGTGGGTGTGTGTGCCGTCAACACAACATCCAGACTTTATATACAGTCAGTTAATATTGTGAGTGTGTCAATTACAGCGTTAGCAGATCATAGAATACTACAAGGTGTGAAGAAGTATGGATTCAAACAGTTTGCGATGATTTACTAATTGCGTAGTTGTTGCGCATGCGTTGACCGCTTCCATTTTCTGGTTAGATATTTACCAATTTAAGCATTATGATAATTACATCTATACAAACTGGTCCAGTAAAGTAGGAAAATATCAATTACCGGGCGCTTAAAGAACAAATTATATTCGCTAAATCTGCAACAGCGTGTTCACGTATATATGTGGATCTCTCCTTAAATCATAGAACAGAGCCATAGTCAGTGTTTGTGGCGGAGGATCGTGAAACGGGATCGTGTTCCACAGTTTGACTTGAGGAGGATGCTTGACTGTTGGCCCTGCCCAGTATTGAAATATATTACATTTGGTGTCGTCTTATACAAGAGAGGCGGAGGGGTAGCCTGATGGTTGAAGCATTCAATTCCTCTCATTGACACAGTGTTTAAAGAGCATTGCCGACGACCCCGTTGTGATATTGCTAGAATAAGTCGTTAAATCCACTAAGACAGAAAACATAGCTCAAAATATGCCCCTATTCACTCAGCGAGGAACGGGTACCCGGTGGGATGATGTGTTAACATGTGTAACCTTCAAGCGGATCGTTAGAAACCTTGGGTCGTGTGCACCCGTCGGGGTTAACCATGCATTTCTATTGCACACCAATCCATCAACACGGGTAATCATGCAGCGCTTTGCTTTGTGTATAATCACTTGTGTGCGAACATTTGACGCTATCACAATTTGATAGTTTCATGAGCACAAGTTTATGATACTGTCATACTGGACTCGGCTTAACGTGTTTTATTTAATGTGAGAATATTATTTGAAACTTTAGTGTCTGGATATGGCATATTATAAATGTTTACATTAATCTAATCACGGTTTGCACACACATTAATCATGTCCTGTTGAGCATCTGATACTCACACCTCGTTGTCATTTACAAACAATGCTTCTCTTCCTGTCGCCATTACATATGTGTAGCTGTCAAAGTCAGTTCTGATCCAACAGCTGAGGAGAAAGCAACAACATGACAAATCACCAGATTCATTTCAATAGGTAACAGCGTTAATGATTGAGCTATTGCCAGAATATGAATATATAATCACTTAATCACTTCACCTTGACGAAATGAAATGAAAGATGAGCTTCAGGATACAGGTGTGAAACCAACCCCAGTAACGCCGTACTAAATCCATGTGTAATAATCATAGTCACTCATCAACAAATCGTCCTTGACCTGGGTGGATGAACGTAATTTCACATTTCAAGGGAACGTTTATTGGTAATATCATAGCAGCTGGAAACAATAATAGATCATTTATAATTTATTGCAACTGGTGTAAAGAAGGAATTGGTGGTGGTGGTGGTGGGGGAGGGAAGAGGTATTTCTCTTTTGTGTGCGGAACTAACTGCGATTACGATGTACAGAAAATAACATCAGTGTGTGTTATACCTGTTTACACAAATACAATGTAAGGCAAACATCGCTTACTTGTTGTTTACTGAACAGTAGGAAATGGGCTCGGAGAAAAGGAAAACGGGTCTGCATTTCAGATAAACAGATAAAGAGCGCTAGAGATTGCAAGGATGGATTCGTTCAATTATATCACGGCGGGTTTACAAGTTGATGGGACGAATGCCCAAAGAGACGAGGGTCACAAACGTTTACCACTTCGGAAGCTCCAGACAGGATGGATACTGACAGAACTAGCATGTGAAACACAGTGTATCCTGGCAGTTAAACATCACCTTGAACTGCAAGAGTCCTGACTCAGTGGCAGTGCTAGAGTCGGTGAGTGTGTCGGTTATGCCGTTCTCAGCAGTATTCTAGCGATATCACGCTTGCAATAATTTATAACATAATTCCACTTCACCAGTATCGCCATTTACTGGAGAACATTTCTCAAAGAAATACGGAAAAAATATTAGGTAGATGTACACAGCTGGAGGTTAACAAGTTTAGTCTGAAGGCGGACATTTTCAACATCAATCAGATCTCAGATCACATGGAATGAGTTCAGTTTATATGAAGTGCAAGCATAGAGACACTGTGCAGGTGCACTATTTGTCTCTATATTGATGAGCATATCACGTACCACGTGAACTCTCTACCTAAACCGTAAATATCTGGATTAGATCCGACATGCATGTAAGAAGGATCCGAATGGTCAGGCTCCCTGATTTGGTTGACCAAATGTCATCGTATTCCCGTTGTATAGATCGATGCTCATGCAGTTGATCACTGAATTGCGGCGTTGAACAACAAATACTCCCGAACTTGTCCCTTTGCAGTCCCCTAGAACATGTTATTCATACACTCACTACAGTTTTATTGCAGCATGGATAAGTCACCAGGTGATACTCTCTTCCTGCTTTGACGTGGCCACAACCTTTATCATTGTACTCTTTACTAGCGTCTAGACAATACGCGCGTACTTTTAGATCAGATATCCTAGGGAGCGACAAAGTTAGAATTGCGAGAAAATGCCATGCGTGTTCACAGATAACCACATTCCACTCAATTAGCACGGTGATGTCGGTAAGCATGTCGCCGATAGTGCTTCCTCGTAGATGTCAGCCTAAGTCTGATGAAGAGGAGAAGGTCGAATGAGCGAGACGGTATGTACCAGTAGGAAACAAACATTTATTTTATGGTACAGCGGGACACATTTACATGTCTCGTGAATACCTGTCGTCACTCAAACCTGTCGTCACTAGTGAGTGACAGGTGTCCTGTCATATCATTTTCATCACATTTTCCTTGTACACAACATGAAATGTTCTCACTAACATTGGAAACTGTTGAAGCTCAAGACTTAGTTTTCGCCGTGACGAGCTAAAGGGTTAACCGCCTGGTAAACTAATCCCTACCACGAACGCCATTCTTTCGCTTCCAAATTCAGTTTACCGCCTCCAACTCTACATATCACTTTTAAATACAACTCTGCAGTATATTTCCTTTTCGTAAAATAGTATTTTGAACGGATTGGCCATGCTGCCATAGTTCTTTAGATGAAGAGTATGTGTAATTATTCATTCGGCAGTCATTCATCAAGGATGTGATGGAAAACATATGGCATGTGAAGGGAAAACAAACAATGAAGATCCAGTATGTTGTTTTAGATTGAACATTTGATAGTTCTTACCGAAGTGATTCATTGTCATCTTTTTTTCGAAACCCAATCTCTCGTATAGCCTTAGCAGGGTTGAAGATCATTGCGTGGTGTCTATGTTGCAGTGTACGGCCTAAACATCTTCAAGGGTCGATTACTGTAACGTTTACATTCTAAACACTGTAATCAGTGTAACGGTAGCCGCGTGTATGTGAAAAAGTCGACATGAACCTACCACGAGTGTCAGTCGTTAGAAGGTAATGGTTGGATGTGCCAACGATACAGTCTTTACCAGGGATTAAAGTGGAGAAGATGCTATTAATTTTTATTACGTGAAAGCGGGATCTGAGCGCATGTCGCCGTTTTCAACTATACCAACGTAACGTAAAGACGAGGAGGTGGTCAACGTTGCTCCCACGCAAGAAGATGATGGATCGTTCCCAGTCATGAGGTATAGCAAGAACCTACTGGCGTTCTATACGTTTCGAGAAGGTTTATGTGGAATAGTCGGTCATTATCAGCAGACCATAACTTTCAACCAGGAGTCACCAAATATACAAACGTTAAGTGTTAAACCATTTGAACCTGGCATCGATAATTCAGGTGGGAGCCACAACGTGTAATTCTATTGAAAGCAGTCGTTCAAATTAATTAAACCTTAGACCCAAACGAAAAGATACCAAATCGTCTTTTTCAGGTATCCGAAAACTGAAAGAAGTGCTCTTAAATTGTATTATGTCTATGCTCCCATCAATCATTTCTCCAACAGCTGGAAAAACACAATCTGCGTTTCGCTGATAAATGTGTTCAATGAAGACGAAGATAAGAAATGAAATTGCAAATACTTTAACTCAGTTGCACTGGTGTTGTACATTCGTGACGGAAATGCCACGGTGTTTATATATGATACGGACAGTAGCAGCTGTGTATTATGCAACAGTTTAAGTAGTGCAAGGCAATAAATATGTGTAACATTACTCTCTCTGAGAAAAGTACATCCATACAGTCCTGTTCTTAATATCGCCAATCTGGGCACTATAATTAAAAAAGTGATACATTTTAACGGTAATAATAGTTTCTGTTGCCCCTTAGTATACTTGCATAGAATATTCATTATCATCTGTATCGTGGTTATTGTATAATGCACTTATTCACAAAAATGACTACATCTGGAACACTCTTTAGTCGGGAAAATAAATATACTTACGGGCACAGCCAGTGATTACCACAAACAACAGCAGAATATACATAACTGAAATGGTACTGACTGCGGCAGCGTTAGAGGTCATATATAAAAAGACCTCTGAGTAGCAACATGTGTTTTCCGACGGAAAGTAATGTTTTGTACATCATGACTTCCACTGCAATGAGCGGGAGTGTCTTAGGCCATCATAAGGAAGTATTGTTAGAGCTTAACAGGTCTAATACTGGAGCCAACCCATCATTTACCAGCAGGGTAATTGCGTGTTAACCCTAGTGGAACATGTTTCACGATCGTATGAACACGTGCCGGCTTGAAGTATAATATATTCTGATGATGATGGTGTATAGATTCCAATTTACCGTATGAACATGTATGCAAATTAAGATTTGAACGTTAAACAACACAATACGTAGACTCGATCTTCGCAAAAAAGAAAACGTTTCTCTCCATTTTGACTTAGATCCCGTAAACCTCTGCTAAAGACCCAGACTCTATGGGCTTAAAGATTAACATAGTTTGTGAGAAAATGTTTAGTGAGTTTTGGTTTTAAGTGAGTGTGCTTTGTACCGTATTCCAGGTTAATCACTTGTTATTCTGGTGTGCGACAGACGCTTGAAGAGATGAAGGGCGCAGACTGTCACCAGTTCGCATAAACCAGCGGGTGGAGCATGATGCTGTCAGGAACACCATAGGGTAAACCGGGGTTCGAACCCGGACCACGATGAATGCTACTAACGATTGTTTGTATCACTGCCACAACAATACAATGACGCCTTTCACTGTCCAGGGCACCACATGACAAATACAGACGCTAGGTTATTACAACCATATGTATTGGCATATTTCTTTGTTTAAATGAATGGTGAGATAACATGATTGTTCAACGTTTCCTTTCCACCAACGTGAATCAATGGCGTTGGTTCCACACCGTGAGCTCATTACACACTTCAAGTTTTCCCTATTGGCAACTGAATTCTACATAACATCTTTCAGCGTATGCACTCATTTTAACCTTGTTTTTTTTTTCTTTTACGTAAATCACGAGCTGCTTTCGCTATACGCATGGATGTGAATATTGCATATCGAGTAAAATGTACAGATCTTAGCGATCAGCATTTGCTTGTTGTTTACGACTGTACAGCTACCTAGGGATTCTTGTGCCAACGTTGTCTTGATCAGTCAAACATTGACACGATCAAGACTCACAGACAGTTCGCGGAAAAGGCAATTCGCAGATTAGGTGTGGTATACAATGCTTTTTCACAGTAGAATCCTGGACACTTTTGCATGTAATTCCATTTCTGTAAGCCGGGGATTCAGATATTGATTAGCTCGAAAGCGAAGGATATCCTGACAGCCAACCTTCCAGATTATTCTTCGTACAAACATGCTTATTCCAGCCGTATATTATCCGGTTTGGACGTAGAATGCCAATAAAGAGAGGCCATTTTTACGAAGCAAATCCTTGTAAGGCAATACGTTCGCGCGAGATTACACATTTTGTCAATGACATCAATTTTCCCTGTGATTGTATTGATCAAAATGTGTCTCTGTGTTCAGAGATTTCAACTTGACTGATGAGAACATCCGGAGACATGACTTAGTGCTCTGCCAGATATGTACCTTCTACTGTAACAGTCTGGGATAGCAGACATAAACATGCATGGCGTCCCTTGTTCTTTCACATTGTGTACGTGGATTTCATGTAATAAATGTATGGAATACTCCATAAGGTAATTGGAAAAGACAGTTTTTTCTTTCTCTTTCAATTTTGGTTCTGTATGTATAATCTACTTTCAGCCTTGTTGTCTGTAGATGGTTCGGTGTATTTGGTTCGGTGCCAAGATACATCCACGGTATAGTCCAAGATAGCCCCTTCATGTTATCCCCACTTTATAACCAGACAATCATGCCTGTGTGTGTTCCGAAAATGGTAAAGGTCCATAATCTGCGTCTCGGAGTGGTTGTTTTGGTAATTATTCTTGATGTTCTGAATCAACCAAATCCCTGCTGCTGACGAAGTATATCACAGTTACCAATAGAATTACATATGGCGTATTGTTGCACAAGTATGCATGTTGCAAGTCCCAATAACGTCTCAGCCATATCCAATTGTCATGGAAGGGGTATCTAGAGCGTAATTTTAGAATTAAACGATCCAAGTACAAGATAAGGTCGGAGATGAAATAAGATCGCAATCCGGTTGTTGGCTCACAAAACTTCGACCTCATAAACTGGTACTTTTCTCCTCAAGGCAGCATACTTTGGGTAACAGTCGTTCATTGTGGTGTGCGTGAGTTTCCGTGTGTGAAAACTCTAGGTTTCGGTAACATGCGTTAATGATGGAACCCCTTATACATTATCCCATACGAAGTATGGCCTCGATAAAGGTAAATGCCTCTAAAAATCAGATATTTATTTAGGAGATTCAGTCAAAAAACGATTCACTTTCATTGATGCCAGTAATGTGTTTAACACCCCCACCCCCCACCCCCCACCCCAAATGTGAACTAATGATGTTTATAGGTAAACAATTAGTGAGCTAAATATGTCCACAGGTGTTGATTATAGTTCCCGCTGATTTTAGTTCACAGCACTCCGGTTTGTTTGTACATCGTTGGAATTTCAACAGCTGTCAAGCTTAAAGACTGTAGATTGATATACATGCATCAACGACACCACGATGTATGCTCAGCTTAAATTTAAATTAACAAGCACTATCAAAGGAATTTCGAAGAACACAGATTGCCTACCATCATCTACATTTTGTAAGATAAGATAGGTCTTCCTTTACTCAATTTAGTGCTTCAGGACGCTCACCTGGTTCCATGTTTGAACTCGATTAAGCTTTGAAACTCTGTCGTGCCTGACACAAAAAAAGAACTCGTTATTTCTTTAACACAAACAGAACGCTTACCCACCTTCTTCCCACCAATTTTCCTTCTGAAAGACAGCTTAGCGTTAAACGTCCCGCTGGTTCAATTTCTGTAAAGTTGAACCCTTCCGGATTATTACAAAAATAAATGTAATTATAAACTTCTAAAATATATACATAACCAAACTTTAGAAATTTGTGGAATACGTAGAAGTAGCGTGAACATTATTTATTGCTAGATACACTACAAATATAATCAGTCTCGATCCTGCGTTGCGGAGTAGCTTTGAGATTGTTTTATGAATGCGCACCATGATGAGTGAGTTTTAACCACTAGGATACCCCACTGCCCCAAGTCAACGACGAAGCCACGTGTTATCCAAAAGACCTTCACATAAATGGGAGAGAGCATTTGATACCGGTAGGGCAGACCGCACCTCCGATATACTAGTACTCTTAACGTTTTAATACCGTCATATCAGATAGCATGCGCACTCATTTGAATGAGCTGACCTGGTAGCCTTTCCAATTTTGAAAGATGATCGGTATCGCATATTTTGGGAGTGCTCGTTAGAGCACCAACTTGCTTTGTGCGTTTTTATCTGTTGCTGTTTCTTTATATGTAAGGTAAGAACTCGAGGCTGCTGCTTCGGAAGATCAACCGGCAGCGATACTTGAGTTATCAGTTAGTACATCATTGATAAAAAACATAATATTAATTCTTAAAGGTGACACATCGGACCATCCACCTTGTCTGGTGATCATAACCAATAAATACGAGAGACGATATCCGGCGATCAGACTCTTTTCATCAGTATCTGGTGATGCTCGACATTGCAAATACTCTCACCATCTTCACCGTGTCCACTGTATTACATACGCACACGCTTGATCGTCAATGGCAAACAGTGATGATATAAGGAGGCTGCATACAAAGTATCAAAATGTCAAGACATCGCTGAATATGGCAGAATTCTGTAGAAAAATCTAATTAAATAATAAAAACAGCAAGTCACACTAACAAGTCAGAACGTTTGTCGTCTTAAGAGTAAATGTCTCGGTGTAGTAAATGGGAGTGGGGTAGAGGTGGGCCCGGGGGTTAGGAGAGGGGTGGGGGCTGTTTTCTTAATAAAGATAATTAAGTATTGATATAAAATGAAGCAGTATGTAGTATTTGGACACATGAAAAATCACTTCTAACAAAGAGCAGGTTTCTTATGAAATGATTTATGTACAGTTAATTCACACTAGAATAATATTCAAAAATAAAAAGAATATCACTTATTACCAGAGGGTATCAATATTATCTCCAAGTAAAACAGCATACCCAAATTAAATTTGATAAGGGGGAATAAATTCGTGCTCAGGTTTACCTCGGGATATATGCGGATGTTGCCAAAATATCGCGAAGAATGATTTGAAGCCACACAAAGGGAAATAACTGCATATTCTGCATGCCAAAGACGACAAATGGTGGTAAAAACAGCTTACTCAGCTTCAGAGCCGATACATATAAGAACATGACATGGTTAAAGACTAAAATAATTTCTCTTTGATGCTGATGTTCATCTACTTGCACAGAGTTTCGTCCCGTGGTGGTTCAAGGAGTCGTTAATTATATGTTATGTACACAGGTGACAATGGTGAAGGTAGCGAGTTACCAAGCACATTCAGTCTGTCCATGACCTTTGTAGGTGAACCACACTCTTGACAGCTGACCGGCCCAAAGAATAAGTTTGGTTTGGTTGGTTTGGTGTTTTACGTCCTGATCAGCAATATTCCTGCCATATGGCTACCCCGATCAGCAATATTCCAGCCATATGGCCACCCCGATCAGCAATATTCCTGCCTTATGGCTACCCCGATCAGCAATATTCCAGCCATATGGCTACCCCGATCAGCAATATTCCTACCATATGGCTACCCCGATCAGCAATATTCCAGCCATATGGCCACCCCGATCAGCAATATTCCTGCCATATGGCTACCCCGATCAGCAATATTCCAGCCATTTGGGCGCAGTGTGTAAATAATCGAGGCCCGACAATACAATGTTCAGCAGCACGCATCAATCTACACAACTTGGATATGATGCCATGTGAAAACCAAGCCAGCGAGTCTGACCAGGCTATTCCGTTAGAAACGTCTTATCACAAGCATGGGTTACTGAAGACCAATTCTAACCCGAATGTCCAAGGGTGTCCATAAGAGTAGGCAGACTGTGGGAAATCGAACTCGGGTCCCGAGAACACTAAGCAGCACCTACTGCAGGAATAATCAAAGGATACACAACCTAATGTCCTCTCGAGTTTTAAAGCACAGCTGGCTCCCGACGACGGATTCGCTTGCAGCCTAGTCGACATTGCTGCCTCTCTCCCCTCAAAAAGACATTGCTGGCTCTGTAGACATCCCCCTGCACCAGATAATACAGGGATCAACGGTATGATCATCTATCTACACAAATGGCATACGATGGCATGCTGTCAATCCAGTCTGACCACCCGATCCCGATAGTCACATCTTATATATTACGACAGGTATGGTTTGCTGAAGATCAAATCAAATGTCAACGTCTTTCGATTCAGCTACTCTTGAATTTACAGATTTATAAATCTTAACGCAGTGATCTTTTACATATTTATAGTAAACATTACTAGAATTATTAATGCAAAACACGATTGAAATACCCGCTCCATGACACGGTTTGAGATATATCAACATCGCATATAAAGTGTTCTATTAAAATACAGAGGCTGTACGAAAATAATTCGTAATAGAAACATAACAAGCTAACAAAATCATTCCTTAGATAGTGAACAAATGAGCTCTTTCGATCGATACAAAAAATAATATTTTCTTTCGTTCACGATGATCAAAAGGGAAAAGAATAACCACACCAGCAAAGCTTTGGGTCATTTCCTCTGAGAATAACAACATAGACTATTTTTCTCTTGAGTCAGGAAATGAAAATTGCTGCTGTCGTATTCCAGTCTGGTGAGTAACCTGGATATGGAGAGGAGGCTGAAACACCATCTACACATCGGTCGACAACTGAAACATCTTTTATTATCAATGTCGACATTGCAAACAAACAATAGGCGTTACCAAGATCACGAACCTGGTGGGACATAGGGGAAGCACTCAGTGTGAACGTTGCTCACCAGTTTGCTGTGAGCTCGAATAACCTCCATTATGATCCCTTGCCTATTGGCTCCAACTGAGTTCCAACAAGTGCGTCGTGTCAACCTGTCTCACACAGCTCCTACAGCTCCATGTGAATGCACGTCACTACTGCGGACGGTTACATGCGCACCAATGAACACTGAAGCAGTCAATACCATATGGCCTGGCACGGGGAAGTCTGATGCAATCTGTGTCTATAACCAACCAGGATAGTGCTGACGTGGACATTATGGAGGGAATGAGTACAAAGCCAGACATCACAAACGTCCAGTCTTGGGTCCGGGGGAACATCGATGTACATCGTCTTCTTGTAGTCTTGTTACATTCATCTCGAATCGTGTGTTGCAGGTCTTTTCTTTCAAAGACACAAATAACAAACATGCACTTCCTGCAATATACGTATTGCTACATACTTCTATGTCGTGATCGTTGAACAAGAGAAATATTTAGAATATCCTTAACCTTCATGCATTGCTTTACATTGAGAGGTACAAACAAACCATGTACTAGTATGTCTCTTCATTTCCCACTGTGAAATGCATTTGCCAAAGTACGAAAACAATGTCACATACACACACATCCCCTCCCTACACTACCCCCCACCACCCGCTCTGCCGACCTAATCTCCTGCTTCATGCCGTTCTTCCATAGTTGGTTGAAATGCAAACTGTAACCCATGACCTCACAGGAATCATTTCTGCAAGAGCGTTCTTCTTTACAGTCAAGTTGTATTCTTTTTGTAAACAGTACATCCTCTCAGATGCTATTTTCATTCGCCGCTCGTGTGACGTATTATGTGGCATCCAAACACTCGAAAAGAACCATTTGATAACCAAAGAGTCGAAAAGAACCATTCAAACAAATAATCATATTTACACAAACGGGGCATTCCTAAAAGATAATACATTTTAATCTGGTGTAGCCAGTCTCCAAATCGATTCTGTAATTCACTGTTCCAAAATATGCACACGAACCAATAGACTGATACAACGGAGATCGATTTATCCCTATAAAAGATGTGTTTGACAAGAAAACCAGTCTACCATCTCAGAATAGAATAACAACGAATCCGATGTAAGACGGAGTAACTGGTGCCACGTGTATCAGTTGCATTATCTTAAAGTTTAAATTGTCAGGATGCCTAACATTGTAATTCTGGTTTTTTTAGAAAATCGAAACAAATGCAGACCTCTGTATACACAGTTTTAATCAATAAATTCCAACTTCTTCGAAGCTTACATAAATGAACTTACATTTATGTTTCTAAGTTAGATGGAAAATACATTCGACGGAAATGCGATTTCAGACAAGAAACATGAAACAGAACATTTCGAAAAGAACATCATGGACGTATTCCGATCACAGCCGTCTGGCCGCTACAGGAATAACGAAGATGGTGTCTTTGATCAAGTGACAACGTGACAACATTGTCGAGGCCTTTAGACAGATATGTTCAGATATCTCACTCCGGAAGTTCCGCCTATAACTCGTTTGTTCACATCATGAAGACAGGCAAGCTGTCAGACAGACTCATCAGATGACGCAACCGATGTCTAGGCACGTATTGATGAGGTGAACTCTACACCGTCATGAAGTGACGGACGGTACCCTTTTAGACTAAATGCCACAGTGTATACATGATTGATAAAAATACATAACTGTTATTAGTGTTAATATTAGTCAATTTTGAGAATACCCGGTTTATCACTGATTATTAGTATATATATGTATATATATATATATGTTTGCCGCTGTTTGTTTTTACCTCCAGTACCATTAGTTACGGCACTGGTAAACCTAATTATCTGCTTTGGAGTTGTATATTAACAAACTGCAGATGTCAGTTATGACACACGTGTTAGATGGGGACCAGGGCTCGATTCCGCTCACACATGACTACGTGGTATAAGTTGAGATCAGCTTGAGATTAGTTTCCTCCAAACACATATACCGTACAATTAGTGTATGAGGTCTCCTCAATCACCGCTTTATCCGCCTATAAAAGATAGCACGGTTCTTACAAAATCTTCATAATAGCATCGCAATTCACGGAGCTTAAGTAATTTTAGTAAGTGAACATTATAATTGAACGGCGTTGTGGTAATTGCTATCGCGACGAGTGATAAACGTGCTCATACAAGGAAACCGGACTGAAGATTGTGGGGAACGTGGACCAAATTTACCTAAGTAATTTATCGATCCATATTACTTACTACAAGCTAACCCTTCTAAATGATTTTATAAATATTCAGCGGCTCGTGGTAACGAGTCTATCATGTGTGATTTTCCATTGTATGACAAAGAATATAGGAATTCCAGTCATCATTAAGTGAATACCTCTGTCGGAAATGCAAAAGAATATATACATGAATATGTTTCAAACGACGTGGAAGCGACGCACTCATTTATGGCCATGGATGAGCATGTCGTGACTGAAGGTGAATGTGCCAGTGGAGCTTGCCGGGGACACCGTCTTCTTAAAAGGGATGGATGATTACGACTTGTCTAGTGTGGTGGGAAGCACGGAATTACATTGGCAGTGGTATCAGTGATTCTTGGTTTACCATATGTGATCTAGAATGTCACAGGAAACAGTTGATGGAAGAGGGAGTGCACGCTACCTAATCAACTTTGGCAGGAGAACTTGCTTTCTAAATGAAATCTCGAATCGAATTAAGAACAAAAATACATCAATTGAAAGTAAAAATGTTGCATGTTTGCCTGGATTTTGCTAAGGTACTATGCAATTTTGGGGCTAAACGTAAAACACTGTTTAGCATAAGGTATTTTTAAAGGCACGAAAGGTCAATTGATGTAGAAAGTACAACATTACAGTGAGGTAAGATATTTCCATAACATAGTGTCTCATGTATTGCGTGACCAGGTCCGCTCGCATGAGCAGATTGATCGATATCTTGAGATTGGTCACTGGATTGCCTAGTCCAAACTTGATTATTTATAAACATTCGCCATATACCCGACGCTAAACAATATACGCAAACAGAAATCGAAGCTATGAATGAATTATGGGGAGACTAGTTTAAGGGAAAAATGACCTGCGTATAATTGGCAGATGAAATAATGTCACTGATAAACCCGGTATGTATATTGAATATGAAATCTGCCATTGGTATTGGTATTTGTTCAGACCTTCTATGTCATGTAGTCAACTACGACCCGAGAGAGCTGTCTAGTTGTGTGCAAGAAATGTATCATCACATCCTTGTCACAGATGAGAACCATGGCCCATGATAGATAGCAATACGTCACAATTGCTACATTTGGAATTACACATTCGTGTGTTTGGGGGTTAAGTACCATCCGGGATTCGAACGCACACTCTCAGAATAAGGCACCAAATCGACAGGCACAAAGTCAGCTATTTAACCAACAGAGTCGCCAAGCAAGGGGTCGAGGCCACACACATACCTATCTGGCCTCCCGCACCACCTGTCGGGCAAGATGCTTAGTTTTAACCGTTCAATGGACTCTCCCCTTAGGAGAGTCTTTAAGTGGCTATGGTAATTTATTTTTGTTGCTGTTATTTATTGGCCATGACTAATTGATTCTTGTTTTCAACTTTGTGATGGGATGACCTACTGACTAATGCATTCTCTATTCAAGTTCGAATCCCTACATAGGAACGTCATTAAACAAAACTTGGAATTCAACCCTCTCTCAAGGGCCTCGGGGTCGGAATATGCAACATTCACTGGTTTGAATGTTCTCTAATCTAATTCAGGAAGCCATCAGTTTTATATAACAGCGATTCCCGATATATACTCGTTGCATCTGTTTCTACTTTATATTCATTGAATGGAATAATCACAATAATTTTTATCAATTTGTGTCATACTTAATCATATATGTGTGCAGCAAATGAGACGGAATACTCTACCAATAAGCATATCACCCACGCATCGATCATCCGCTGGGCGCCTCATTTTCTGGCTAGCCAAATCATGTTCCGTCAATGTTGACATGGCATTGTCTTGCAGTGATTTCAAACTCAAGTAATATCCTTTAACAAATTTAGTTTAATACATGCATTTGATATAAAAATCTATAATGTTATTCATAATAAACGTTTGCTACTGACATGGCAATGTACTCTGCTGTCAAAGAAGAATGAAATACTATGTGTTTACTCGTTTTTTAATCATTTAGTCACATAAAAGGTTACGTCTGTTTTTAATCATGTTCACTTCTCATAATCTTCTTACTCTGAAGATATTTCAGGATTATGGTAGATCGAAAGTAAAGTTGCAGATGCACATACCCACTTTCACGATCACTATGTATTAGGGCTGGGACGAGTTCAAATTTTCCATCCAGACACCCATATGTGTTACCCTACCCTGATATGTTAATTCCTGGCATCAAATTTGAAAGAAATGAGAATATATTTTCATCACGGGGGCTAATGCTAATATTGAGTGCAACGTTTTAAGTGATGTCAAACTCACACGTGTTTAGAAAATGGTCGACATGTCATCGTGACCTAGGACTAATTTGAAGACATTGGGTGCAGCAGCTCATGAGATATCGCGTTAATAAGGACTGACACGTACGGAAGAAGATACGTATGGGTATACGCTGCTGAATATTATGTTTCCTATTTCACGTTGTGGCGGGAGACAATCATATAGTAACACCCAGCCAGAAAAAAAGATGAATATCTCAATTTTATAATACATGCATGTTACTGTTCCCAGAAATCCAAGTGTCGTCACCATTATACGTCTTGGTTTGTCAACAACATACCAATGTTCATTAGTTTCAGTAAACTTTTGGGGAGTGCATGATTTCGGTTTTCATCCCACATTAAGCAGTCACGCCGTGATATAACTGAAATAGTGTTGAAGTGTTGAAGGCGGTTGACGCCATTAAACCATATTAATAGCCAGCATATATCAGTATACTTTAAATGGATTGTCAACATCCTGCATGCATATACATCCATATCGCCTATATATGCTATCAATGCGGTTGTCACACAAGAATGAGTTTATAGAATAGATGTGCTAAACATTCACATATGATATGGTATATCTGTGTTTACTGATGCTATCACAATAATAGTATACACATTAAATATATCCACTATGATTCATGACAAGCTGGCAACATAGAAGTTTGATTTTTTACGGCGTACATTGAACATGCGTTCAATAGTGCTTATTCTTATTCTATTCACCAGGAAACATACGCGAATCCAATCCAGGAATACTTATTTAGGAATTTGTAATTTGTCCGAGGGAGGGTTTTAACATTGTTTGATCAGCATTCGAGTTTAACATCACACTGAGCATGATTCTCGTAACATTAGAAAGAACGTGTATAAGACGTTCATCATTTCAGCGATGAGGGACGTAACACTGTACTGGACCACCTCTGTCACTATTACATGGGAAAATACTAAAACACCACGCAACGCCGTTTGCCTGTGACCATCTTTTCAAGTCTGCTTTCACTACATCACATGATGTGGTTGCATTGTTGTACGTTCTGTTGAAAAGCTTAAAATTCAACAAACTGGTTTTCATCACTATGCATTGATGTCACTCTTCAGACCTCTGAGACCATAAAAAGATGTATCTTATGAATAACATATCGTTACCAGTAAGGTATGCCTTAACGCAACGCCAACGGGCGCCTTGGGTGCAGTGTACCCGCAATGAACTTAGATTATGCAAAATTGGCGTTCCCTACACTACATCTATCGACAAGTATCCTCGAGCTATGGTATTCCTCCGACAGCTTAATGTCTCAATAACCTGCCTTGGTACGAGTATACCTCCGTGACAATGTTTTCATCTGATCCATTCTTCAGTCTAAGTCATTTTGTGACGTTTCTTACATTTGTATACACAACCCTTACTCATATTGGCATACTGAAACTTGCACTCATGAATGGCACCATGTGCACTTTATTAAACGCATTTGAGAACGGTTAGAATAGATTATAACTACAATATCAATGAAGACAATGCAGCGTTACAGATCTGTTTCACATGCATGAAGATATACTAGCGAAATATTCATCTGGTTTTTTTAAAGAAATACATACATAAAGTGATGTATTATTCAGTTTCGATTCGGTTTCGGCGGCAGATAGATCTCAACAGAACAAAATGCCTTCTTTTCCATATTCAACAACAATCCACTATGTGTTCACAAATAACGTCAAAATTACGTCTAAGATTGATGAGCAACTACATTCGCTTTGCCTTGCCTGAGAACCCAAACTTACATAGATATATAAGTCCATGCAACAAAAGTACCGAAACAATGCTGACTTATACAGCAATGTCACAAATGTATGGAATAGAAATCACAGTCAACTGTGTAGTTAATCATTACATATGGGAACATTTGCAGAAGAAGGCACTAAGAAGATCGATATTTTTTATTGCAAAATTCTGCGAACAACTCTTAAATTAGCAAAACATGAGCATAGTAGGTCTCATTTTTCGAGTTCTATATAATTGTGACTGATATGTATGCACCTATCGCGTGTTGTGTAGCAATGTATTTCAGCTAAACGATCAAAACAAACTATTGTACATTAGTCATGCAGCCAACACCACAGTCCTGCCTCACTTCGGAGAGGTAAACATGTGAAAGATTCTAAGTTTCCTGTGAGTGTCAGTTTCTCCGAGGGACAGTTGCCAGACTAATATGTCTAAAGACCTAGTTCACTTTATTAATGTGACAGTCCTTCCTATAGCATATCTTCTCTGTTGTGTTTTCTTGGGTGTTAAATATATGACACGAGATGACGAGTGTTTGTTTCAAATCATGGTGTCTATAGTACTGTCGACAGTACGATATATCATAAACTATTTACGTATTGGTTCTGTGAGAGTCTCTGGATTGGTAAATGAGCTACTGAGACTGAGACTGAGACTGAGACTGAGACTGAGTCTCCAACAGCTCATCCTGCGAGGAGGGACTCAGGTTTCTTATGTTACCGTATTTCATACTGGTTAATAGCAGAATTTATACTGACAGAAACTACTTTAGTCATAGTCATGTCATTATCAACATACGTTTAAGGAGACGCTTGAAGCTGCTAGACATTTCATCAATGCCCGTTCACGTGTGAAGTATGTGTACCCTCTTTCAGAGTACGGTATTTTAGATGTTTTATAAATTAAGCTATCTAGAAGCACATCAATGAAAAACTTCAGTAATGTAAATGGATAAACAGGAGGCAACTCAGTCAGAGTTTCACGCTTCGAGCTGATATAACAATACCTTTACGAGTTGACTAGCAGTTCGAAATGGGACATTATCAAACTTTGTTCATACTTACAGTTCACTGCGTGCGTTTGCCCGTCTTTCCTCCACACAACATTCCGTATCCAGTCCAAAATACGCAAAGACAGCAGTAAGCAGGTTGTTCAATGAAAACAGAATTAAAGAGTCTCTTCATTAGCTGGCCTCAGATCAATTCAAGTTTGCCGTAACGCCAATACCAGTTGAGTAGACTGCTCGTGTAGCGAGAGCCGTGCAGCTGGCGCTGAGTGGACGACTCAGGGCTGATTAGAAGGAACTCCTACACACACAGGCGTTTCCTTCTCTGCACGGAGTTTGGTGTGGCCGCCACAACCAACCAACCGCATTAGTTATTGACTGCTGGGTTTCTATGGCTGACAGTTTCGCTTTGATCGTTGGAAGCGAGGGGGGTTCTACTCTGAGATTAGAGTCTACGAATGGGAAGTTATATTTTCACGGAATCCTTGTTTGGGTAATTTATCCCCGTGTTTACAAGTGCAAAGTGACGTTTGAGAAAACTATCGGTGTAGATTATGTATTTAGTCAGTTAGTGATGAGTGGCGTGGATTGTCACTTTAACCTTTACATATTCACGTCACTGTGAGCCCGTGGGTTCCAATTCCAGTTATTTATTGTCCTCCTGAGAGGGTGCGTAAGTCCACCAACTTTCAAAGTAAATTCAAGCTCTCCACTATTTTAATCACAGTACACATGTCCTTTTAAATGTATGGCTAGATGTGCCTAAATTGCTAACGACTGAGGGTCTGGTGTAAATCCAGCTAGGGTCCATGCAGGTAGCAAAAGTAAAGTAAGTCCCCATGGTCCCTAGTGTGGTGATCTACCTTCAGTTGTTGGTAATCTATAGCCCATTTTTATATTGCATTGTCATCTATAGTTAAACTGTTTTAGATTCAGTTACTAGTCTTAAATGGATATCTGTGATATATATTAGTGGTTGTACTGTTCTTCGTCAGCAGTTTTATTTTCTTATATTGATGAAAACTGATGCTGATGTGACGATAAATATTAACTCACTCACTCACTGTTAGGTTGTTTATTTAAGACAGTATGAAGCAATATTTCAGCTATACGGTGGTCGTCTTTATCGCCTGGACCAGACAATCCAGTGATCAACAGCATGAGGATCGATCTACCAACCTGTGATACGATGATATGTGTCAACAAAGTCAGCGAGCCTGACCACCCGATTCCTTTCGTTGCCTTGTACCTCAAGCATAGGTTGCTGAAGATCATTTGTAACCCAGACCGGCTTCGGGATATCACAAGCTAACAAGCTGTGATAAACTAATAATTCTCTCTCACTCACTCACTCTTTGTATATTATCCATTGTTGAAGATTACCATTTGTACATACTCTGAACATGGGAAGTCACGAATGTCCTGATATAGAACTCATATCTGGACATTCGTGACTCTCACTCACTCACTCACTCATCTGTACACAGTGTGAACTGCTGTGAATCAGCACCTACATATGTACAGGAATATGACACAATATATGCTCCCACATCTAATCACCAGGGACGAGTCACCTTTGATGTAGCGATCACGACCACAAGAAGATAAAATCAAATATCTCGCGGATATAAGACGTAAACAATATGTGCCATAATAAGAAACACTGGGATTTATGCCTGGTTCCTCTCAGTGACGTTTCCAATACACGAAACCCTTCAGCTACTGAGAGTGTGTTGATGAAGAAGTCATTTTGCCTCGCGGCAAATTTCACGACCTTAACATAGATTTATAGGTATTTCCAGCGTGGCACTTTATTGACCTGCTCGTACATGACCTAAAGTGAAGGGGCCGATAAGTAACAAACTGAATGAAGCAATTAACCTTCACCACAACACTCTCACAGATGTCTTCCAAACTGTGAGCCTTCCTATTCTTGGCATAGGGAGAATTAACGATTGTGTGCGTGATCTTTGCTTAACAGACAGCTCTTACGTGAAAGGCTTTCTTATACATGTTGCATTCGTTTCGCTTAATGGTTAATGGTACTCATTACACTGACATTGTTACCTTGGCGATCAAACTTAAATTAATGACCATGTAGCGCTGATACTTGATATCAATGCATTTCCTTGTTTACGAAAACCTGGTAGCTGAGTGGGTTTCTGTTGCTGACTGTTGAAAATAAGAAACCTCACTTTCAGAGTGTGGAAATGAATTTCGGAAGCGATTCGAACCCAGAAAAGACTAGTATCTGCACTTTACTGATAAAGCATAATTCCAAATATGAGATGGTATGTTTGACCACCTTCTGTACGACACTGTGTTCCGTGGGAACTGTTCCAACGTACGCCCGACAGGAGGGTACGCATATAGTTCTTGGTGTTAGCATCGCCTAATCGTCGACTCAAACGTGCAGGATCCAAACCCAAATGTACTAGACTTGACTAAGACGTTGCAATCCCAAATATACCATTTGTTCTATTTGACCGTCGGCGATGTTCATATGCAGTCAAGTCTCGTTAATCCGACCTCCGTATCTGAAAGTCGGTTTTATCCGATGCTTTTGTTGGTAAGAAATTGAATGAACGTTATTTAATGCCATTTATTTAGCCCGACATCCTTGTAAATCCGACAATTTGCTGTGCAACGGATGATGTCGGATTATCAAGACTGGTCATGTACACAGTTGGTGTCCTTCAATCTGTCATAGATACATGTAACAGACAACAACACAGGAAAGTAATAACATTTGCAATTGAGAGTGTCACAATGGACGCTTGTGTACGTTCTGTGAGACTTCCTGGAGACTTTGGGATCATAGTCGTTAAACCGTTTAGCGCAGAAGAATGGTAGCAGGCTGATCCATTTACGGAATAGTTGTGCTATACATTCGAAACAGAAGGAATGTTATATAGTAACCTTCCTTGGATTTAGCAAAACCCATCAGCGTGTGTTGAATATGTTTTGTGGAGCGAGAGGCCATATTGTGTTTCTCTGGGCAACCACAACAAATGCATCAAATTGTGATATATATGTTGTTTCCCCTTCAAAGAGACAGACCTACATTTCTCCTCTGATGCGGGTATTAAATGTCATGTATTGGTAAGACGGATCTTAAACGCCTCATTTAGCAATGTTCAAGCTATATGCTGGCACTGTGTAACTGATCGAGTCCAGATCCAGTGACCGATACAATGAGCATCGATCTACGCCACTAATTACACCACGAAAGAAATAGATTAAATGATGCTGTTTCATATGTCTCGTCCTGCAGCCCAAGGTGATAAACCTGTGTCTCTCTCTCTCTCTCACACACACACACACACACACACACACACACACACACACACAAACACACACATTATATATATGATATCAGGAATTACTTTTCCAGATAATTGCTCAAGGATCACCCTTCAACTTGGGAATAGCATGTGTAAATACTGTGCTTGAGAACAGCTGCATTTGAGTGTAAAGTGAGTGAGTGAGTGAGTTTAGTTTTACGCCGCACTCAGCAATATTCCAGCTATATGGCGGCGGTCTGTAAATAATCGAGTCTGGACCAGACAATCCAGTGATCAACAGCATGAGCATCGATCTGCGCAATTGGGAACCGATGACATGTGTCAACCAAGTCAGCGAGCCTGACCACCCGATCCCGTTAGTCGCCTCTTACGACAAGCTGAGTCGCCTTTTATGGCAAGCATGGGTTGCTGAAGACCTATTCTACCCCGGGACCTTCACGGGTCGAGTGTAAAGTAATGCTCAGAATTCAGTAGCTTTCAGTGAATTTTATTTACTGAACTCATGACAATACTCGTTTGAACGAATTGATTTTACAATACATGAGTTCATGCGAATTGTTACAGATTTAAGTATGAAGCGACTAGGTATCTGGTTAGGATTAAAGGGTTGAGGTAGTCATCCATTATCCCTGTTATTCAGGCTCTTAACACTTTCGATATAATGTTTTCCTGAACAAAACATTATGGTTGTGAATAAATGTACACTTTACAGGTAATTCAATCGGTTTGCACCAGTCACCAAAGTTAAAAATAAATCCACGCTCTTTATGACTTTTAAGTTCTTTTCATTCATATTTCTGTGGGCAGTTTAAATTACAGTATGTAAATACGATGTAACCGCAACGATATCGAAGACAGAAAAACACATTCCTGTCCACATCTACAGAAATCTCTTCTACTTTCCACCTGTAAAACACCTGGGAGCATATCAAATTACTGGTAATAGCTACGTGTTATTTATTTAGATCATTAAATAGATGAAGAAATATGTTGTGCAGATCACTGTAATTAAAAACGAAAATTGTTGTACCTATTATCGTTGTCTAATAGTTACCGTATAAGTAAGAAGAGGGATTGTGCATGTAGATAATCTAGGTAGATTAATGCTTTATATAGATATAAGGATTTGTAAGTTACACTCGGATACATGGATGTGTAAGTTACACTCGGATACATGGATGTGTAAGTTAAACTCGGATACATGGATGTGTAAGTTACACTCGGATACATGGATGTGTAAGTTACACTCGGATACATGGATGTGTAAGTTAAACTCGGATACATGGATGTGTAAGTTACACTCGGATACATGGATGTGTAAGTTAAACTCGGACACATAGATGTGTAAGTTAAACTCGGATACATGGATGTGTAAGTTACACTCGGATACATGGATGTGTAAGTTAAACTCGGATACATGGATGTGTAAGTTAAACTCGGATACATGGATGTGTAAGTTACACTCGGATACATGGATGTGTAAGTTACACTCGGATACATGGATGTGTAAGTTAAACTCGGATACATGGATGTGTAAGTTACACTCGGATACATGGATGTGTAAGTTAAACTCGGACACATAGATGTGTAAGTTAAACTCGGATACATGGATGTGTAAGTTACACTCGGATACATGGATGTGTAAGTTAAACTCGGATACATGGATGTGTAAGTTAAACTCGGATACATGGATGTGTAAGTTACACTCGGATACATGGATGTGTAAGTTACACTCGGATACATGGATGTGTAAGTTACACTCGGATGCATGGATGTGTAAGTTACACTCGGATACATGGATGTGTAAGTTACACTCGGATACATGGATGTGTAAGTTAAACTCGGATACATGGATGTGTAAGTTAAACTCGGATACATGGATGTGTAAGTTACACTCGGATACATGGATGTGTAAGTTACACTCGGATACATGGATGTGTAAGTTACACTCGGATACATGAATGTGTAAGTTACACTCGGATACATGGATGTGTAAGTTACACTCGGATACATGAATGTGTACGTTACACTCGGATACATGAATGTGTAAGTTACACTCGGATACATGAATGTGTACGTTACACTCGGATACATGGATGTGTAAGTTACACTCGGATACATGAATGTGTAAGTTACACTCGGATACATGGATGTGTAAGTTACACTCGGATACATGAATGTGTAAGTTACACTCGGATACATGGATGTGTAAGTTAAACTCGGATACATGGATGTGTAAGTTACACTCGGATACATGGATGTGTAAGTTACACTCGGATACATGGATGTGTAAGTTAAACTCGGATACATGGATGTGTAAGTTACACTCGGATACATGGATGTGTAAGTTACACTCGGATGCATGGATGTGTAACTTACACTCGGATACATGGATGTGTAAGTTAAACTCGGATACATGGATGTGTAAGTTAAACTCGGATACATGGATGTGTAAGTTACACTCGGATACATGGATGTGTAAGTTACACTCGGATACATGGATGTGTAAGTTACACTCGGATGCATGGATGTGTAAGTTACACTCGGATACATGGATGTGTAAGTTAAACTCGGATACATGGATGTGTAAGTTAAACTCGGATACATGGATGTGTAAGTTACACTCGGATACATGGATGTGTAAGTTACACTCGGATGCATGGATGTGTAAGTTACACTCGGATACATGGATGTGTAAGTTAAACTCGGATACATGGATGTGTAAGTTAAACTCGGATACATGGATGTGTAAGTTAAACTCGGATACATGGATGTGTAAGTTACACTCGGATACATGGATGTGTAAGTTACACTCGGATGCATGGATGTGTAAGTTACACTCGGATACATGGATGTGTAAGTTAAACTCGGATACATGGATGTGTAAGTTACACTCGGATACATGGATGTGTAAGTTACACTCGGATACATGGATGTGTAAGTTAAACTTGGATACATGGATGTGTAAGTTAAACTCGGATACATGGATGTGTAAGTTACACTCGGATACATGGATGTGTAAGTTACACTCGGATACATGAATGTGTAAGTTAAACTCGGATACATGAATGCGGAAGTTACACTCGGATACATGAATGTGTAAGTTAAACTCGGATACATGAATGCGGAAGTTACACTCGGATACATGAATGTGTAAGTTACACTCGGATACATGGATGTGTAAGTTACACTCGGATGCATGGATGTGTAAGTTACACTCGGATACATGGATGTGTAAGTTAAACTCGGATACATGGATGTGTAAGTTACACTCGGATACATGGATGTGTAAGTTAAACTCGGATACATGGATGTGTAAGTTAAACTCGGATACATGGATGTGTAAGTTACACTCGGATACATGGATGTGTAAGTTACACTCGGATACATGGATGTGTAAGTTACACTCGGATGCATGGATGTGTAAGTTACACTCGGATACATGGATGTGTAAGTTACACTCGGATACATGGATGTGTAAGTTAAACTCGGATACATGGATGTGTAAGTTAAACTCGGATACATGGATGTGTAAGTTACACTCGGATACATGAATGTGTAAGTTACACTCGGATACATGGATGTGTAAGTTACACTCGGATACATGAATGTGTAAGTTACACTCGGATACATGAATGTGTAAGTTACACTCGGATACATGAATGTGTAAGTTACACTCGGATACATGAATGTGTAAGTTACACTCGGATACATGGATGTGTAAGTTACACTCGGATACATGGATGTGTAAGTTACACTCGGATACATGAATGTGTAAGTTAGAAAGTTGGGAAAGGGTTAGAATGGGATACGTGGTTGACATGAATACATAAATGGTTAGTAGAAAAAAATAATTACGTTTGTTGCTGTTACATTTACACATCAGTATGTAAGTAATTAGTTGTATTTGTTACATAAATCTGACTAAGTCTAAATTTATCTAAGTACACCTAGACAATTTCGAATCAATCAATCACTTACTCGATCACTCAGATAACCAAACTCTTAACTCAACTCAACTCAACCCAACAATCATTGAGTCGGCACTTCATGAAGTGATCTCAACGACAATTTTCAATGGTTTGAGTGATTGAGTAAGTGAGTGAAATGTACGCTGCTTTTAGCAATATTCCAGCTATACCACGGCGGGGGAACACCAGAAATGGGCTTCATACATTGTACCCATGTGGGGAACCGAACCCGGATCTTCGGCGTGACGAGTGAAAGCTTTAACCAAAAGCAAGTAGGCAACCCCACCACCGCTGTTTCTATATGGATATGGAACCAATACGTATATGCAATCAAACATCCTGTTATGTCACAGGAATGTAGCTAAATGAAATTCATTTGGTTTTCGATAGTTCCCGCTGTTTACTCTGTTGGCGGAACTGGAACCGGTACTTTGCTTTGCCCGAATGGTTGAAATTTGACAGTGTCGCGATACTGAAAAGCTTGCCATGCACGACTGATGGTGTGTTGAACACATTTCGTAAGAACGTCAACCTTGAAGAGAGGTGAAAAGGAACATCCATCTGAACATACCATTTCGGTCACAACATTACGGAGGTGATGCTAAACCAGAGTTGCGTTCGGAGCTTCTAGCATCACGGCCCGTCGGTTTTTGTCGTCCAACAGTGCAGTTGGGTAGGCAGGCTGGCCATACATATATGCACACATCATGCTGAGCTTAGGGAATCCCCATGGCATCAGCGTCCACCACTGGGAGACTGAGATCAGCAGCAACCAGTTACGGTCAAGAGCATTCATTCCTCCAATTTCAACTGCCATCAGAGCTTTGATTTGCTTCCCTTTCATTGAAAGAGATTTTGAGTTGTGATTGCCCGTTTGTTCGTAATCACTTATGAACCGCATGCCAGCTCTTTCTGCAATCGTGACTCATTTTGAAACTCATGTTCAGTGTCTCATTTTGAAAATGGCCAATGTTGGAAATATCCTCTACACATCTTAGGGCTGCTGATGTTTCTTCGGAGGAAACAAGCTGCTCGTACATTATTAGTGGCGCTCCATAGAAACAAACAATGCTCGTTTTCGGAATCTGCGTCCTTGAGCAGACGTTCAGGCGTTACGACTAAGGCACGGAGCGTTCCTGTGTGGGGATTTCCATCCCCTCCGCATCCAAAAATACCAGCTCGAACAACAATACATTCGACATCCAATTCTGATAAACTCCACGCCCCAGTTTCAGGATCACTGGTGAGGTCCTTAGGAACCTTTGTATTGCCAATGTGACGATAAATGATAACTCACTCTGTTTTGCAAATGTGTTTCTGCGTCGACAAACGCGAGCACGGCCACCTGTCATAAACAAACACAAATCGACTTTCGTCCCCATAACTTCAAATCCCATTCAAATGGAGTTTCACTTCAAGCTCAGCGATTTAGGACCGTTCTCATGGACAAACGAGGATGAGCAGGTTAATGTATTTTAACACGTCTTTGACACTGTTGTCACCATGAAATCATGAACTCATGTAACTCGAACTCGCCGTAATAACCTACCTCAACACACCGTACTTCTTCTAGCTTAGCATCCTAACTCGACGTTATACATTCAGCAGAGATACAGATGTAACTCGAACTCGCCGTAATAACCTACCTCAACACACCGTGCTTCTTCTAGCTTAGCATCCTAACTCGACGTTATACATTCAGCAGAGATACAGATGGACTGTAGGTAAAACAAGAAACAAACACACCCGTGGCACACTCCTGGCTTAAATACCTGTAACATACGTCAGCAAACATGTCCTACTATTAACGTGTTCTCAGTTCCTGGGTTCAGGTCAAACAACGTTTAATAACTTAAGTTAACAAAATTGTTGTCTTACGACTTATCAAGGATGTTAGGTGATAACTAGGGGTAGACAACGAGGAGAATGATCCAAATACAGCTTGAATAATTTCTAATCATCATTCTCTAGGCTGTTTAGCGTACATTTATATCTGCGTTATCGGCAACTGCCAGACGTGAGGTGCAATGCATGACTCCGTTGTAGCAAAGTTGTGTTCAAACTGTTGCTGATTTTGATACATAATACCGTTTTTTGTGATGTAGAATCATAATGTATCACCTCGGTATGTATTTCAATCCAATATGTATGTATGTACATTTCCGCGCACAGTATTTGCTGATTTTATCATTTGAAAGGGCAGCATTACATGACGTCACTAACTTTTATTCATAACGTTGTGTGCGTGAACGAACCTGTCATCTACGGTCACATACGACATTGTCCTTGTGAACCTCATCAGCAAACGTGAGTCTGTCTTCCACAAACCTCCCCGTGGGACTCAGCTGAATGACCTTATGGTTATTCTTGTCCGCTATGTAGATATCTTCTGCCAGGCTCTGACACACACCTACAGGGCGACCCATCGTCACGTTGTCTCCTGTCTGGTACTCAAACTCCTGTGTCCCGGCAAAGCTCACACAACCTTGTTAAATTTCCAGTCAGACACGAGGAGTTGTCCAGCGTTGCATGCAAGAACAGCGGTTTCACAAACATATCAACACCGAAACATCGGAGTCTCGTTCCTGACAGATCTATAACTTCTATCGCTCCCACATCCTCACAGCTACAAGCCAGGGTAGTTGCATCCAAACAGGCCAACCCAATATATCGAAGCTGGGTTTTGATTATCGAGTCTTTGTGTGGTCAGGAACCATCAGATAAAACTACTAACTGTTTCTTCTTTGGAACTGCAGCGACAGTCTTTGGTGGTTCCAAGTTTTAGGAAAACTGTCCAGTTTTAGGAAATTATTGTTCGATTTTCCAAGTGATATATGAAACGAATGCCCCATGCTGTGTTACAACAATAGTTTTGGTGCCCTCAAGCGAGACCACAGTCATATCATGCACTCCTGTGCGTCCGATATCAAACTGCATCACCTTTTCACCCTTGGCATCCTTCTCTGCCCCCGGGGGTATGTAGCCACTCCACGCAAAGACGTCATAAATGAGGTTTTGTTATCAATAAATCTAGAATCCACAATGCCTCCTGTATCAAACTCTTCATCTTCTGTTTTGTTCTTGGTGCCAGCAGCTGAGAATATTTTGTACACTTCATAACGGTCCATCACTGTTGATGATGATAAGGCTTTGTTGGCAAACATCATCCTCTGCTGGGCATCCTTCAGCAGCATGTCGCTATGTCTCACTCCCTTCATCAGAGCCTGGTCAGCCTCATCCTTTATCTGCTTCAGCCGGTGTGTCAGCTGGCTCTGCTGATGTCATATTTCAGCAACAAGGTCGTCGCAGATCTCGTTGATCCTTTCCTCATCCTCTTCATAATTCCTATCATGCTACTCAGTCTTTTCATTCCCAAAACTGGTGTTTTCCTCCAGTTTAGGGATTCTTGTTTTCAAGTCATGTTCTGCAACAGGGATTCTATTCTTAAAGCCGATTCTTCTAATGGCAGCACCTTCTTGCATCTTTTGTGATCCAGGATGCAACATCGGGGGCACACTGCTTCATCGCAGTCCTCACAAAGGAGATCAATGATCGCATCGCCATGCCTTTCGCATCTTGCGTCTTGGTACTGTTTTCATAACGTCATGTGTGACACCTGTCGCGGTATGAGATGAATGACGCTTTCTTTGTACCTTTTCACAGTCCGAACAAAGCGACTCTCCACACTCCGGACACCACACAGACGCATCCTTTGTCTCCGTGCCATCCGTACAGATGCTGCAGTCGATATGTTCAGTCGCTGTGACATAGGTAACGTGTGAATCTGTAACGTGCTGATCTATATTATTATGGAGAGGTTTTATTACTTAAATTGTGTTGACTATTATGGTTATAAGTCGAATATATATTGCTATTCAGTTATCTCAAATAATTACGAAGCGCTGGTGGCAACATTTGTTATGCAGAGCGGCGTCCCTTTGGTATGACAGAAGCCCGTGATTGTAGATTTGAATCCCGATTCGGCCCAGGTATTGTTGTAGGTTTGTTAGCACAGTAGCCCTGCTCGAGGGTTTCACCAAAGGTTGAAAGTCAGCGACCTACAACTCTTATCAAATAATGTATATAGAATATGCAATACCCTATCAGCAGAGAACATCGGCTCCAGAAAATAAATCTTGTGTACCTGCATGTTCTGTAACAGTGTCAGCGAGATTCTTGACAAAGGTGGCCGTCCTCACCTGTCGCGCCCACTCCTCAAGGGGTTGCTGGGGATCAGGCACTCTCGTCTCCCCATTACAGAGTGGGCAGCTCAGGTCGTCAAGAGCTGAAAGGTACATAGCCACAATTTCCGTAACCTGTTTCATGAATAGCCTCAGTTCCAAAAGATACGCGAATAACGTCAAACTATGATGCAGTGGTAAGAAAGACTATGAAGACATGCAAAGAAAAAACAACGTGAGTCCTTATCCTGAACATAGAAATGATCTTATTCATAACGAGAAGCGCTTTGTTTCTGTCATAAATATGTAGTTAAATTACACCATTTCGTAATCTCACCTACGAATCATGGGAATGGCATTTTAGTATCGACCGTGGTCTCCAAAAGCGGTACTTTCGGCTTTATGACAACACACAACTGACGAGAATGTCTATCTAAGCATCGCAAATAACACAATATCGTCTTGATTTTGTCTCATTTAATGTAAATCTGAACGGTCCTAATAGTTTCTTTTGGAATCGAGTATATGTCTACTATATGTTTGAACTACGTTGTGCAACACACATTTCTTGACATGCATTCAAACAATTGTATATAGGATATTTATATAGCACACATATCCATGCAACTATTGCTTGCTCAAGGCCCTGGTATTTTACGCTGAAGTACGCGTACGATATTGTTGTCCTGAACCGCAGATGTTGCAACCTATTACAGATGCAAGGGAATTAGCCAGGATTATTGAATTTGATGGCCTTGACCTTTTGTCTGTTAAATACGTTCATGTTTCAAAAAGTGTCCTCACTAACCGGATACTCTCTCGTTCCCAAGTGACGTCTCAATCCAGGTACCGATATTGCCTTTCAAAAACATTGTTCTTGCAATAAGAATAACTTTGCATAATATTATCAATATATTCTCAAATCAGATGTCTATTTCTGAAACAGATCCAAAGAAGTCAACCCTCATTCTTTTATTTCTCCCTTCCCTTCCTTTTTATATCGAAAACTCATTTGAAAAAAAACGAATGCACCATATGTCATTATTCTGACAGTTATCATCATCACAATACAAAGATTGTTGCGGAGATGGACATACTGCCTGATGTTGACTGTCACTGGTACGAGACTGTAATATAACATTAGTTCACATCAAACACTGATTCCAAATAAATTGTGTGAAACAATCGTCCAATTTCCAATCATCGACGGATCAAGACGGAAATTCTTTTTCTTCCCCGTGTTCCATACATGAAACGTCCTCATCCTGTCACCAGGGAAGTAACTCGATGTAAAAGCTCATTAACGCTATATCCTGTGTTCATTAATTCTTGATGATTTTTCAAAGCGTCACCATAGTGTTTTAATGGAAATGTCCTACCATGACTCTACAGATATCACAGAGGCAACCTTGAGATAATAGGAGGTATTAGAAGCACTACGTTGTTCTGCTATACATGGCTGCCTTTGTTTTCCGAATGTTCTTCAAAGTTGCTTACCGTAGTTTTCCACCCATTACCTTTGTGAATGATTGTTTCTAAACAGGCAACAGCGCCTTCCAGTAAATGTACCTACAACAATTTAAACGTCAGAATATAATCTATTATTTAACCTTTGTGGGATATATGTCATGACATGTCTATGAATGAATCACTGAAAATCAGCGGTGATATCAGGGCCTCGTTTCACAAAGCACTAAGGTAACCTTAGTGCAAATGTTAAAGAATGGAGTAAATGTTACGTCGTGAAAGGAGCCTTTGGTGTTACCGAACGTAATGAACAAATAATGCATGTTTCATTTACCAATGATACATTTCATTTCAGGATTACGTTTATCATGGACCAGTCCCTAGATTTTCGAAACTTTCTTATCGCTAAGATACTCGTAACTTAATGTTAATGTTAATGGCTCTTACGACTATGTTGGCGCTAAGAGAGCTTCGCAAATCTAGGCCCTGATGTTTACCAACGTGTGTCTTATATTCCTGGACTAGTATTCATAGTTTATCATAGACCTGATGTTTACCAACGAGTGTCTTATATTCCTGGGCTAGTATTCATAGTTTATCATAGGCCCTGATGTTTACCAACGAGTGTCTTATATTCCTGGAGTAGTATTCATACTTTATCATAGGCCTGATGTTAACCAACGAGTGTCTTATATTCCTGGACTAGTATTCATAGTTTATCATAGGCCTGTTGTTAACCAACGAGTGTCTTATATTCCTGGACGAGCATTCATAGTTTATCATAGACCTGATGTTTACCAACGAGTGTCTTATATTCCTGGATTAGTATTCATAGTTTATCATAGGCCTGATGTTAACCAACGAGTGTCTTATATTCCTGGACTAGTATTCATAGTTTATCATAGGCCTGGTGTTAACCAACGAGTTTCTTATATTCCTGTACGAGCATTCATAGTTTATCATAGACCTGATGTTAACCAACGAGTGTCTTATATTCCTGGACGAGCATTCATAGTTTATCATAGGCCTGTTGTTAACCAACGAGTGTCTTATATTCCTGGACGAGCATTCATAGTTTATTATAGACCTGATGTTAACCAACGAGTGTCTTATATTCCTGGACTAGTATTCATAGTTTATCATAGGCCTGTTGTTAACCAACGAGTGTCTTATATTCCTGGACGAGCATTCATAGTTTATCATAGACCTGATGTTAACCAACGAGTGTCTTATATTCCTGGACTAGTATTCATAGTTTATCATAGACCTGGTGTTAACCAACGAGTGTCTTATATTCCTGGACAGCATTCATAGTATGTTCATGTGTCTATACCTCTAATATTGTGGGGGCAATAGAGTCAGTTATACGTCCTACACTGTTTCAGCTAGGATTCAAACGAAGGTCAATGGTACCATCACGTTGAGCCGTGATGTTAATAGGTAGAAGTGATATGGTTTCTTTGAGTTGTCTACAGATCTAACAAGGCAGCCATGTATGATTTAATCAATACCTGTGTTGGGAAATAAACTGGCAGCGATCTTTACGTATGTAACCAGTTTTGTATGTGAAGCCAAGACTGACTTACGTGTAGAGCAAAGGAATTTGTAGAATTTGTAGGTACAGAATATATATCTGCAAATTTGTGTCAGTGCCTTGTGTCGGTGTCGTGCAGCAATATATTGTACGCTATAAACAATTTATAGTAAATAATACAGTAAAACAGCCCGTCTGTTGTATTTCCTTAAACCTCAGTCTAAAGGTGAATTCATCGCCACAGGTAGCGCTTTGCTCCCTTTCGATCTAACTGGAGGAAGCGACAAAATAATCTGCTAACTATGAAAACATTAATATAACATTAAGAAAACCAGTGTTGATGGCACAGATTAATTAATCCATCTGGTTTGGATATATTTCTGGTCAAATGCTTTTCTCAGAAATGCAAAAATGTCTCACCATCCCTTTTATGCCCATATTTTGTTCTTAGCACGACCATACGCTCGCCGAATGCTTTGACATACCTGAATAATATATACCGCTGTTACTTTCATTTATGTCATCAGGTAAATCTGTCTCGGAGTAGAAGTGCAGGGAACAGAGAAACAACGCCAGATCAGAAAACACCGTCTGTTGTTAACTAATACATTGTATTTCAAAGGTTCCGTGGAAGGTTTGGTTTTCTGTATATTTCCTTGTTCCCGTTACATGTACGTCACCGACTAAAGTATCATAGGATTTACAAAAATACATGAGGCTGCTCAATTAATACGAATCGTTCCTATGTTACTGTGAATGATTTTTGAAGGATCAAATGCTTAACATGACGTTATGCTCTGTGGAGACAGGTTTCCCAGTTTTATGGGTTTATTTATCGCTTTGTATCCTCGTTATGGCGTTAATACGCAGTGCTCGCTTTGTTGAATGTTTAACCCGGTCGTCTTCCATTCCAGTTAAATAGAGAGAGAGCTTTCGAAAACGTCATTCTGATGTTGCGAAAGTGTAGTGAATGGATGAGTTAAATTTAAAGTCACTTTGGCACTATTTCAGACATATTGTGACTAAAACAATAATTATATAGATTAACAATAATAAAAGATTGATTATACAATTCTGTCAACGATGGACCGTAAAATAACTAGAATACCGCAGATATACATGTAAAACTAGTAATTACATTTTTAAGAAATAAACATTGTACAATCAATGAATATAAGAAACTAGAACCCTGTTGACGAAGAACAGTAAAACCACTAGTAAATATCACAGGTATCCACTTAAGATTAGTAATCAAATCTAAAACAGTTTAACTATAATGGAAACCACAATGTAAAAATATGCTATAGACGCCAACTACTGAAGGTAGATTACCATACTAGGGATCATGGGAACTTACATTACCTTTGCTACCTGCATGGACCCTAGCTGGATTTACACCGCGAAAGCGTAGTGAACACCACATTGTGGTATCGATAGGCACGGACAACGGCAAAAATGTGCGCGATTTATGTTGATGTATTATCATGTGAAAAAGGATAAAGTTGTACATGGCGAAACGTAAAATAAAATAGAATTGTGAGAGGTCACCGTGTTATGAAGTTGGAATGTCATGTAAGGAAACAATGTGGACAAACAATTGCTTTTTCAGGTTTAGGGTCGACGTTATTTTGCTTCCGACATTGTTAACGAGCCGTATGAAGGACTGAGTATACTGCAAATGTTTAAAGAGATGCGTCGCCTTCTGTTTGCAAAGTCTGGGGATGGTATAGTGGAGTTGCTAATACAAAAAGGTGGTGAACAAAGGTGAACATATCCTAACTGTTACATGATGATTACTCCCCTTGGATTGCTTCCTGGAAGTCTTTGAGGATGCTAGTACAGGCACCCAAATTGGTGCTGTAGTTGTGTGCCCCCTACTGATTTAATTTACGAAAACAATTCTGCGTTCATTCTTGTTTTAAGTCACCTTGAAGTTTCGTAAGTTCCAAAATCCGTCAAAATTTTCTCAATCTCAATTGAGTAATTGTGAGTTTATAAGATAGAACTGAACAATAAGAAAATTTACTCAATAACCAGTATACAAAACGCTGTCTCATTTAGTGTTGATCTTCAGTTTCATTGTACGATAATTAGTGTCATGGGTTTAGCTTTAAGACTACACTTATGGTGCGTTACTAGTCTGTGATCGTCAATGTCGATATATGCTCGTCTTGATTGCCCCGTTTTCTTGAAAAGTTTTGTGGACTATTCGTTAAGACTACTCTTCGTTAGAGAGAGGTAATTGGTACTCTATTATAACACAGAAACCTGTTCGAAAATTTCTGAGTCATCAAGTCGTTCAAAGCTACGGTGTAATCTTACGATTAAAACAATCAGCAGTGTAGCTTAGCAGCATACAACACACATGTAGAATCATACAAGTTTACAGATGGCCTCTTGAAGAAACCTACATCCAAACATCGTTCTATGCAATGGCCAAGAAGTCACACTTTACGTTTAACCCAATATACATGTTTTTTGCCCAAAATGTGGAGAAAGGGGGTAAGGACTTTACTGTGATTAATTTTGATTGAACGTTACATTCAATGGACATGTTATGGAATACCCCTCTGGCACATTGATACTGAGTAACCAAATATTTAACCAGGACACTGCTTACTTTGACTGAAATGCGACAATGGGTTGTTTGTGGGAGCCTGGGGTGATACAGTTCACGTATTGCATTCCTATCCGTTTTAATGAACGCCTTATTTGTCAAAACAGATTTTCAGTGGTTACTTCATGTACGTTCAACACATTTTCAGCCGAACGCAATTTGTTGTGGCAGGTAATAGAAGGAGGTTGTTCTCCGGCGTTGGTGTTATACATACCAATCTCCCAACAGTGGGTTTCTCAATCGGATTGCACCGTCATGCTCGTTGGTTTTACAAGTATTACCTACCTACTGATAAAATCGCAACGTCTCCAAAACAAATAACAAATAACTATATTTGTACCAATTGTGTCAACAAAAAAATACGCCCTAATTGATCCACGTTCGTGGGTTCCATACACATTCTTATGGCTTATGGTAATGCAAGCTTATCGGCTGAACACTATGCCACCGGCGATGTGTTTATGCTACATGGCTATGTCTAGTTAAGTGATGACGTGACGTTGATGAGTCTTTCGAGGCCCCACTAAAGTATCTAGTTATCCGGATTTTCAACTCAAACGAGTCTTGATGCAGGAACCAAATGCGGTTAAATAATGAAGGACTCGGAAAGTATTTACATCTGTGGATTGTTTGACCACTGTGTGTGTACGTAAAGGGTGTTGACGGCATGCGCTAGAGTTTCAGTGGTTTTATTCAAGTTCTTAGCCCTCTTTCCTGTCCCAAGGGTAACTGGGAGACTTTTTTAGAGTTGTCAGTGAAGGCTCTGTTCAAACATGAGAAGCTCCGATAATTTTGTTTTAGTTATTTTGTGTAGATATGTGTTCGTGTATCTACCGCTAAGTGTGTTTTGTATGTATGTATGTATGTATGTATGTATGTATGTATGTATGTATGTATGTATGTATGTATGTATGTATGTGTGTGTAGATATGCACGCATGCATGCACGTATGCATGCATGTGTTCATGCATGCATGAATGAATGCATGTATGTGTGCACAAGAATAGTCAAATAAGCAAACAAACAAGTACAAATTTTAGTTCCCTCCCTCACAAGATAGAAACGGCAATGACAGTCCTTAAAAGGCTGAAGTTATGTTGCAATTATGATAAAGGTATAAGCGCTAGCAGAATTAACAGAGCTCTCCAGCTGGTCGCAAGAGCAGCAGATCCCCACAGGCTATTTTGACTTGTCAGTGTCTTGTGTCCATGATAATACAATTGGGGCATTAATTGAATTCCAACACAGCAGTATGTTTCTTCTCTGTTTGTGTAAAGTAGTTATAGTGTCAGTCAACTTGAAACATTGCTTTTAGATCCTGACAGCGTGGATCACGCAGTGCCGGAATCTCAGTCCAAAAGGCTATAAACAACATTACGCCGTCTCATCGGCATCCGACCAGACATATAGGCAACAGTGAGTCTCCGTTCCTGCTCGTCTTGGGTATACAAGAAAAAGGGACTTGTTTCTTCTTAGCTGCTTTGTAATGAACAAAAGTAACAGAGCACACGATTTGCTTGCATATTTAGTTAACTAGAGGTGTTTTGTCATGACTTCACTACAGCATGTATTAGTGGGTTTTCATAGTAGTAGATATGAAACGTGGGCGTTATGGACAAACTTACTGATTCGTTTAGACATAATATTATGCCTTGAACACAATGTTAGGAAATGAAAGCTATACAGACCTGTTCACTGTTCTCGTCATGCATTCCCGTTACGTAGCATGTTTCACGTACGTGCAAAAGACATTGATGACTTACTTTTAATAGTTTCAGTACACAGTTGACAGCTGTCAGGAACCCAATAATAAGAACTATCAGATTAATGTCGGAAGTGTTTATGGATATGACACACATGTGCGTGCATTGTATAAGTGTAGTCCCAAGTACAATTGTCTTGACGTGACTAATGTACAGACACGGAGCATACGAGGGAGAGGAAAGTGGGTTAAACTTCATCTCCTTCACGTGGAAATGGTCAGAGTGTAACGTCTTGCTTCCTCCAATGCAATTACGTCGTATCTTTGGACAGCTGTCAGTCGACTCTTGATCAGGAGGCCCATTCAGCAGATACAGATAATTGAACATTTTCCTCCTTTGCGAGTGAAAGCATGGAATGAATTCATGACGCCAAATTGTGACGCACATCGAGGCCGTCACAGACACATCGAGGTCAGTTGTTTGTTTGTCAAGACAACTGAGGAAGGTCATCATTTAATTCATGCTAAGATCCCCAAATACAACAAAGAAGTCATTAGCCTGTTGGAAGTCATGCCTATATGGTATTTACATATTTTGTTTGTCGTATCAGTGGGGCTGATAATGAAATATTTTACTTCACAGAATGCTTTCTATACCTACTTTGTATACATACACGTGAACAAGACAAGGGCGAGGTCAGTCTTTCCGAGAGAGGAATACCTATCTGAGAGCGCCAGATTGCTTACCGCTGCCAACTCCTGATACAAGAAGAAATTATTATTATATATTATTATATATGTAAATAAATAAACCGACAACTCTAAATTTGTTTTTCCCTCAATTAATAGTGAAACACGTTTTGCTCATTAAATACACATTGTTTGTGAACTCAGTCACTGAAAAAGCAGTTTAACTCTGTACAAACAAATTTCTGGTTTAATAAATACGTTTCCATTCGAAGCTGACTAGAAACAATAAAGCCAGCAAGCTCACAAATGTAGAATGCACTACTAAACAAACAATGTAAGAACATGACATGCATCACCATTTAAATTGTCATTTTGTTTATTGTAATAATCAAAACTAAGAAATTCACGCCCACGTAAAAAAAATGAGGAAGAATTGGCGGCATTGAATGGTCAGGCTGGTTGACACATTTAATGCGAGTCATCATTTCCGAATTTCGTGGTCGATGTCAGCCATCACTTTGGCCACTGATACTGGTCGAAGTTTGGCATCACTTTGGCCACTGATACTGGTCGATGTCCGCCATCACTATGACCACTGATACTGGTCGATGTCCGCCATCACTATGACCACTGATACTGGTCGAAGTCCGCCATCACTATGACCACTGATACTGGTCTATGTCCCCCATCACTATGATCACTTTGACCACTGATACTTTTCGATGTACGCCATCACTTTGACCATTGATACTTGTCATATCCAAAGCGGTCCTGTCCTCAACATATCTATCATTAACATTTTAACTTAGTTTTACATGTCTTCCGCTAGTATGACAAGTTCAGTGTGAACACAATCCGATTAAGATCATTAATCAACATATATATTCTATTTCCTGTTATTCGTCATGTGGTACCATGGATGCGACACTAGGCTTATGTTATCTACAATGACTCGACATTTCGGTTCCAGGTAGAATTTGGGGAAATAACCCTTTCTGTACGTGCCAATATAACCAGCGAAGACGAAAGAAATATGAAACATGGACTTTCAAACTGATGCTGATGAGACATTGAAGCTGTCTCCAGACAAGGATGGCCGCATGTATTCTACATGTTCGTTACCTTACTTTCTACACTCACTATGGTAAGTTGTTGTTAGAACTCACGTGACCTCTGATAATATCACAGGTTGACCCCTTGTCATCAGTTAACATCCACGACACGTCGTAAATCTAACAACAGGTTTCAGTATTAATTCGGCATATTTTTGTTTGACGTATTACCAAACCACCTGTATATAAGGGAGATCGTACGCTCCGATTATTTTGCCAGTTTGAAGATAACCGAACCTGTGTTCGTATGTTTAATCGTGAAATATATTTATCATAAAGAGAAGAGATGAAATATGACTGTCTGTGGACAACTGGGCAGTCATTTAAACCTTGTTTTGTACTGTGTCATCATGGATTTCATACGATGTTATTTACACCCACACCCACAGCTTTGATGTTAGGAGGTAGGCATGGTATGGTTTATTTGAGTTCCCTTCAGATCTAGCACGCTAGTCATCTCTGCTTTGATCTATACACATGAAGATACCAGACTATAGATACAAACTGGCAACCATCGCACGATATACTCACAATGTATAGGAAGACAAGACTCACGCCTGTCCGTGGGATTCGATGTAGATGAATGGCTTTCTTTCCAGTCTGGAAGTAAATACCTTCAGCCTATCGTCTTTTGTCGATATCTTGCCGCCACGTCCTGTTTATCAAAGAGCTTGACGAAGAATCGTGACAGCCTGGTATCTACGCTGAGAGATGCACCTTTCCCCCCAGTCTTACAAGTATACCTCACATGGAACTTTGAAGATTGTTGGCAAAAATGAAGTAACTTGACGTTGTGAATAACGAATTATGTATCAATTATTAGTTATCAGACTATTCCAAACTATCAAACAGCTCCTGAATACACAAGAAACACATCACCGACCTACAGTATTACTACTTTTACTTATTGCATGTTGTGCAAGACTTTGGTGATGAAGAGCTATTCTATGCTCATTAAAACAAATATTACAAGATATGTGTTATCAAAACTAGCACAATAGGATTTCATCTTCATCCTTTTTATGTCATTTTAACTCGATAAAATCAGTTATAGAGCCAGAAAAATATATAACATTATTAGAAAATAAGGATTTGATAAAAACCATGTGTAAATTTAGACCATCCCTACATAATTTCAATGTCAATTTTTCCAGAAAGTATAAAGAAGAAGATATTGATCTAATTAAATGTGCAAACTGTAAATTGGGTATTATCAGTTTGCGATAAATATAAAGATCTGAGATGGAGAGATATTTTCCACATATTAAGCATGTCAATAAAAACAACATGTTAATGGTAAATTTACTAACATCTCAAAATCCTCTTGTTATGCATTCAGTTGCAGCTTTGTTACAACATATATTTATTGCTAGATAATTATTTAAATATGTGTTTACTTGACATTGTAAACACATTATATATCAACTGTAAATTGGGCCATAAGCTCGTATATTACCGAATAAAATGTCTGTCTGTCTGTCTGTCTTTTGCATGAAGTCGAACCAGACCGTGAAAAAATATTCTTTGTGAAACCGAAAAAACAAGCAATTCCATGTGTGTATTCTCTTCCGGACTTCTCTTCCATGACTCAGTTACAGCTGTATTCTAAATAATACCGAGTTTATTTTCATATCCAAAAAATTACACACCCAGTGTGCTTATGATTATGATGACATTCACCTCACTGCAACAACAATGAAGTTTCAGAACGTAGCCTCGCACAAAGTCATCTTCACGAAAAATATGGTTTTCTTGGAAACGTTTGCTTTGATTGTGTTTACTACTCAGAAGAAACATTCAGTTTCCCATTGATGACATCGGTGTACACATGATTCCTAATTTACTCAGTGTCTGGTATTAAATGCAGATTTAATGTTAAATACATCTATGCTTCAGACTTTATTTGTGATACAGTCTGTCACTAAATCAAATTTTGTTGATTATACTGAATACCTGGAATCTAACTCTTGAAGTTTTCAACAGAGTTTCTTTGCCTGGAGACATCTTATGATGATGAACACACATGAGGATTTTATTCATAAACATAGTATTACTTTAGCAACGAGCTAGAGTGCATTCCACCGCCACTGAAATCCAACGGAGCATGATTCGGCAGCCGTTCTTTTCCTCTCATACAAAGCCATTTATCATACTATATTTTTTTAGCAAACGGGGTCATTTTCGTTGTTGTAATGAACAGTAAACGAAGACTCATTTAATGATAATGTTCTGATTATGGTACAACATGTACTGAACAATCAGTGTTCAGATAACGTACACTAACCTAATTTTGTCACTACCAAAGTCCACTGTTCCAAGTCTCAACTTGGTAATCAACGAATAACAGCGTGCGTCCCTAGATTTGAAGCATTTTTGACGCACAACCACATTAATGGTTTTCGTAACACACATGGCTGCTACATGACTCGCTAAGAACTACGAATAATTAGATGAATTGCAATTAGATGAATTACAAACAAGAAAATCTTTAATTACACAGCTTGTGTGCGAAACTACATTAGTTTAAGTAATGAACAGACATAAAGCATATAAGGGATAGGTGGGTGGTTTTAGCATCATTTCAGTTCAATGAAAGAGTTCATTGTGTTATGTATGTTCTGGCTTCTTCAAAAATATTCCGCTGCATCCTTGGAAACCTTTCAGTGAACGTTTGATCAGGAGGCCAATGCGGCAGAAATAGCTGAGCCTTTGCCTCCTCCATAATTGACAGGATGGGATGAACTCAAGAGGCCATCATCTGTCTGTGACGCAGATATGCTGTTGGATTGTGGCCTGGATTAACGCACTGTCATGTAAGTCACAGTCCACGTCAGTTGGTGGTGTGTCCAGAATACTGACATGTCCTTCACGAAGTCATGAATTGGAACGAATCTGTGGTTGCAACTGACCAAACCGAACATTCCCTAACTTTGATCACACTGAATGAATCCATAATGGTCATAAGCGCAAGGAGGACAGCTCTCAAGGCCACGTTATCTCTTATATATTGGAGAAAATGCAATGGTATTTTGATAAAAAAACAAAAAGACATTCCCACCCATCCGTGAAGTCTTCCTTTTCCTTTAGTCATTAAATACTATTCAGTAAAGAAATCCTCAAAAAGCAAAAAATATAATAACAATAACCAAACAAAAAAAACCAAAACAAAACAAAAATGCGGAAAAAGGTGAGAAAGAAAAAAATATTATAAAATATTATTAAAAAGTATTACGATTCAACTTGACTTATCTATCCAGTGAATGTTTAGCACGGGAAGTTCAACATGATCCTTATGACGCTGACGGATACGTCCGAAATAGTTTGTTCCGGCAGAGTGATGTATATGGATCTAGTTCGATACATCTCGTAATCCTGGTGGATCAACGGTTAATGTGACTGTTTGAATGCAGGAATTCCGGGCGTGTTTTTCCATTTGAGTTTATCTGGTGAATATGTTTCCAAAACAATGTGTATATATATATATCAACCTCGAGGGAGATTGTGAAGGTAAATTTAAGAATATTGTACGACTGGTAGATTGGGCTGACGTGTTGACCACAGCAACAAATGTCGTAACACACACACACACACACACACACACACACACACACACACACACAGTAGTATAGGGAATGATAGTCCGAAAACACTTTTCAAAAACCCCTCTAAAAAGCCTCATTTACTAAATGAGGCTTTGGTGGGACCCTTAGCTCTTGCTATTATTGCCCCTACTACAAAGCTACGCCATCACGTTTACCGTGACTTGGCAGGCGGTAATACTGTGCCGTACGGTACGATCAATAATTCTTCTCTTACAAATCCCCTACCCGGCCCATCCCTCAAGTAGTACAAGTTAGGTTCGTCGGCTTTCATATCCACTTTATCTATGTTGTAAGTTTTGACCGACCATATAGGATCGGTGGCTCGCTTACGGCTATCGCCCTCGTGTTCCCCCGGCTGGTATAGATACCTAACTAAGGCCCTATCTGGTATCTGTTTCTCCTTTCCACGCAATGGAGCAGACGACTCTGCTAACACTGATTTTAGTTTGATAGCGTCTGCCGGTTTCTTACCGGTGAGCCGGGTTACTTCATGGTTGATTGCCGACACCACCTCGGGTAACCTCGCTACCCATTCGGTCGATCGTTTTCCAGTGGTTGTCATTTCCCTAGCATATTGATGACCGAACAAGCGCTCAGCCAAAGTCCTATTAAATCTCTCAACTATAGCTTGGCTGCGATGGGCTCCGGCCGTGCCACGTCTGACCTTTGTATCGTGTTTGGCTAGCAGTTGTGAAACGGCACCCATGAACTCCCGTCCTGGATCAACTTGCAGCTCTGTTGGCCAAGTCAGCGGGCTGCGTTTGTATATGTGTTCTAATCCTTTGGCTACTTTGGCTGAATCTTTCGTGGTCAAGGGTTCGGCTTCCTTGTAACGACTGGCTACGTCCACTACGGTTAAGGCATACTTGTACCTCTTATCATGAGGTAGGAACAGTAGGTCTGCCTGGTGAATGCTATTAGGTATGTTAATTCCGAAACTCCTTCTAGGTACGTAGCGTGGCGCCGGCAAATAGATCTGCCACAGGGCTTGTTTTTCAAGCCACGCTTTGGCTTTCTCTGGTGATACTCGTGCCATTTTAGATAGCTTATCTACTGCGCTAGCTCCTTTCCAATATCCACGCGGGCTGTAATAAATAGCCTCAAATTTTTTCATGTCCATACGCGTATGTGTTTATACCATCAATAGCTATCCAACGTTTCGTGTCCATAGGCGATAGGGACGTCTTGTTTATAGTCAGTCCGTATATCTTATGTCCATCACTTCTAAGCGTGTTCATCTTATGCCTAAAGGTACGGGTCTTGAACAGGGCCTCCTTGAATCTGGCGTGTTTGATGTGTTGTTTCACCACATACTTCTTAACCCCTTTAGCTTTTCGGATCTCACTATTGTCGGCTTTCAATATGGAGTACATCTTAGGCCTCAAACCTATGTACTCAGCTATTGGCGTGCCAGCACACTCGTCCTTCATCTTACCTAGGACCTTTTTATTTACCGTGCTGTGTATAGTATGGGTCTTAGGATAGTCGCTGGTGTCGTATAAATCGATGTGTTTTTTCATGTCCTCGTACACGTCCTCGGTTCGAATCTCCATCAGCAGGGAATCCGTGTCAGTGTACAGCACTTCGCACCTGTCGCCGTACTGTTTCTTGAGCTCGTTGTAGTAAAAGTCGTACATCAGGTGTTTGGATAAATCGAGGATACTCATCCCAACGTAAACAGGTCGGTTGAATTTTATGTGGCTTTTCTTCATGTGTATGGCAACTAGGTCGTCTGTGAATATTTTATTACGGTTGAATGCCGGACTGGCTATCAATTTCCTGAGCTTGTCTTCCTCACTAGATCTAACCAGTTTCACGGTTACGCGTTTCCTCAGGTTTTCCATAGTCTTACCAAACACCGAGTTGTTCATGAGCTTGTAGAGATTTTTTTCAAAATCACTGGTGGCTTTTTTTCGTAGGTCTGTGTTCATTCTGATGTAGGGCTCCATCCATGGGCTCTGGTCGAACATGAGCACCCTGTGTATTTTGGTCAGCCTCATACCCAATGACAGGTACAGCTGTAGGTTGCGATAGTGAACTATGTACTTGGTCTTATTCATTAAGTTAGGCACGAGTTTCTCAACGTCCGCCACACGACCACCTGACAAGTTATGTTGGTACTCAGACATCCAGTCTGTGTTAACCTTCATACGTTCGGGTGCAAGGGGATAGCTGTTGTGTGATGCGTGTAATGCCTTGGGATACTCTAAGTCAACTTCGAGGATATACCCTTTATTCGAATCTGGTGCAATGCTCATAACATCAACGTTTGGTACCCATTCGAATCCCCCTGTAGGTAGATACTGGCTCATGGCCCAGCCGTACAGGTTATTTGCGTCGAGGTAGAGAATGTGATTGGTTGGTTTGTTAGGATCGTAACCTTTCACGTATTGATTATTTGCTTTCGCGTATCGTTTGGATACCATGGAAATCCCACCTCGCAAGCCTTTCTCAATGAATAGGTGCATGTCGTAATCTGTGAGCAATTCTAAATTAACTCCTGTCTTTTTAAGCAAGGCGTCCCACGACAGACCTGGGCTGGTGTAATACCATGCGGGGTCGAGTTTATACTGCTTTAAACAGGTACGCCGAAACGTCTCGAACACGTCGGCTAACAGCAGTACATCTGTCCTCAAGTACAGATCGTGATAATCGCCAAGGTTCTTACAACCAAGTTTATTCCATACGTTAATCGCGTGCGAGTAATCGTCTCGTGAGACGGACGCCTCATTCAGCTTGCTATAAAAGCAGTCGATAGGAGGTAGTCTGGTCTCTGTGAACTTAGCCCAGCTATCCATGTACTCATATGGGTATACGCCCTTCCTCATGAGCAGGTGTCTAGTCTCGGCGTCTGTGTATCGATCGGTGATAGGGAAGGTATTGTTGGCCTTGACCAGACTGTCGAGTGACGACAGGAGGAATTGAAACGAGTCAATGAACCTAAGTCCGTTTAAGCTGAAGGAGATGTATCTCTCCATGTTGTTTGGGATGCATGATATATTACCATCGATTTTCGCGATGGCCTGCATGATCAAGTGAGAGTCGTATCCTCTCAAGTTGTGAAAGACAACGGGGATGTTTATTGTCTTAGGATTGATTTTAAGCTTGAGGTTGCACGCGTTGTGAGCGGCGCCTCTATACTTACCAGTTATGTGGCAGTGATCTCTCACCGAATCACCGTTAAGTGGCGAGTCGCACACGTGACAGTTAGTGCTACTGGCGTGAGCTAGCATGTCGGCTCTGGTCATACGCATGGGAGCGATTCTATACAATGCATTCCTAATAATTTTTTCTTCCTCCTGCAAGCACTTTAGAAACCTTTCAGCCGCGTCAGGACCCCTATACACTACCGGAGCTTTCGTTTCCCCGTCACAACGGACGACAATGTATCCAAACGAACAGGCTATATGCTCTTGTGTTTTGTGTGTGAAGGCACCACTGGGAGCCTCGCCGGCGGCAGCCACTAAGGCTTCGAAGTCGGCGTATATAATATAAGGCACAGACATTTGATTCTTGTGATTGTCGAATTTTAGGATATTTTCACCTTCCTTAGGCATGTCGACTCGTATGGCCGTCTGCCCAACACCTTGGCAATCCTCCAGGTGGGATTCTAATAAATCGGCCCGACTGAAACAGTGTAGGCATCGTACACAAAAGTGTTTTTCCCCAACGTGTTTCGACTGGTCGTGCAACAACCGGCTGAGATGTTTTATCCACGTGTAGTGATACCTTTTTGAATCATGAATAAATTAATAACTTGACAATCCTTCACCGGGCTGACCCTGTGTATTATTGTTGTATTACCTTCGTGCCCAAAGACATTTATAGCCAGATTATTCTGTTTTTCTACTTTAGTGATCTGGGATATTGGGGTGGGTTCATCTATACCATCCCAGTTGAGCCCATCGTCCTGTGGATAATTAGAAGGCCTGTTCGGATTAGTGGCAGCTGGAAATAAGGCTGACCTGATAGATAACCTCAAGCAATCGTTTCCTCTATTCTTAACGTTTACTATGGCTTGTTTGTTCTTATAGTAGGGAGGCAAGGCTAGGTATGACCCACCTCTGAACGGCATGTAGTTAGCTATATCTAGATAGACGTTATCGATTTTATCTACAGCCCACCCGGACCCCATGTGTGTGTAGCGTTCTAGGTATTCTCGTATCTGCTGAAAACTATTATCGATTGACGTGTCAATGGTCTCTGCATGTGTGACGACCTCTTGTTTACCTCGGAAGTAAGGTTGAACATACTCAGTGGTACTCCCAACCTGCTTATCGAGTGACATTTTCACTGTGATCTGAAACTTGATACTTCCTAGATTATTTAGTTCCTGGTTGACCTTATCAGCTATCAGAGGCTTAATATCTGTAATGTCTATGTTTCTATCAATATGCATGCGCCAACCTCTCAAATAATTGCCTACGGTGTGCTCAGTGCGCACAAACTGTAGGTCAATAGCTCTATTCTGTCGTAATAATTCTACAAGCTGTGGTTTTCTCATACGAGAATACCCACCTAAACCCAAATCGTGTGCCTCGGTTTTCAGTTGTTTTACAGTGGGACGTGCTACGGGGGTATGTGATAACAATGCGGTTAACCCGGCTTTCCCCAATTTTGAATAACCCGTGTATCCAAGCTGTTTCGCTTGAGTTTTTAACTGTTTTACCGTAGGAGGGACTTCTAAACCTAGTAATCTCAATAATGCTGGCTTCCGCATTCTAGAATACCCGATAACACCTCTCTGTTTTGCGACCCTCTTGAGCTCGCGCACAGTAGTCATTGTGTTTACACCTAAGAGAACTAATGTCTAATTGGTTCACAGTAAGGGGAGGTAACTCCTCCACTCTTGATAAAAATATTTTATTTCTTGTAATCACTTATTAACCAAACTCGGTTTGTTGGCCACAATTCTCGTAAGTCTTCCAACAGCTTGTGTGAATCTATGTAGGCATCGATCAGTGTTTGGTTATTTGATAACAATTCGATTAACCCGGCTCTCCCCAGGTTTGAATAACGCCGGCATCCAAGCTGTTTTGCTATAGCTTTTAATTGTTTTACCGTAAGATAGGCTTCCATATTCAAGAATGTACAGTAGACATGTTTACACCTAAGAGAACCAATCTCTAATTGGATTTTATCTTGAGCAGTCGCCTACGTTCTTTTATGTAGTCTTTTTTATTCTCGTATATGAGTTGATGTCTGACTACGTTCGCTCCGTGAGCTTTACATAAACAGTAGTGCCCTTTAACCCCGATACCACACACAGAACACGTGTAGTTAGGACTTCCCATATGGAAACAACAGAACCCCTGATTCCTGCATTTCCTACCACAGGCCTCGGTCTTCCCCATAAGTATATATTCGCATCGGTATGGAGCGGGTCTCATGTTTACTTATATAGGTATTTTAGTTTAATTGCTTAGCAACCAACGCAGTAGCTGCTATACCAAACACTATGAAGCCCAGTTCACGATTCATTTGTCCCTTGGATGGTGTGTAGTACTGAGCGAGTGTGGGTTTATTGAGCGGTTCCAATTGTTTACCAGTTAGTAGATAGTATTCTTTCATTCCTTCATCAACATCGTAGAATGTTTTAATGGCATGGTTTTCACGCTTGAGTTGTTCGTTAATAAAATCGATCCTCTGGAGGCGTTTTTTAACGTACTCGGCCTGTGCTCTTTGTAATTTCTCAGTAGCGAGATCGTGTCGCTTCCTTTCTTCCTGTATTTCAGCCGCGTGATCATCTCGTAGTTTCGAGAAGAGGAAATTACTCCCGGAAAATGCCAGGGCATTCACTAACGCCCCACCGACCATCATAGCTATCGTGGCCATCCCTATATTTATTTCATTATATTATCAGGTATGATCCCTTGTTTTACTAGGATGTCTTTTGTGGCCATCGCCATACCAAGGTTCATTATGAGCATACCCATATCCTGCAGGTTGAAATCTAGCTTGATAGTTGGTTGTTTAAGCACCATTTTAGTCAACCGAGCGTACCCTACAGCTAGACTGGCTACCACTGTGGCGTGGTATGCGTCGTTGACGAACGTTTTCCCCTCAGACATTATGTATATGATATAAAATATTTTAAATTATAACATGATATGCGGATCAATAGTGGAGCCTGCCGGCGGCGTGGGGGTATCCACCTCACGGTTAGGGTTTCCCTCACGTGTATATAACCATGTTATAACCACGGCAGCAGTTACACCTACAGTCAACAACAGTCGGGTTGGGTTGGTCACTTTATGTTGGTTACACCACCGTTTTTTACCGGCAGCTACTCTCTTAGGATTCTTCTGTCTGGTTACTGTTGAAGTGGTCTCCACCGTCACTGGTTCCGTCACCTCGGGACTCACTGTTTGGGGTGTGGGGGGTACCTCCACTGGGGTTTCCTGTGCAGCATCCATCTATACTATTATTATTATTCTTTCTCTCAAATTGACAATGTTTTGCCGTGATAATCGCCGCCGTCACTGGGGCCAACAACATGCCATATTTGTGGTACAGCCCGCAGCTGATAGAGCTCACGGCGTGTTCGATAAAAGGGTCTTTATCTAGGTCCTCCCACAGGTAAAGTCGGCGCTCTGGTGGAATGGGAAGGAATTGTGATACAATACCGGTGTATATCTGGGTCATAGCCGATCCTATTGTCTTTGTCATTTCTGCTCCGAGCCGGGCCTCGTATCTAGCGTACAGCTTATCGATTTCTTCGGCTGACATTTTGTTAATTTTATCTGGAGTGTAGTCTCCAAAGTAATGTTTGGCTTTGCCGCCAACAGCCAACGCCACCAGTTTCTCTCGCTTGGGGGAATCCCCAGTTGGGGAACCCTCCACAGACAATTGTTCGAGCAATTCCTCACACTCCATCTTATAATATAACAAGTAAGATTTAGTTTTAACTATATAATACCCGATGCAGACAAAACACAGAGAAATGAAAGTTAAGTTGCACACGACAAATACTTCAAATATCATAGCTATGCTTAGCATTTGTTTAGCTTTGCTTAGCTTTTACTTAGCTTTGCTTAGCAAACTATATATGCTACTGGTTGGTCGGTCTTTAGAACGAGCTTAGCGTGTTTAGTTTCAGCGAGCTGTTTCTTCACCCGTTCCCGTTCTAATTTACTCATCACATCGTTCTCTCTCAAACACTCCTCAAACGAATCCCTATCCTTGCAGTGAAATAAGGCCACCCATCGCGTCTGCTCCCTGAGGTCTTTCAACACCGAGTTGAACTTCTGCGTTAGCACCCAGACGCTGTGATTTGCATGCCGGCCGGAGAAGGCCAGGTACGATAGCATGTCTCTCTTTTTTGTTATCTCGCGATTAGCGCTGCAGTCGTCCAGTATAAACAGCGTCGGTTCCCCTTTAAATTTCTCGTGAAGAGCTTTCAACCAGTCCTGCAGACGTGTTCCAGGGTCGATTTTGTGTACGTCCGGGTCCGTCATCACCCAAGGTCGCGCGTACGTTTTATTCATGCTCAGAGTAGGGCACATGATAACGATGTTATCGAACACATCCTTGTAGTAACCCTCCAACATATCCAACACGAAAACGGTCTTCCCACAGCCAGTCTGCCCGCATATGATAGCGCAGTGTGGGTCAGTGGGTAGGTGGGGGAGACCCCCACTAGTAGATGGCTTGCACGAATCTCCCATTGTCTATATTAAGTTGCGCGTCCATAATTACGTACAGATATAATTTCAACTTACCAGCGGTTTGGGCCTTCTTATTAATCTGGATGGTTATCCCTTCGCTACCGTTATCTATACGACGCCCGCTACCGTGCAGTTTATCATCATCCGTGGATCGCATGTCCAACCATAGGGCGTACTTGGTGGTCAGGTATTCACCGATCTGCACGGAGCCGAGGTCCAGGTCCTTTGTTATATAATCCCCCACTGGTAGCTTTTTTATCTCATCCCACTGCTGGTGTGGTCTCATACCATGACTGAACAGCTGGTTGGGCACGCCCTCGATAGTCACTTCCACCTTTTCAATCTCGGGGTTGAAAAACTTCTCGCTGTCCCTCCGGAATGGATCGTAATCCTCCACGGGGACGACCAGGATACCTTTCATCGATCGCGCCGGCACGTTCAGGTTGATATTCCACACAGTGTCGCTCTTATCTCGCACGACTGATCTATGCCTCAGTACGCGATCGTACAGGATAGCCATCTTCCCAGAGTACTGGCTTCGAACCTGCCTGGCCAGCTCCGGGCTAGTGACCATGTCGAACTCCAGAGAGATGTTGTCTATGGCATAACTGGCCTCATCACCGTTCGGTGTACGCACTACTTTGCTATAGTCGTTAAACGTGAGCTCGTATTCTAGCCTATCACCCAGCGCGGCCTGGTAAAACGGCGCGTGTCCCGTGAGCAACTCGAAGTCGAGCGGCACGCAGAATCGATTCCCGTATGCTAGAGCGATGGCCTTTTCACCGTCCGATAGCTTGTCTTGCTGGTCTGTCGTGAAGACGTATCCTATGCGCGCCCGGGTTGATTTGCTGATACCCTGGTACACATCATTGACTCGTTCTCTCTCGCTTTTCCAGAGATCCTTGTAGCAGTGAAACACGTCGCTGTCGTCGATGCTCAGCACCTCGTTACCGCTGATCTTGACGGTCGTTTTCTTGATGATAGCTCGACCCACGTTCCGCACTAGCTCGCGTTTGTCGTTGTCGGAGGTCAACGTGATATTGAACGCCAGTCGAACAGTGCCTGGTACAATGAGGTCATTCTCACCAAGGTTTGGAAATCTAACCAGCAGAGTTTGGTTCTGGTCTATCTTACTGGGATTATTGGTGATGGTCACCGACTGTCGCACGGCTCTGGCACCTAATGGCTCTCTCAATTTTCTGAAAGGATCTAATTTTCTACCGTACATTGTTATATATAAATAAAATATATTTAAATACTAATGGATGAAGACATAGATATGACGGAGATGCCGGGCGCTAGTGCCCAGGCATTCGATGATGAGCAGGAGACCTCATTTACTAGTTCACCATTGAGCCAAGAACTCTTGGAAACAACGGTAAATGATTATTACAAAAGTTTAAAAAGCGATAAAAACTACGTTGAACCCCAGGGTATATACCATAAGAATTTTTTTGTTGATACAAAGGGTGTTCTACGTCTTAAGTCTGCCCCAGGGGTTGACCTCTTTAACAAGATCACTAAAAAACCACTGGCCTTGTCAACTCTAGCCAGCCGCAATGGTGGTGCTGAATTTATCCGTGAACATCTAAACATGCGTGATTACGGTGGTGCAATACCTAAGACCGTTAAAGAAGATCTGCAAGCTACCAGATCCCACCTCACCACTATAGATGAAATGACGCCAGAGCGTGCTACAGAAGCCTCGGACAGCATAGAAAAACTGTTGAGCACCTACTGGGACAAACCGTTACCGGGATTTGACTTTCCGGTAAGGGAACTGCGCGGCTTAGACGAAGCCGTGAAACGCGTGCGTGGAGAACTCGTGAACAACATGGGGAAACTGAACGAAATCGACGAGCACATCGCTAGGGAAAAAACCAAACTCACCGAAACTGACGACGATGATATGAAGAATCGTATCAATGAACGAATACGTGATTTAGAAGACGAGAGACGTACACGATTGGAAGCCGCTTCCTCGAATCGTGAACATCTTCGATCCCAGATCAGTCGCATTCGGGAAACAATCGATAGAATACTGAACGAAGATACAACTTTAGCCAACAGGATTCGGATATTATTCCGGGAGCAAGGGATCACCATCGCCAGCATTCTGACTGCATTGGGTTTAATCATATCAACCCTGGTGGTGTCACTGGTGGGGGGTGCCCCCACACCCCCAAGTGCCGGCGGGGGAACTCCCAGCGGTGGTGGTGGTGTTAAAGACTGGATCAAAAAACTCGGGGAAGGCCTAGCTAAACTGGCTGGTAAAGCCGCCGAAGCCCTTCCCGGCATCCTGGGTAGCATCGTCTCGTGGTTGTTGAGCGCTCTGTCTAAAACTGCTATGTGGCTCAGTCAAAACCTGTGGGCAGCCATCGTCGCCGTGGCGGGTCTGGTGTACGTAGCGGCTGAGAAATCTTTAACCAAATAAGTCCCAAAGTTACCCCGCCAACCACTAGGGCCGTTTTATTATCAATATGCTGCTGATAGGTGGTGGAAACCCCCACACCCCCCGAGGGTACCCCCACATGAACTTTAGGCTCCGGAGGTGGCTCCACTATACCCGTTTCACGTGGTGGGATGTGTGGGATATAGGGGGTGTTAATATCGGGGTTGATGCCCAACTTTTGGTCCGCCGTGGCTATGACTATTTTGTTGTTATAACCCACCACTTTTTTTACTCTCAGTTGCATATCACTCGGAGACATATACAGCCCCACACCGAACACGTAGTTAACTTTCGATCTGGCGTATTCTAACACGTTTTGGTAGCGTTCGATGGCCCGCGGGAGATCAACTGGAGAATTAATAGCATCCTCAACGTTGGCAACGAACTGTTTCTGAGCGTCGTAAGCAGTTCCCTTACCGATGATGTTGGAACGCGTTTGCGACTGCGCACCCAACAGCGACCACACATACGTTCGAATCGAGTCGTTCAACCTGACTACCCCTGCACGAGTGAATCCTTTCGACGTGTCTAGCATGAACATTTTCCACCCGTCTGCGGTTGACTGCTCCACTTTCTGGACTGTGAAAGCAACACCACCTTTAAAGTTCATACGATCATCCCTCCATTCATTACTCGACAAAGCAAAGTCCGGGCGTAGTTTACCTTGTTTCAGTATAAGATCACTGAGTTCTTTCACTGATCGCACGCCATCAGAAGGAATACCCAACCCGTGGTTCGGGCCCGGCAAACGCCAATCCGTCTTCGGGTTTATTTCGAATTCATTACAAATACGTTCGTAGGCCCGTCTATCATATGGGTTGTTTGTTGCGTCCCACGCTTTGTCCTGTGGGAGGGGGGCACTGATCTCTTTAAGGATACGTCTGACCTGGTAGTACACGTGGAACTTGAACACAGACTGACTCAGCGGTCCACGCCGAGAGTCGGCCAATGCCACACCACACCCCGTTGTAGCGCACCACACGGCAAAGTTGAATTGGTTCTGCCAGAACTGCATAGGGTTGTTGAACCACGCGTGGACTGCCTCAATGTTAGTCACCATAAGCTTATACTTATCGAACACATCTAAAAGCTGGGCATTGAAATACAACTCAGGAGCAACCACGATCTTCATGGGGGAGAAATCTACATCCAGTTTAGGGTAAAACACACCAGGGGAATACATTTTAAAACTATTATATAATAAATATATATGTAATATGTACATAACACTTCCTGGAATAACGAGCGGTGAGGCCGTTCAGCTGACGCACGCGATCGATAACACGTCAGGTCAACTCGAAGTCGCACTCTGCGATATCACCTACCTACCGCAATGGACTAACATTAATATCAGCAACAATAAGCTGTTCGTCAGTGGAACTCGCAGTCAGATAACTGACGGCTACTACAGCGTGTGCTCGCTAAACGACGAGGTCTTCAAACCCCTGGGAGCCGAACTCAAGATGAACGACTCAAACGGCACAGTGGTGTTAATCAACAACGGAAGAACCTCCTTGAGGCTCGGCCGACCATTAGCGAGGATACTCGGTATGTCTCCTGACGAGATAAAACCAACAACAACCGTCACAGGCACGAAGTTACCCGAACTAGTACCGTACCGAGAGCTATACATTCATCTCAGTCAGGTGAGCACAACGTATAACATTCAAGGAGGCCACCCTTCCACTATATTGAGAGCAGTGCCGGTGAAAACTGAGAAATTCAACGACGGTAGAACCGAGTCGTTTTCACCACGGCAGTATAAGAGATTAACCCAGGGTAACATACCTGAACTGACAATATCGGTGTTAGATATAAATCATAATCCTGTAAATATAGGATACCTCAGCTTAACGCTTCACGTAACATGACCAGCGCACAAGGGCCCGGAGTGAAAAAATGCGTCAATATCGGGATCTCCGACCTCGGAGACACACGCGGTTTCGACGCTCCCGGAGTAGATGGTAAATCGTACGCCTTGCAACTGAAAAACAACATTTACAAACGCGTTGAAATCCCCTCCGGTGGAGCCCTAAGTGATATGATAGATACCACAGGGGCAACAGCCAACACTAAGTACGCCCTCGTCAACACCGGTGATGACAACTGGAGAATATACCCATCATTCGGAGGTAAACTGTTCGACTTAGACGATGTTGAGAGCACTACCGTCGTCAAAAACAAACCATATATGCTCGTCTTCACCGAAGATGACAAGTGGGTGTTGTTACCCGATAACAAATGGTTTCTCAATATTAGACTCGTCTCCCCTTACGTGTTCACGGATAACAAAGACAACCACCTAAACAAAGTCGTGAACAATGGAACCCTGCTCGTGGCTTACGTCCCAACTCAGAGACGTAGCATAGTCGTCAGCCCAGTCAACACTATAGCAGCCCACATGCTATCGAGTAAACCGGCCATGCAAAACGTGAAATTACAGTTGGTGTCTGAATTCGAAGGCGTGGTTAAGATACTAGAGAGTCTACCGGCAAACTCAACACTGTTCATCAAAGTCTACCTAGGGGAACCATCGGGGAATGATATCGAGATCGTGAAGGGGATCAAACTCGGGTGGGTGAAACGACACCAGTTTCAAGTTTGCAACGTTTACGTGCGGGTGGGTGTCGACTCCAAGACCAGTCTGCAGGGGGTCAACGTGATCGTAGAAAATAAGATATCATTAATCAATATCTTCCTGCCTGACAACATACACTTCATGGGTATAAAGTTAACCCCTGAATTATTATCAGAAAACCAGTTGGAAATTATATCATAATAGTATAATAATGACTAATCATCATCCCAACACTACACTTAACGACCTGGGAGATACAGATGGATTCGATCAGCCTGGTGAGGAAGATGAATTCTACATCCTACACTTCAAAGACAACATGTACAGACCGGTGCCGTTACCAGATTTTAAAAAACCTAAATGGCTGATCAACTTAACACCCACCTCACCTTATATCACAATAGACGAAAATAATTGGGTCACTAAGATTAGGAACAACGGTATCTGGGCCGGGGATTTCATTCCGGAGAGGGGATTATCACACAGACAATCTTATAGTCACAACAAAAAAGGGTTATCAACTTACTACGAAAATGAATTAACATTTAGTAATCCTGAAATAATAACCCCCCCTTTCACACTCATCATAGAAGTCTTCCTTAAGTATTCATTCGATAGAGACCCCCGAATAGCACACCAAATTTTACCCGGGGTGTCAATAAGCTGGGATTACACAACCGATTATTGTCGTATTGTTATACAACAGGATACCACGGGGCCTATAAACCACTTAATAAACCCCAGTGAGGTTTTTATTAGCATAGGATATTTTATTAGCCTCTCACCTATTGCCCTGAATACTAGTATAGAACTTATAGGCTTCAAATACATTGATAGATTTTTAACTGAACCCCAATTAAAATATCTTTCAAAATATATATTATAGGATGGGTCTGTACCCAGTCGTAGAGGAAGTAGCTAAGACGTTAGAAACCGTAGATGGGTTCCGCTTGAGGCAGTTATGTGATGTGAAACGTCAACTAGAACAAGACCGTGACACGCGGAAAGCATTATGTAAAAAATATAATAGAGCTTTCAATATCGTGGACGGGGCTGACACTACCCTTATGGCAACCAGCATGGGACTAGGGGCGGCAGGCGTTGGGTTGTTAACCACCATCGTGGCTGCACCTATAGTGCTAGGTATTGAAATAACGGCTGGGGTGGCAGGGTTGGTAGGGTTGGCGCTTAAGTTAGTATCACGCAGACTTAATCGTAAGGCATTGAAACACGACGAGATCAGGGTTCTGGCCGAAGCAAAGCTGAACACAGTGAGTGAGAGAATTTCCACGGCACTCTCTGACAGTAAGATCTCAGAAGAGGAGTTTAGTTCAATCCTCTCTGAACTCAAAAAATATAACGGAATGAAACAAGATATTCGATCCAAGTCTCGTAAGTCTGCTATCAGCGAGGACGAGAAAAAAAAGTACATAGCACAGGGAATACAAAAAGCCCAGCAAGCCTTTATTATGAACACCAAAGAGATTGTAGGCGGTTCACATTAAACTGTTTCATTGATATAAACATAACATAACCGTAAGCGAGCCACCGATCCTATATGGTCAGTCAAAACTTACAACATAGATAAAGTGGATATGTACTACTTGAGGGATGGGCCGGGTAGGGGATTTGTAAGAGAAGAATTATTGATCGTACCGTACGGCACAGTATTACCGCCTGCCAAGTCACGGTAAACGTGATGGCGTAGCTTTGTAGTAGGGGCAATAATAGCAAGAGCTAAGGGTCCCACCAAAGCCTCATTTAGTAAATGAGGCTTTTTAGAGGGGTTTTTGAAAAGTGTTTTCGGACTATCATTCCCTATACTACTCACACACACACACACACACACACGTACGTACATACATACATACATACATACATACATACATACATGCATACATACATACATACATACATACATACAAAACACACTTAAAGGTGGATACACAGACACATATCTACACAAAATAACTAAAACAAAATTATCGGAGCTTCTCGTGTTTGAACAGAGCCTTCACTGACAACTCTAAAACAGTCTCCCAGTTACCCTTGGGACAGGAAAGAGGGCTAAGAACTTGAATAAAACCACTGAAACTCTAGCGCATGCCGTCAACACCCTTTACGTACACACACAGTGGTCAAACAATGCACAGAAGTAAATACTTTCCGAGTCCTCCATTATTTAACCGCATTTGGTTCCTGCATCAAGACTGAAAAGAGTAGAAAATCCGGATACCTAGATACTATAGTGGGGCCTCGGAAGACCCCTTGAAAGATTTCGCTTGGAAACCAAGAATTCTCTACAATGGCATTGCAGCTCACACGTCGAGTAGGATCATATTCACAAAATATGTACAATGCACTATCTCAAGCACCCGACAGTGCTTGGATTGCAGAGGTACTAAAATGTGTTGTGACTTTACAGTGTTTCCAAACCCATTGTTTATCATGGTAATGCAGGAGTATCGACTGGATATTGTGCCACTGGCGATGTGTTTATGCTACCTGTGCATGCTTAGTTAAGCGATGACGTGACGCTGCTGAGCGTTCCGGGAGACAGCGATAATGTTACTAGTTATCCTGATTTTGCACTCTAACGATTCTTGAGTCAGAAAGCAAATGCAGGTAAAGAATAACGCACTCAGGAAGTATTTACTTCTCTGGACTCTCTAGCCACTGAGGTAACACTTTAATTGAGTACATGTTAAACATCATCTATTTTCTAATGATTTATTGAAGATTATTGTTTTGTAACCTTATACGGTATATAACACTGACCCTACGCGAAGGATCTATTGAGGAGAGAGAGCTTCGCTTTACCAGGTTACAACTATTGTATATGCGTGTATTCGTGAGTTCAAGGTGTCAATTTGTGCGGACCCGTGAAGGTCCCGGGGTAGAATAGGCCTTCAGCAACCCATGCTTGCCATCAAAGGCGACTATGCTTGTCGTAAGAGGCGACAAACGATGCTCTTGTTGTTTGTCAATGGATTGTCTGGTCCAGACTCGATTATTTACAAACCGCCGCCATATGGTTGGAATATTGCTGAGTGCGGCGTAAAACAAAACTCACTCCCACTCAATTTTTGCGTACATGTTTGTAAGTGTGTGTGTGTGTGTGTGTGTTGTGTGTGAGTATTTGTGGCGTTTGTGAATATGCTACGCTGTATGTGTGTTTTTATGCCACAAGGTGTCATCTCATCTCACACAACCACTAATTGTCAATATACCATATCAGACATGCAAAATGCATGTACACGTGTTCCCTTCAAGTCATCAATTCCCGCTGGTGTCATGGACTGTGGACCTCGTGCATGTCGAGCCATCTCATCAACGTGTTAATGCAATGCAGCTCCCATGTGAGCTGCCGGTGAACGCGGCCTTATCACGGTGCCCATGTGGCACCCTGTCCACTGCCACAAACCATGCATGTGTTTCCATCTCATGCATTCATTATCCTAATGGGAGTTCTAAAGGTGAGTCTGGTAGGTTTGGATTTATCGTCTGGAGCTTAGCACAAATCTGACCTGTATGGCATTGCGTTGTCGTTGTCGTTGTTGTGCTTAGAGTTCAACAATCACATATACTGACAGGCTTGCGATTGTATTTGTATGATAACTAGATAAACTGAAACATGACCAGTGGGTGAGTGATTGAGTTAACATTTTACATCGCATCGGCAATGTTGCCGCCATATCGTGATATGGTCTCATTGAAAGTATGTCCAAAGGCCGTATAACAATATGTTTAGTATGACAGTTTAATTATATAACAAAGAATCATGTCTGGAGCATATTAAATGTGGGTGAAAACTGTGTATTTGATATCTTGATAAAAAAGAATGCTTATGACTAACTTGTTGCTATTAACAAATTCTATTGTTCTGAAAGACTAATATCATCCCTGAAAAATCTCAGACATGCTGCAAATTTCGTTGTTTCTGTATGTCCCAATCTAGGAAACTGAAACTGTTTTATTAATTCACTGTGGCATTTTACTTTTACTTGTTATTTTTACGACATTGTAGATTAGCACAGAAATATGCTAACATCCACTGTGTTTCAAAGAGAACTGTTACATAATTACAGCCAAAGCAGCAAAAACTCGACTATTTTCCTATATGGCTATACATGTATATATGTTTCACGGAGTATGTGTACAAACCATCTAGGGTTAACGCTAGTGATATAAGATGCTACAGTTAGTGGTGTGTAGGCAAAGGGCGTTTATTTTGTTGCTTCGTACATGTATATATGGCATAACTGGACTTATTGCAGTTTGACTTCCCGCAGGGTGTGCCTCGGCACTTCATTGAACCCGTCTTTCCTTTCTTTCCTATTCTTTTACATGTTTCCAGAAAAACGGATTGCTACCAAGCGACGTGTTTTCAATACCTTCAACACACAGTTGACAAATGTCAAGAGCTCTATGCTATTAAAATAATTACAAGACACATGTGTATTGTGTAAGTTAAATCACAAGAATGACTAATATAATTTCAGTAACGTACTAACGCAGTATATGAGATACACGTGGTGTCAGCTTTGTCTCCCTCTCTCAGTGCGAAGACTGCTGTTGCTTCTCCAAACAGAACACTTTTCTAATGGACAATGGTCATTGGGCGCTTGATCCAAAGCCGATGTGGCAGATATACATTGACCACTTGGCTTCCTGGTGATTGACATGATGAGATCAGTTATAGAAGATATCAGCAATCTGAGAAGCACGTTAAGGCCGTTGGACTTTAACCTGCCTCAAGGCAGTGCCACATGAATCACTGGACACATCAGTTCTTGCTCTGTCAAGAAAATGTTTGTGTGATGTAAAATCTCTGAATCTCATAGTAAGTCACAGCCTTATGAATCTGTGGACACGGCCAACATATCGAACATCCACTAACTGTACATTTACTTTGCGTTTATAGCAAACTGCGAATGTTTAAAAGTAAATGATTCATGTTTATTTGAAGCCATACAACTCTGGTGTTGATGTGGTCTGAGGCGTACCCTTCGGTAGACGTGTCTCCATGCTTTATTCCATCTTTTTGTTAATCCCTTTACTGGTTTCCAAAATGATTTTGAGCGAGCCATATTTGATGTACTTCAAACATACATACACGTGCACGCGCACACGCACGTAAGCACTCACATGAACACACTTTGTTATATCAGGGACGTATGTCAATCTGCAGTAACTGGTTTCCCGATGAGCGTTAAACAAGACACCTTAAAAAATATCAGTATTCATTTTAGGCTATCAGTAGCATTACTGAGATACGAGATGTGACACTGGCGAACTGATAGAAAGCGTCCTCCTTTATTATGGATAGACGTTATCAAACATCTCACGCTTTAACGAAGAAATGTTAGTTTTCTTCATTTTGAAACAGATTCTGGCAAAGCGTCAGAATCGTTGGTTCAGATTTAATTCACTCAGATCAATCATCCGTCAAATTCGTCATAAGTCTAGCGGAATACGTACACTCCACGTGTTTGGATTCCTTGAGAGCGGACGTGTAAAGCCTCTTTGAGGGAACATGTGTCACTTACTTTATTTCAAGTCCTAGAATTTCAAACGAACAAAGAAGTACGTTCCAAAATATAATTGAGAAAAATCAAATATGTTAAAACCCGAGTAACGCAACCTGTTGACTCTTTATGACTCATTACATTATGTGATCTTCTTGAAGAACGTCTCATTCAGCACCACATATCCATGATTCAATGATAGGTCACAGACACAGAGGAACAGTATTGAACTTACGGGAAGATAAATAACCTCCCAATAAACCTTGTCCTATCTTTGAAGTAACGGTCGTGCTTTAGGTACATTAGCCTTCAAACATTTACCGATCAAACTAAAACTCGGGAACTCATCAAGTGTATTTGTACAAATACCTCCGACAAAGGATGAACTTCCGATGCAGTTTGTATTAAGGGCGTGTGCCTGTGAAAACTGCGTTAAGTGTTATGCAAGGAAGTACAACATGGCACATAGTGGCTGAGAAACTTCTGAAATGGACGTGGATGAAAGTATGGCTTGGACTGGTTATAGCATGTATGTATAACAGGAACATAGACACAAATTACCTTTCCGAGTTGAAGTAGTAAACTGTTAACCTCTGTGTCCTTGACCTCCATAGCATGCTTGATGCTAGGGGCATGATGACCCGGTCATAACGTTACGATCGATTTCTGTGGGTTATTTTCGTTGAGGGATGGCGTATTTGACGCAAATGACCTTTTTCAAGTGTACATTACAATTAATCACTATCGAATCCCTCTTCGCCCTGATACTGTGTTCGCAAGCCTAACCGGAATACGACGCGTCTCGGACCGGCGGTCCCTCAAACAAAATGATGCAGATCTTGACGGTGAAATAACTTGAAATAACTCTGTTCACAGTTGAGTGCATCCTTTTTCCGTCCTTCGGCCTGCCACTCACTCAATCAAAAAGCCGAATTTAACATTCTGGAACTAACCGGTCATTTAGAAATAGTTTTCCTGAGAATATCCTTTTTGATTTGTGGCTTGAAATGTACATGGTTCTTGGTTTCAGTATTTCATGAGAAGGTGTTACAAGGAGCTTCCCTTTTAACAGAGAAGTTATGTTCGGAAACAACCTGGGAAGCTAAAATATGTTGTATGTCAAAGTTGTATTTGTGGACTAAAGATCCGTTCATTGATATAGGTTAATGGATACCAATGTCAACCCGTACTATACTTTAACTAGACCGTGACGCATTTCCACGTCACCTCCTTTTTCTGTTGAGCTCGACTCGACTCGAGAAAGTTACATTTCCAATACCATCAGGTCCAGGTGACTTTCATATTTAATATCATCGCCGGGATAATGCAATGTTTTGACTGGATGTAGTTATTCTATATCGTTCATTCGTTCAAAAAACACATTTAACGTCAAAGGCAGGAAGCAATTTGCACACGTCCAAACACGTTACACTCAAGAAACTCACTGGTGCATGTAACAACGTGTGTACAGTGTTACCACAAAAATGAATTTTTTTCTGTCTCGCCAACCATAGCCAAAGCCAAGCATGACGTCACATGTGTCGAAATTGAGTTACGTGTTTGATGCCCCGTATGTTCTAGATAAAGTGGGTGAGTGATTGAGTGAGTGTAGTTTTATGTCGCACTCAATAATGTTCCAGCTATATGGAGGCGGTCTGTGAATTATCGTGTATGGACCAAACCAGTGATCAACAGCATGAGGGTCGATCTGCGCAGATGAGAACCGCTGACATATGTCAACCAAGTCAGCGTGTCTGACCACCTGATCCCGTTAGTCGAATCTTAGGATATGAATAGTCTCCTTTTGTGGCAAACATGGGTTGCTGATGACCACCCCTGGTCTTCACTGGTGTAAGGGCATCAGTACACATGCTAGGATGGTAAGAAGAGGATGATACATCACAGATTCATTCTTGTCATAAAATGCTTAAACACCAGTAGGGTGCAAATTCTCACAGTACCGGCGAGGCCAAGACAAGGCGCCCCATGAATAACAGGGAAAGCGTTAAATAGCTTTGTGAGCTTTGTGCGAAGCTGTTGAATTACTTGTTCCTTGTCGTTTACCAATTCAGCTTCGTGTTATCCTTTAATCAAAAATAGGAATAGCAGGCCGAAGGCACATCTCTGCCGTATTCCAGGATTGTTGCTTTTGTTTTGTTACATGGAAATCTCACTCTCGTTATTCAGCTCTTTCACGCAGGACTCCTAAAAAGCTGAATGTCATGAATATCGATAATTTCCTTCCGCTATCGGCTCACGACGATCTAATTCACAAACAAACGAAAACACGCTTTCAGTCCATATTTTTACGATTCATTCATATTTGAGACACAACATGGAAACGGGTACTGTATTCCAGTGATACTAAATGGCAATATGAACGGTACATATCTAAATATCTTTTTGAAACATAAACTTTCGTCGTTTGAACAATGACGAATCTAAATCAGATTATTCCCCATGTCACGTGTTAATTAAAAGATAAATCTTTACTTTAAACAATATTGCTAAACAAATCTTTCATGCATATATCATATGGTAAACATACATGTTGTTGCTGAACATTGTATAAATTGCCATAATGATTATTGATAAATGTCTCGGGAGATTTTAGCTGCTATTTTTGTTATCCATGCGCAGGTATAGATATATAAATACATATGTCACTCCATGAATAAGTGTCTTCGTCTCCCTCGATTGGTGTTAGGTTAACGATACCTTTCTGTGTTTTAGGTGACACTTCCATAGCGTAAAATAATTTTCTTCACACTTTCGTTCCTGGAAAGTGTTAAACATACCTTGAGGAAACCTATATCCAACTTGATTTTCCACATGTGGCACTCCATACAAACTTATTTCGCCTGGTTTACTCATTACAGTACATGAAACACATATGTATAAACGTAAAATGTGTCCTTACTTCATGGCTTCATTTCAATAGCATAATACACTGTTGACACTGTGACTGTCAAGAGCACTATACCGAGAACCATTAACTGACTTGCATAAGCCTTCATGGACCTGCGTGCGTGTAGGTGTATTGAATATACGTCAAGGCAGTGCTCTATCAATTTGAGTAATGTACAGAAGGCGGTGTAGGAAGGTGGTACCAACTTTCAATAACAATTTCAGTACTAAACACATCTAACAAACTAGCATGAGTAGTACCTAATAGGATTAAAAGGATACTTCTTCCTATGGCGATTAACAAGGTACTGTATAGTATCGTACCCGGTAGATAAATTAGATTAGGTAATTAGATTGAAATATGAAGTAATGGAATATTTAAATCATATCAAATACTCGGCCCATTGCTTCTTCTTGATTTTGAGAAAAAGCCTTTGACTCTGTAGATAGAAATATCATATTAAATGTACTAACTTTTTCAATGTTGGTCCAAGTACACTGAGATGGATTAATACCTTTTTCAATGAGATCAGTCAAACGTAGAAATAACGTTTATTTAGTTACTTTTACCCTATGTGCAGAGACTATCCCCATGAGATCCAGTAACCCCAAGTATTTGTATTCTTTGCGGTGAATACTTATTAGAAATAATAAAAGTATCAAAGGCATAAAGGCCCGAAATGTAGACTTTGTTCTGGCACTGATTGCTGATGACCTTACTCTGCCTTTAGTTGGAACAGCTTATACGCATTAGTAAATGCCCTTTCCTTTTTGCAAGACTTTCCGGACTGAACGTTAATACAGAAAAAAAACACGGTTGTTATTGATAGGCTCAAAGAAAAGGAGTCCATATCAGCCATGTACAGATTGGAATTTGAATTGGCATCAAAGCAATTTCAGTCTACAAGGAATAGAATTTGATATGGACCTGAAAAGCATGCAACTGAATTACTATGAGAAATTGAAAAAGACAGAATGAACCAATGTTCGGACGCTAATTCCATTAGGAAGAAGTGTCATCTTGAAAATCACTATTACCTTCTAAACTTAACCATCTTTTTTTCATCCATACCATCACCTCCTGATATGATACGCAAATCTTTTCAGGCAATCTGTTTTAAATTCATATAGAGACGTAAACCGGATAGGATCAAAAGAGATGCTCTAAGCATGTCGACAGAGTATGGAGGCCAAGATGAACGTATTGTAATCTGTGCTCAAAGTATCATTAATAAAATTGTCCCTACAGATGTGGAAGGATGTGGTAGAAACATGGGGAATATGTTTAAATGAAAAACCTAGAAACAGCTGGGCCTAGATTTTCCAAGTTCTCTTAGACATAAGGTAGTCGCAAGTGTCATTCACTGACATTAACTGACGACTGTCCTAGCGTTATGAGAGCTTCGCAAATCTAGGCGATGGACAATACGGCTTTACCGATCTCATCTGCAAAGCACAGTGCAAAGAACAATAAGATTTTACTCCTCACTGCTTGATGCGTGTGACAACAAATCATATGCACGTTAATGGTGTGAAAGAATATTTCAGAAACAATACATTTCAAACATGTTGGAATAGATTTCTCTAATGTAACAGAGATGTACAAATAGTAGCGATCTAATATGGTTGCATCACAAAGTAATGCATGGAATAATACCAACCAGCTATTCTTATACAAGATTGGACTTCCTCAAGATTCCTTTCCATGTACGTTTTTGGAAGACAACGTGAAAATCTTGCACTTTCGTTTTTTGAATGTAGCCATTATATGAAAGAGCTTTAGCGACGTCTGACCAGTTGGCTGAAAATAGGCGCAGACGGAGAAATTACATTTGACGCAGAAAACATACTATTAGTAGTTCAAGGAAAATATTATAACCCGCTAAATGATGTGTGCCTGACAACAAAACAGGTGATTGTAAGCCAATGTATGAAGAGTCTTTGTTTTAAGCATACACAAAGAGAAATCATGACATATTATGAAGCCACCAGATACACAGCTTCTTCAATTTGGTCTAGCAGCATGTGTGTCTCCTTCTGGACATCTTTCCACTACTTATTCGAAACGAAATCAGATGATTACAATTTACTGAAGCTAACAAACTAAATGTGTGTACAGGAGTGAGTGAACACATTTGTAATTTGTACTTCCCAATCGAAAAGAAAAACATTACATCTGGAGAAATATGACTGCATGTCTGTGTGCACAAACAGATGCACGTACATTACCTGTCTAAAGCACCAGCCCCCCAGTAGAAAGGAAAAAACATGTACATCTTCATATGTCAGTTCATGACTGTATTTCCTATATACGACTGGATGAAATTAAAATACTTGTAAAACATATAGCATTTACTAGAACGAGAAACTATGTAAATGCCATATACCAGCATATGTTTTACCTGTGTATATGACTGGAAGAAGTAAGAATCCCTATCTGTAAACTATACCTTCCAATAGAATAATATGTACATCTTTATACGCATGACTGTGTCATCTATGTATACAGCCGGTGGAACTTAGAATGTCTGTCTGTAACCCAGACCCTCCAACTGAAGGGAGAAAATGCACATGTTTTTAAGTATGACTGTGTTAACTATGAACGCGGCTGGATGACTACCTATCTGTAAACTACACCTTCCACTCGTACATCTTGATACCATTTTCTACGTGTATGATTGGCAGGAAATGTATATCTCTACCTATAACTTCCAAGTTCATGATTTGGCAGGACTTTAAAATACCTATCTGTAACTTATACCTTCCAAGTGAAATGAAACCAATATACATCTTTATATTATGACTGCATTATGTATGTGCACGATGTATGTGCACGATGTATGTGCACGATGTATGTGCACGATGTATGTGCACGACTCGCAGAACTTCAACTGTTTATCTGTAACCCATACCTTCCAAATGAAAGGAAACACATGTACATCATTATGTCAATGATTGTATGACCTGTGTGCACGACTGACAGAGCTTCATTTATCTTACCTGACACATAAATTTCGTTTTCCGATTTGGTATGTGCTCTTCTAGTATTTTCAATGTACCCCACTTACAAGCGAGGTGCATTGCAGTGTGCCCTGCTGCAAATGGCAACTCATTTGGTACTTCATGGTAGTACTTCTTTATCTCGAATAGCATGCATTCATGTATGTATACGTATGTATATGTGTATGTGTGTATGTTAGTATGTGTTCATGAATATGACTGTATCATATATGGTGTAGAGTGGGAAGAAAAATGAAAACAAAACCATACAGCTTTCAATAACAAATGTCAGTGTCGATTGGACTTCAAACAAATACACATTATCTCATTCAAAAGCTGTCAGTCGGCACTTCCTCAGACGCCTAATATAGGTAGCTGACCACCTGCGTCTTCATCGAGTGACAGGATGGGATAAAACGTTCAAGGTCATGGTCAGCCTGTAGCATACACTGTTGTTCTGGAACACTGGCCTATATCGAGGCACTCTCTTGGGGGCCACGAGACTCGTCAGTTCTTAGTTTGTCAGAAAAAATGATCAAAGGTCGTCACTTGCGGCATGATGCATTGCTGCAGTCTCCAAATCATTTTTCATTTCCAGTTATCTGTTTCAAGATAGCATTTTCTCCACTGCCCCTTCAATATGATATCTCTGGCGTTCTCAGACTCTTTAGAAGTGTCAGGACAAGTGTCCGTTTCCTCCAGAAACGTGATAGTGTATGCGATCAGATGTACCGCACGCTCTTGCTTTGATGAAGATACGACAATACACAAGGATTCATAGTTATGAAACTAGTGGTACAATGTGACTGTTTGTATGTTGCAAATAACACACTAGGAAGGCAACCATCTCGTTTTCTTTGTTATGTGATTTTGTTTTCCAAATCAGTAATGGAGACGCTGAACATTGAAAATGTGAAATGTGTTTTGGTACACCTACAGAATATCGAGTACCAACCAACCAACCATGAATGTGTTAAACTATACAAGGTTCCAAACCAAAAACACGGAGAATTCGTTATTTATATTCACATCGCACCCCCCCCCCACGAAAACAAACAAAAAACAAACAAAAAAAAACAACAAAAAAACAAAAAACAAAACAAAACAAAAACAAAACAAAAACAAAACAAAAAACCAAAAAAAAACAAAAAACAAACAAACAAAAAAAACACACAAAAAATTACTTTCTGTTCATGTTAAAAATGATAAATACATGAATCACGTGGTACTCATTGTTGATAACATGTCACCATAGCGCTATTGGGACTGATTGTTTATTCACGTTTACATTCTTCGTGAGTATGCGCACGCTCTTATATTACCCCCAGTCATAGTGTTGATGACTACGGAATCTGTTCCGTGTTTAGTCAGTGTTGGTTATATTCCCTTGAGCTATGTCAGTTATCTGTACAACCTCCGGCATTTCTCAAAGACCAAACTCTACGCGATCTACTCTGCATTGCTCCTGTAACACATATTTGCGCTGACTATCACTTCATATGGTCAGTTTTCTTTTAACTGGTGACGTCATACATGTCCTTAGTTAAATGCATGCAGATAACTGTGTGTTCCACCATTTGAACAATCTATCTCATCATAAGTTAGTCTTAATAATGTCCACAACAAATTCTGTTCTTATAACTGTTCCTAAATATGTATCATATCAATTAGTCTTGCATTCTATGTCAGTATAATTTGTGCACTGTGTTCCGTGTAAGAAGTATGCATTTAGGACCGTTACAGTCAAAGGATATCTTAAGCGTGTACTGTATATTTTGTTGGGCCGCAAGTAAATTAAGTGTTTACTTAAATACTATGTTGTTAGGAAGAATATAACCACTGCCCTCAAAGTGTGGCGCAGCATCTGTTGTAGATGAATTCCATACCTATCTGTTATGCCCTTACACGACATCTACAGAACCTTTTTGAATAACACCATTATAACAATCATTCCATGACAAATCTGTCTCAGTGTCAACAACATATTCTGATAGCAGGAAGAAGTTATCATTATCTCTCAAAAAAAAGGATCATGTTCAGTAGCCCTGCATAGTAGATCAGGACCCAGTTGCATCACTGAGTAATTGTGTAAGCATCAATTAAACACTAATCATTGATTAAATTCTTAATGTTTGATAAGTTAATGCAGTGTTTACATATGGTTGTACAAACCCTTATTTAAGCAATCATTAACTAAGTATGCCTCTGATGAAGGTCTCGTCATTATACCATCATTATCTTAGGGGAATCCCCTAAATATTATCCATGATGCATTAAACACTAGGGTAAACACTAGTGTATCGTCTCCAGGATGGCTGTCGTCAGAAATCGTAGTAAAAATTTTGAAAGTTGAGAATACAACTTCTAACAGACCTAGTTGAAGATCACATCACAAATTGAAGCAGATATGGGACAAAATAACGGCCGAGATCGATAGCTTGTGGGTAAGCAATAGAAAGTCCAAGGAATCAAGACAAAATGTTTCAAAACGCGAAAACAAGAGAAGTTTTCGAACGGAAAAGAGTTTATGGAACGTTATATTATCTGGCATGCGGATACGGCTAATGATGAGTTAATGATACCCCAAACCTTCATTAGCGTAATGATTGATTAATGAACGGATTCTCTTATTATGGGCTTCATGCAACCGAAGATGATCAGCGATTAAGTAATCATATTATAATTAACGATTAAAGCTTCATTAAAGTTTGATACAACTGGGTCCAGTATAACTTGAGAACTAGTACTGTCTGTTGATTTTGGTATCTTAGCACTATAGGCCATGAGGCCTCACATGCAAATAAACTTGTCACATGTCACAAATGTGTGGTTACTGACGTTTAGAAAAATGTAACTTAACATCATCAACACAACCTTTATATGCATTTGGTTTCTTCAGTCTATCACAGACGTCACATGGTTAACGACGTAATGTCGGCAATGCCAAGGTAAGCATCAATCATAGTCTACGTGCGAAAAGCAAGACGAATAGATCCTGATACTTGCTGTTTCCGAATGCCTAGCTGGTTTATGATTTAGGAAACTTGAACTTAATCGTTTTCTGACCTATTAGGTATATTAATGGATTTTTTGTATATATTTATAACATTAGACAGCGTATAATAGGTCTCGATCATCTGCAGAGAGAGGTTCCACCCGACAAGGCAAACTAGCTTTTCAATTCACGTGAATGAACTTTGAAGCATCAGAGACGTACTTTAGTTTATTGCATCAAATTCTAACTCTTGCTGATTTATTTGTGATTCATTTGACCAATCAACTGAAAATCGATTGCATGACGTTGTCTCAAATCCATACGACCATTATGCGTTGTTTGACATAGACCATTTTACTATAAGATATCTAAAACAAACAACAAACAAACCAAAAAACAAACCACATAAAAACCAATTAAATAATTTAGCAATGAAAGCGACAAAGCATTTTCCACAAACACCAGAAACCGGCCGATTATTATGAGTATGTGTTTGTTGCATGTTTAACGCTACACTACAGTATTACAAATGAGGGCAATACTTGATGAGATGCTGTCATATACGTTGTTAGCCGAAATGCTTTATTCAAATGAAAAACCATCTTAAACATTTCTTGATCTTCCTGATCAATTTTTTCTGCTCGTGATATATGTACATGATCGGTGGTGTTTGGAGTTCAGTCCTCACAACAGAGATAATCTTATGCTTATATGAATCGCATGGCCCCTCACGGCGTTTAAATCACGCTTCTTTGTCACCGGATGTTGAATCACTTGTAGCTGGATTTGGTTTTACAAACAAACATACCATGCATTATTTATTCTGTTTTATCTCGCATCAAAGCAAAACAAATCAGACAGTCACTTCACCTTCTTGCCATTTCTGATCTACAACCTTAATATCTCTGTCTATCTTGTCCTTACCGAACTGTTCATCGATTGAAAGAAACTGTTAAAGTTTAAACGCAGTCTTGAAACTGGTTCGGATATCACATTTGTCTACAAACACAAATGACGCCCAACCTTCTGCCCACACGTGAACATGAAACAAGCTGGATTTTTAAACTTTAAAGATAACTTAATGCATTGATTACGTCAGTGTGCATTTTGCTGTTTTAGGAATAACAGACTGTGATCTTGGTAGCATTAGTGTTACGTCGGATCTCCATGTCCTCAGCCTCTAGTTAAACTGCATCGTGTATTGATCTGTATATAACTGTTACTTCAGCGTTGTTACACACGGTTCACTTCGTGCTGGACGTGACCCGTGACGAAGAATTCATCTTCAGTAATCCATGCCGATTATTATGAGTATGTGTTTGTTGCATGTTTAACGCTACACTACAGTATTACAAATGAGGGCAATACTTGATGAGATGCTGTCATATACGTTGTTAGCCGAAATGCTTTATTCAAATGAAAAACCATCTTAAACATTTCTTGATCTTCCTGATCAATTTTTTCTGCTCGTGATATATGTACATGATCGGTGGTGTTTGGAGTTCAGTCCTCACAACAGAGATAATCTTATGCTTATATGAATCGCATGGCCCCTCACGGCGTTTAAATCACGCTTCTTTGTCACCGGATGTTGAATCACTTGTAGCTGGATTTGGTTTTACAAACAAACATACCATGCATTATTTATTCTGTTTTATCTCGCATCAAAGCAAAACAAATCAGACAGTCACTTCACCTTCTTGCCATTTCTGATCTACAACCTTAATATCTCTGTCTATCTTGTCCTTACCGAACTGTTCATCGATTGAAAGAAACTGTTAAAGTTTAAACGCAGTCTTGAAACTGGTTCGGATATCACATTTGTCTACAAACACAAATGACGCCCAACCTTCTGCCCACACGTGAACATGAAACAAGCTGGATTTTTAAACTTTAAAGATAACTTAATGCATTGATTACGTCAGTGTGCATTTTGCTGTTTTAGGAATAACAGACTGTGATCTTGGTAGCATTAGTGTTACGTCGGATCTCCATGTCCTCAGCCTCTAGTTAAACTGCATCGTGTATTGATCTGTATATAACTGTTACTTCAGCGTTGTTACACACGGTTCACTTCGTGCTGGACGTGACCCGTGACGAAGAATTCATCTTCAGTAATCCATGCCGATTATTATGAGTATGTGTTTGTTGCATGTTTAACGCTACACTACAGTATTACAAATGAGGGCAATACTTGATGAGATGCTGTCATATACGTTGTTAGCCGAAATGCTTTATTCAAATGAAAAACCATCTTAAACATTTCTTGATCTTCCTGATCAATTTTTTCTGCTCGTGATATATGTACATGATCGGTGGTGTTTGGAGTTCAGTCCTCACAACAGAGATAATCTTATGCTTATATGAATCGCATGGCCCCTCACGGCGTTTAAATCACGCTTCTTTGTCACCGGATGTTGAATCACTTGTAGCTGGATTTGGTTTTACAAACAAACATACCATGCATTATTTATTCTGTTTTATCTCGCATCAAAGCAAAACAAATCAGACAGTCACTTCACCTTCTTGCCATTTCTGATCTACAACCTTAATATCTCTGTCTATCTTGTCCTTACCGAACTGTTCATCGATTGAAAGAAACTGTTAAAGTTTAAACGCAGTCTTGAAACTGGTTCGGATATCACATTTGTCTACAAACACAAATGACGCCCAACCTTCTGCCCACACGTGAACATGAAACAAGCTGGATTTTTAAACTTTAAAGATAACTTAATGCATTGATTACGTCAGTGTGCATTTTGCTGTTTTAGGAATAACAGACTGTGATCTTGGTAGCATTAGTGTTACGTCGGATCTCCATGTCCTCAGCCTCTAGTTAAACTGCATCGTGTATTGATCTGTATATAACTGTTACTTCAGCGTTGTTACACACGGTTCACTTCGTGCTGGACGTGACCCGTGACGAAGAATTCATCTTCAGTAATCCATGCTTGTCGTAAAAGGCGACTGTAATGGGATCGGGTGGTCAGAATTGCTGATTTGGTCGACACATATCATGGAGTCCTAACTGCTTAGGTCGACGCTCATGTTGTTGATCACTGGCTTATCTAGTCTAGACTGGATTATTTACAGACCGCCGCCATATAGCCGGAACACTGCTCACTGCGGCGTAAGACTAAACTCACCCACTCATGCTGGACATTACTGGTGCCTGTTGGTATGTGTAGCATTATTGTTATAACTGCCGCTGCTGATTCAAGACAGCTACGCGGCCTTGACAACCGAATGGACGCGTATAATGCTTCGTCTGGCGTCAGTCAAGTCGCCTTTAACTATAACGCAAACGTACAGTAATATTTTATTTGTGCAACCCATTCTGAATACAGTTCAAATATTATGTCTTCCTGTCCTTCAATGAGAGCAAAATACGCATGAATACAAGGCATGCAACAGTATTCACAAAACATACATACATGTACCATAACATCAGTGAGAAACATATCAGAATTTGTATATGTATAAAGTGTTTTACTTGCAACTATGCTGAGGATACCAATTTCGTTTAGTAACGACCAAAAGGCTGCCCTCAAGACTACATGAGGACATACTCATTAGTCTCATATCTTTTTATATGGAACCAGATTGCAGCAATCGCAGTCGCTGGTGTCTAAATGTCACACTTTTGAGGTAGTGTGGATCATGTTCTTTCCACGAAGATGGCCGCAAGGTCATAAGGCTTTGTTCAAGAGTTACAACGTTCAAGGTTATAAGATGTCGAAAGGGAGATGCACGGAGGCTATTGCGAAATTTGACCTACATGCGAACACGCTCTTGCCTGGATGTTTGTGGTGGTTCTCACCTGAATTTCCGTCTACGTACACCTGTTATCAATAACACGTGACAATGATGCTTATGACTTGGTAGGAATCGCAGAATGAACGTTTCTTACAGCTAAGATTTCGTCGTGTCATTCTTGTTCTGGACATAGTCATTGGTCACATGTCTGTACATCGCCCCAATTCCCAGCAAACCCAGCTGCTGGTGTGTAAATGTCACAACGTCGAGGCAAGGTGATTGCCGCTCTTTCCAGGGAGATGATCACAAGGGTCAGACTCAAGGGTCATAGCATCCAAGGATATAAGATTTCAAAAGGCGTTACGGGAGATGCATCGAACTTTGTCGAACAAGTGGCCAAAACAATATCTTTGCCTCTTCTGAACAATATACCTCCTTGCATTTTGCACTTTAACACACTTTACTTTGTTTATGACGATGCTCACCTGTGCGACAGAGTACGTTTACATCTGGCATCAGTGCTATACGACAGTGACGTTTATAAATGTTTTGGTAGGAACCTGTTATACAGTTGAGATTTCTGCGGTTTTCTTTTTATTTCTCTCGACATCTTGCGCATCGCTCAGTGAAACATCCCAAACAAGTTGTTGCTCCAGTCGGTATTGCCCCGCAGAAAAAATCTAATTGAATTATTTGCAGTTGTTTTTGGTGGGTGTGCGGCAGTGTCAGGATCGCTCACCTTCAGCTAACACCTAGCCTGTGAGCTCGCCCACAACGCCCACATTTTATGGTGAAAACAAAAAAATACCATAACAGTTCAGCGGAGAAAAGATATGTTATTCTGGAAATTGTGACTTTGACTTTGAACGCTCGTTATTTATTACCAAATGTCAAAGGCAGTGTACCAGGCTAACTGACTCAGTTGTTCTGATGGATTTTTCAGATCTTAGATTATCGGTTCCTAAAGAACCAAGTGGATAATAAATAGGAGTATGTGTTTCTTACTGATGTTTTTCTATGAACCTGAATCAGTCAGATACTGAAGACACTAACTAATCATCTACCTGGCAGCAAGTGTTCGGGTTTAGACATCTCCCAGCAATGTGGTAAACATCTGTGATGATGGCTGTCCATCACAGTTCCGGACATCAAAGCGGAAGCAAAACTATAAAATTCTACTTTCTTCATTTTGCAAGACGGCCAGAGCGGATTTTACATCCCATGTCTTGTGTCTCCTTTCATCCTCTGAAGGCAAAGAGGAGGCATTGGGTTTTCAGTGTTAAAAACAGAGGTAACGTTCTTCTTTATCCCCCTTGTTGCTTCTTGGATCACGACAAAAGCATCTTTACGTTGACAGTCACTGTGTGCCTGCCAATGTCGTCTGGAGACTAAGTTTCCTCAAGAATAGTTACACTCAATGGCATTGTCTGAGACTGTGTACCTACTGACTCAGACCTGTATAAACAGAGACTGAAACTTTACAGTTCACTCTTAGCAGGTAATGGAGCAGGTACAGGCATGAAAGTTCCCACTTACAGATAGTGATACAGTCAGTTAGTCACATACGATGAGGACAGTTCAGTGTTCATGTGAGAGTCAATAGGAACGGGAAGTCGTGCAATCAGTAATGGAGTTACCAAGTAAGAGAGTAAACGGATAAGAATGCAATATATTGTCTAGTGCGGCAGTCTGAGACCTTGGAGCAGATTTCTCCCGCATTTATGTCGTACACAGGTGGTACTAAGCTGAACGGTTTAGTAATCCTCTGACAACCAGTTTGCTCGGCATTGTATAGTTTTGGGCAACTCCTGTTTACTATTGGGAGTCAAGTTAATTCCGTGGTCAAGTTACTTTTCATGTTGGTTTGTGGAGATATTCAGCAGGTAGAGTACCTTGTTTGTCTTGAAAAACGTACTTTGACTGCACAGATTTGTTTTCAAAAGTCTATTACACTGGCCTGTGGCTTATAATGGTAAGGCTGATTACGTGAGTTAATATACACAACCCCTAGTGTACAGTGCACAACCCTGTGTACTTAAAAGAACCCATGAATCCGTTGGTAAATGACCAGATGGTGGCCACATGAACACGTGCATACACCTGGTTGCGGGTACAGCAACGTGCAGCAAACTTGGACAGAGTACTGTGACTACGTGCCCCAGCCCACCCAGATGTGAATTGGGTATCTCGTTAGGATGTGAGAGACACACTAAACTCGGTGCGCTTAGTGGCAGCAAGAGGTGTATACTCCCCAGGGAGTTGAGGTTGAAATTCAATGTGCTGTTGAGATTGACATCCAGTGATCGAGGTAAAATTAGAAGCGTCTTGGGCATGCACTAGTGCATGGATATGTGCGCTATATAAATATCCTATATCCTACTTTAATCCCCTTTGAAAACGCCAAGAAAAACGTGATTAGATCATGTCTGGGTAGGGGATAGAGAAGTAATCTTTTATCAAAGGCTTATTGTTAATTTGCAAACTCGAAGGGGCACGTTGTCTTTGGTAATACGAATGCCTTTATCTGTGTGCTTGTGAAGCAATATGTACTCGAACAGTTGTGTGTGAAGTGTATACATATGCATAGCATCTCTGTTAAGAAAAAAGAATTCGTTAACTTAAGACTGTTTTATCACGCATAGACTTGCAATGTTTGTAAGCTAAATTAGACACATTTCCAAACGTTCAGATGTCCCTTTAAATAATGCACCTGTATTTTTTTCTCTCCTGTAGCAAGGTGTCACATGTGACATTTACAACTGTCACTATCCTTCACTCACATTAGTACTTTGCAAAGAGAAAATTGCATTTTGTGTCATTTTCACAATATAAACCTTACACTAATGATATCTCTCCAGTGCCATCTGTGCAGATTGACGCCACACGACGGTCGCCGGTTCCACATAATCGGTTTACATCCACGACCTTTCCTCCCGCACTGATGTAATAAGTACAAAATAGTATAAAAATAAGTTAGTATAGTATACAAAATAAGTATAATGCACTGACTTATGTTCACGCTGGATATTATGTAAACAGCTTTGCAATGCGGATGTGCTTAAAGGTCACATGCAACGTAAAACACATTCTGATACCTTTCGGTATGCACTTACCGAAACCAATCATCAAAAATGCCATTTCAACCTATAAAGTTGAAAATAGATTCGCGGAGCTTGAAACAGTATGCATGCCCGGAGTATGAGGTCGTGAGCAGTAGTCTAATCTAATCATGGTTGTGTACACAAACAAGTAAATAATCTACTCGTTACAATAAAATAATAAAAAAAAATTAAAAATATACCTATGAGTTTGCCTGCTTGTCCGCTAAAGACAATATGCAATACACAGCTTCAGTCATTGACCACATGCAATTTGAACTATATACCTATCAGGCATTACGCCCTAAATAAAATAAATTGATTTATGACTCGTGCATCCGAGTCCTGCCTCTGCCACATTAAGTAATTAGGCAGGTGTGAGATACTTGTACATATGACGTGTTTTTATGTCTATGGGTTGCAAACAAACTACATCCATTTTTTCTCGGATGACTGGATCTGACGGAAACTGGTGCAAATCTTGTCAGTTTCAAGTCCTGCTTTGTCCTTGGAAAGTAGTTCACCATCTCTACTGAGATGATTTTTGATTGGATCGAACGCAAATTCAGAGAAAATGTATTTACAAAACCCTCCACCTCTATATACATTCTTTATGGATAACAGCTTCTTCTAGTGTATATTATCAATAAAGAATCTTATTTTCTTGTGACTCGCCATACTTATGCGTATCAGCAAATGAACCAGTCAATCGGAAGCCGTCGTTACACTTGAGTGCACATCCACCCGCCGTGACTGGGTTCGGTCTCTCGAGGGCTTTGTTTCCAGTTAAGTAAGCCCAAGTATAAAATATTGCACTTTTGAATCGCGATTGTACGCTTATAATTTTGTTTATTTGTTTTTTAACAAGCACCAGTGTATATAATATGTCATGAATAAGTGATAATTGTGTTTTAATTATGTTTGATGTTTTTGGTTGCATGTGCCCTTTAAGAAGAGTGTTCAGCCTGACACATTCGTTACTGGTGAGAACAATATTTGCTCCTCGACTGATAGATTTCACATGACCGAATCTGTAATGTGTTGTCCATGTTACAAACACCTCAAATGACATCTAATGATTGTTAGCAAGAATAAGGGTCATACCTTCTCTGCTTCTGTTGGATACTGGCGTATCTCATGTTTAAACATGTATGTTTTTAGTGTGTTAAAACGCACATATAGCTATATTTTTTTCAACGATTGCCATCTCCTGATTTTTAATGTATCTTGTTGGTTGAAGGTCTCACACAGCCTGTTGCAGTTACCCATACACACTGGATGTGCTAAGAGAACACGAATCGTCACTTGCATGTGTATTACTACTGTATAGTGTATCGGTAACTGGAGTGATACATTGACAAGTTGCAATATGTTATATGCATACCTTTGACATTGTACCCTTGGTAGGAAATTTTCGCTTATGTCTTGTATATGCTCTGGTCAAAACAAACTACTTATATTTACTAAAGGGCTTGGTCGCTACCTTTATCGTCCAAATATATTCCCTCACATGCGATGAATTACATGCATGTGGTGGGTATCGTGGCATACAAGAGCCAAGAAAGCATTGTCATTTTTATACATACAGCTCATTCTGAGACGTATGGATTCCAATCCTACAGATAACATATTAAGTGATTCATATCAGGATGCAAGGATTCAAGTATGTGATAGATATTTGTCCATCATGGGTATATTATGGTTGCTTAGGATGATAAGCTGTCATTTCCAATGACAGACGGCTCAATCTAAGGAGAGACTGTGACAACATTGTGTGAGTCCCCAATGGTATAAAGGCTTGTGGAATCAGAATACATTCACCATCACTGGTTTCAAAGGGTAAATTCGCAACGGAATCGCATGTTCTGTCAGTTGTTGGATTCTGATAGAGAGACGACTGATCTGCTTAAGCACTGTATACTGATTGCTTATTTCCTTGTAATAATTGGCAAATGTGATTTGCATATCACATGACTTCGGTAAGATGAAATATTTTAACACGATAAACACTTGCTCAATTCCTCTGAATACAGAAAATTTGTGATTTCCAGTCGATGAATTGTCCAAAACTGTAGTAGAAATCATGCAAAGTACATTGACATGAGAATGCATGCAGCCACAAAACCTAAGATCAAACACATGCCCACTTTGGGGTTTCAGATGAACAGACCCGGGTATATTCTGCAGGTCATTATTGGTACATTATATTATCTTATAAAGTGAAGCACATGTAAACAGATGTGGTTTCGTCATAGAACTGACCATACATAACCCCCAAAATACTGCGTTCCATCGACATTCTACAAGTGAACAAATGGGCGCCAGTGCATGTGATTTCAGAGTCTTCATTGCTTTTTTCATTATAGTTAAACTCTCAAAAACTTTTACCGACAGTTTCTCTTCATTGATTGCTTGAAGAATGGTCATATGCCTGATTCATCTACGATGAAATTGATCAAATGATACGACCGCAATGTCATAATGGAGACTCTATTGAAACGAGGTAGCCAGAATGACCTGTGGAATGTGTTATTGATTGATATGTCGTATATATCTACACGTTTTAGGAAAAGTCGATTTAGAAAATATTAGACAATTGATCATTCAGCATGACTGCTGTGCATCGTAGTCGGTGATGCGTTGCTCTTTCCATTCCAAGGTCAATTTGGACGTTGTTATGCAATTGGTGCAGTGGATAGTGCAGTGTTTGCCAGATGAGTCGCGGCACGTTTGTCCATTTGAGTGCGCGCCTTACTCGTCCCATGTTTAACACCTTAAAGTTTCCATGTAGCTTGATTAAGTAAGGTTATCAGTACACTAGGATGGCTAGAGCTGCCGGATTAGGTTGTATTGACAGTAACCATTATTGAATGTTTGACGTTTCGATACAGAATCTGTACAAGAACCGGTACCAAAATGTCGCACTCTCGAAATAAAGAAGTTGTTTTACATGAGTTTGTTTCAGTTTAGGATAATAATCGTGTATTGATAATACACACATATGCTAGTATTTAACAAATTCTCACAGGGCAACAGTGAAATAGGAAGCAACATGAAGATTAGTGAAAATTGGACACTCCAGGCCAGTATGATCATTTAACATAAGAATGGAAAAACAGGGCGAAGACAAGTAATCGTCCTGTTCTAGCATCGATACGCTTTGCTTCTTTTGGTGGAAATCTCGCTCTTGTCATTCAGCGCTTCACGCAGGACTTCCAAAAAGCTGAATGTCATGAATATCGTTAATTTCTTTCAAGTATCGGCTAACAATGATCACATTCACAACAAACCAAGACTCAATTTATTTTTAACGACACTCATTCGTATTTTTAAAGCACCACGCTACTTAATAAATATTTAGTTTAAACAAATATAGTTGACATAACTTTCACGGGTACATCATTGGTAAACATACGTATTGTTGCTGATCATTGAACGCCGCAACAGATGTCTCAGCAGGTGTTGCATTGTATTACACAATTTTTTTCACCCATACATACGTGCAGATATGTACATATGACACCCCATGAATAAGTGTCTCCCTTGGTCGGCTTTCCGTTAACGATATTATCGTTTACTTTTCTGTCTTTCAGATAACACTTTCAAAGCGTAAAAGAATTGTCTGAAAACTGTCATTCCATTAAAAATGCTAAATGTACCTTGAGGAAACATTTTTCCAACTTCATTTTCCACACGTGGCACTCCATACGATCTTTTCTCGTCTGGTTTCCTTATTATAAATGTTCAAGGGCCTGTAACACACAGTGTTGATCTGGACCCTCTTAAGGCACAATCTTACGGGCCACTCGACACGTCAGTTCTTAGTTTGTCAGAAACAATGATAACAGGTCGTCACTTGCGGTATGATGCATTACTACAGTCCCCGCATCATCGTTCATTTCCAGTTATCTGTTTAAAGACAGCATGCATTTGCTTTAAATTTCTACTTTAGTATGATACCTGCGACGTTCGCAAAAGCTTTAGAACTGCCGGAACGAGTGTCCGTTTCCTCCAGACTCGTGATAGTGTATGTGATCAGATGTACCACACGCTGATGCAGTCTACTGCCTTGAAGAAGATACGAAAATTTTTGTAAATCGGCAAAATAAACATAGATTCCGGTAAAGAGTCGTTTACGTTGTTGATTATTATTTCTGAAACACGTGGTGCAATCCTACTGTTTGAATGTTGGGAATAACACACAAGGAAGACAAAAAGTGTTTGTTGTATGTTTATCGCTACACTACAATACCACAAATGAGGACAATGCTTGAGGAGACACTGTGACATAAGTTGTTCAGCCGATATGATTAAAAGCCTTAATTCAAATGGACACCCATCTTCAACCTTTCTTTATCATCGACTTTTGTGTTTGTGATAATTATATTGACATGATCGGGGGTGTTTGAGGTTCAATCCTCACAACAGAGATGGCCTTATGCTTATAGGAATCTCACGATCCCACATACCATAGACACATACGTGAAGGATTGTGTTTACATCACGCTTCTTTGTCATCTGATCATGAATCACTGGTAATTGGATGCTGTTTCACAAACAAACACATAACGCATTGTTTGTTCTGTTTTATCTCGCATCAATGCAAAAACATATCTGACAGTCACTTTACATTCTTGCCATTTCTCAAGTACAACCTCAATATCTCTGTCTATTTTGTCCCTTACAACACTTTTCAATGTTTGAAAGGAACTGCAAAGTTAAAACACACTCTTCAAACTGGCTCGGATAGCACATTTGTTTAAAAACACAAATGACGTGCAAGCTTCTGCGAACACGTGGATACGAAACAGACTGGAGTTTTGAAATTTAAAGATTACTTAATGTATTGAGCATTTGCATTTGGACACGGTTCACTTCATACGGGACGTGACCCGTAAAGACGAATTGGTCTTCAGTGACCCATACTTGTCGAAAGAGGCAACTAAAGGGATCGACATATGTCATGGTATCCCAATTGCTTAGTTCGACGCTCATGCTGTTGATCACCGGCTTATCTAGTCTAGACTCGATTATTTACAGACCACCGCCATATAGCCGGAACACTGCTGAATGCAACGTAAAACGAAACTCATCCACTCATGCTGGACGTTACTGGTGCCATGTCTACCATTACTGTTATAACTGACCCTGCTGATTCAAGACAACTACGCGGCCTTGACAAGCGAATGAACGTGTAATGCTTCGTCTGGCGTCAGTCAAGTCGCCTTTATCTATAATAATAATGCATAGTAATATTCTATTTATGCAACACAATCTGAATATAATTTAAATACAAATATGCCTTCGTGTCCTTACCTGAGACCAAAATACGCATGAATTCAAGATATGCAAGACTGTATGAGGACATAATCATCAATAATAATCAACTACATGAAGCCAGGTTCCAGCAATGCCAGCCGCTGGTGTCACAAAGTTGAGGGAGAGTGGATCCTCATCTTTCCACAAAGATGGCCACAAGGTCATAGGATTTTGTTCAGGAGTTACAACATTCAAGGTAGTAAGAGTGACTGAGTTAAAATTTAACGTCACATCGGCAATATTGCAGCCATATCGTGACGAGAACATTTAACACGGAAATGGAATCTATGTATATCATATAAACCTGTCAACGAGGGACAGTAAAACAACTAGAATATCTCAAATGGAATTAAAACTAGCGTGGAAGGTTAAAACTAATATCACTATTCGGACAATACACTATAAAAACAGGCTAAACATTGAAAACAACTGAAGGTAGATCACCATACTAGGGACAGGTTATAAGTCGTCGAAAGGGAGATGCATCGACGCTATTTCGGAATTTGACCTACATGTGAAAAAACAATGTCTAGCGCTGTTGCCTATTTTGACTTCTGTAATACATAGCCACTACAACCAACTAAGCAACTAAAATTTGTTCTCATATATCTAAGACACTATATTTTGTTTATGAAAATAAATTTGTGCGACAGAATACCTTTTACATCTGGCATCAGTACTACACGGGAGTGATGTTTATAGATGTTTTGGTAGGAATCATAAGGTGAACCTGTTACATAGGTGAGATTTCTGTGTGTTATTATTTCTCTTGCTTTAGTGCGCATCGAACAGTAAAACATCTCAAACAAGTTGTTGCTCCAGTCAGTATTTCCCTGCAGATGAAATCAAATTGAAATTATTTGCATTTGTTTGTGATGGGTGGGCGGTGGGGTCAGGATCGCTCAGTTTTAACAGACACCTGTCTTCATCAGTCATTATGATTGAAATCTGCCTTTCTTATGGTGTAGGGAAAAAACGGCACCTCCAAATTCACTGTATGACTAGCCTGACAGCTCGCCCACAACGCCCACATTCTTATGGTGCAAAACAAAAACGTACCACGCCAGATCAACAGAGACTAGATATGTTATTCTAAAAATTGTGATTTTGGATTTATTTAATTTGAAAGCTTGTTCTTCATTACAATTGTCAAAGTTAGCGTGTCAGGCTAACTGACACAATTGTTCTGGTGGACTTTTCAGTTTTCAGAACCGTTCCCTAGAATAGAGGTTCCTAAAGTACCAAGTGGATAATAAATAGGAGTATGTGTTTTTCACTTATGTTATTCCATAATCCTGGACCTGTCAAATACTAACTAAAAAGGCATTAACTAATAACCTATCTGGCAGTAAGCGATAGGGTTCAGACATTTTTCAGCAACGTGGTAAACATCTGTGATGATGGCTGTCCATCACAGTTCCAAACATCAATGCGGAAGCAAACATAAATTTCTACTAACTTCATTTTGCAAGACGGCCAGAACGGATTTTACATCCCATGCCTTGCGTTTCCTTTCATCCTCTGAAGGCAAAGAGGAGGTATTGGGTTTTTCAGACTCAAAAACAGAGGTAAAGCGCTTCTTTATCCCCCTTGTCTTTTGTGCGACCTGTTGCTTCCTGGATCATCTGTATTTTGACAGTCACTGTGTGCCTGCCAACGTTGTCTGGAGAGGAAGTGTCTTCAACAATAGGTACACGCAATGGCATTGTCTGTTTAGCTACTGACGGAGACCTGTAGAAACAGAAACTGAAAACAGTTTAGTCTGGACCTCATTAAGTGCACTTTTATGTTTATCTGAGCAGATAATGGAACAAAACAGGTTCAGGGATGAATGTTCCTAGTTACCGATAGCGGTACAGTCAGTTAGCCACATACAATGAGGACAGTACAGTGTTGATGTGAGAGTGATGCAATTGGTAAGGGACTTAACAAGTAAGCGAGTTAATGAATACATTGTCTAGTGAGACAGTTTGGGGCCTTGGAGCAGATTTCTCCCGCATTTATTTCGTATATACAGGTGGTACTAAGCTAAACGATTTAGTAATCTTTTGACAACCAGTTTCTTCGGCATTGTGTAGTGTAGGTCCAATACCTGTTTACTACTGGGAGGCAAGTTAATTCTGTGATCAAGTTACGTTTTCTATGTTGGATTGTGTGGATATTCATCAGCCAGAGTTCCTTGTTTGGTTAATTTCCTTGTCCAGAAAAACGCAATTTCATTCTTGTAGGTTTGTTTTTCAAACGTCTTTTATATTGGCCAAGTGGCTTATGTTCTTGAGGCTCATTAACAAGATACGCATATTCACACATTAGAATTTTGAATTAACTTGAACTTTCAGGCAGTAATTGGCTGCGTCCGACTTAATTGTTTGTCTTTGCTTCTTGTCAATATCGTGTCAAAAGACTTCATGTAGATTCCACAAACACGTGCTCTGCAATGATATCGCATTATGACAGTCATTGGACTGCTTGGTCGAAACTCGATTGTTTACAAAGAATATCATATAACTGTTACAAATATTGCTGAAATAAATACATACTCACGATATAGTCAGAATCGTGCAATATTTAGAGACTAAGCGTTAACGTAAATGTAGCATCAGCATCAAGGTTTGAACTTTGCAGTAATACCGACGTGCATAAACCCACCACCCAGAACAAAACTCGTGGTTTGATTTGTGTTTACTTTCACGGTATGCGAGTTGTAAGATTTGAACAAAAAGACAATTCAAAACGTGATTAAACCATGTCTGGGTAGGGGAGAGAAAATTCAGTTTTTCAAATACTAAATGTTAATCTGCAAACTTGAAGGTGCATGTTGTCTTTGTGAAATATGAATGCCGCTATTTGTGTACGTGTGAAGCAATATGTACTGAAATGTTGTGTATGAAGTGTCCACATGTGTACAGCAGAGTTTATTTCTTTAACGAAGAAAGATTTCGTCAAGTTAACTGGTACGTTTTACTTTGCATAACTCAACACATCCAGATTTGGCTGCTCTGAACAGGCTCGTAAGCATAATTAAAGATATTTCCAAGCGTTCAGATGTGACTTTGAATCATGCACCTGCATTTGGTTCTCTCCTGTAGCGAAGTGTCACATTTGACATTTACGACTCTCATTATCATGTACTTTGCGAAGAGAATATTGCACTTTATGTCATGTTTACAATGTAAACCTTACACTAATAATAAGTCTCCAGTATCCTGTATACAGACAGACTCCACACGACGGTCGCCGGTTCTACATAATCGGTTTACATCCACGACCTTCGTGATATTTCCTCCCACTCACTGCTGTTAGAATTATACAAGTAAAACACATTAAGAAATATAAGAGTAGTATTATAAATAATGCTCTGATATTTGTTCACATTTGATGCATAAGTATGCGCTTTGGCAAGGCGATTTAGCTCTAAAACTTTACAAACTCCATTTGCTCCTTGACTGATATAATTCAAATGAACGTACTTTGTTTATGTTTACTGCACTTTGCTGCACCCACAACTAGGTGTTTGCCCGCATTCGTTTGGCCACCATCTGATCATATACCAACGTATTCGTGCATAGGGTTGTGTACCGTACACTAGGGGTTGTGACAACATTGAAAGAGTGTGGCCAAAGCTGACTCCTAGGTTTTTACATCCGGTCACAGGTAAGTCCGATCCCGACACCTCAAGCTCAGTGGATCACTTTCCGGACGGCTAAGACAGCTCACCCGCCACGTTCCATGCTATAGCAGCTTACAAACACTTCACAACCATCTTCTGATTGTTAGTAACTACAGTTGCTGATGTCGTATTTACTCCTCTTTGTCTCCAGTTCTATCCTTCTTCGTCATCCTCACCCTCAGAAATTTAACTCCACGCTGCTAATGTCAGAGGTTTTACATGTTGTTGTTGGTTGCCATGATTAGTATAGCTTACTCCAGATCAGTGATTCTTATTCAACAACTCCAGTCGTTTCCAAATTATTCGAAGTTGCAGCTTCCGATGTCATTCTAGTTCTTCCTTTTTCACCACGAAAGTACTTTTCCCCACCAGAAACCTCCCTTCCCTACTTAAATTTCTCTCATCGACCACTATCTTCTGTCCTGAACAAACTTTATATATGATAATATCACGGCTATTACTTTTCTTCCCATAGCTCATCATCTAAACTCTTTGGTTAATAAGAAAGGCATGATACCATGTGGGTGGTAACCCCTTTATTAGATCATGATGAGACCCGCATGGGTTCGTATACGGTTGTCCAACTAAGTACTACAGCTGACTTATATGCATCAAACCGGTATTATGTAAACACACCATGAAGTCAGGCACCAAAGGGATTATTAACAACAGTAAATATTGGTAATAATGCAGTGACAATAGGAAGATCCTCTTAACTTGTTGCCGATCCTACCCTCCAAGGATTTTAATCACAACAGCTCTCCAAATTAATGCTAACAGTTTCCGCTGTCTACTGAGCTCATAGTCACGAACTCAACAGAAATGCTGCTAATCGCTTTAGCTTTTTTTCATCGTAAGATATTTTCATTCGAGATCTTGGTTCCAAACTGCAAATATCAGAACCCTTCTACAATGGATGTATCTTCTCTTAAACGACCCCTACCATTTACGAAACATACATTTTCAAAATAACCTTCTGAATGTTGTGCTCTATAAATCTTGAGATGTGTTTACTGCCGATAGTACTGTCGCCTCTCTGAGAGAGTGGGTTCGAATCCCGGTACTAGAATTGATATTTTGCTGAGGTAGTGTAATCCCAAGTATAGCATGTGTTACATATGATTACTTTGTACCTGATATTGTGTATCCACCATCATCACGTCCTTCACCTTCTAAAACCTCGATGGCACGCCTTCGAAAATATGTATCGCTTCGGGCCAAAGAGTTGCATCCAATGGTAGTTGTCCGTGTTAGTGTATCGCTGCTTTAAGAGATAGGGAACGGGCAAATTCTATGACAATTGTGAAGCCGTTATAGTAGAGATAATTGTGAAATTTAACTCGCCAAATATTAAATGTAAATGCCAAACCCGTGAAAATGAAATCGATGATAATTTCTTTATCAACAGCATATGGGATGAATGGAAACAGCCTCCAAAGTTTACGATCGTCTTGAACATTCATCCTCCACTAACAGGCGCAAATCCACTTCCGTTTACTTCAAAAAATGAATCTTATTTTTTCCTGTCATACTATGTCTTGACTTAAATGCAAATGGTGCCTAGAGATGTTGTGGAAACGGCTTCCCTTCAGTAGTGCTAGATATATTAATAAAAACATTCAAAAACAGTCTCAGACACTTTATATCTTGAATGCTATTTTGAGGTAAAGTTTGAATGTAATTTGCAATCATTTCCATGCATGACTATCAAAATACTTTTGAAAAGAGACGTGCGTTTATTGAATTATTTTTAACCTTATTACCACTAAATATGATATTCGCCAATTTCCTGTTGCTGCTTAAAATATTTATCTATCCAAATGTATATGAATTACTAGTAGTTTGGAACTGTTAAGCGTAGACGTGTTCCTTTGTTTTTCTCGAGAAAGCTGCGTTTTATATTCTAATGCTTGTAGGCTTGAAAAACATGTTGCCAGGGACGCGGGAATGAATTATGTTTCTTTCTGGAGTTGCAGGAAGTAACGTATCTGTCAGATTTTCAGAGAAAAACAGAAGAAAAAAAAGAAAGTAGTCTGTATTTTGAACAGAAATAACCTTTAGTTTTTATGATGTGTCACGAGAATGTTTCCTCACTTTTTACATATTAATAGACCAATATTAACTTCAATATTGACCTTTGTGTCACTAATTTCGTTCCTTGAAATTAAATCAACCACTCAATAACTGTGTTGTCAACTACCTGAACAATGTCTTCATTAACACAAAGTATTCTCTTCTTCATTAACACAAAGCATTCTCATTTCGTTGACACACTTCCAATAATTCCAAACAGTTCAGATTTTAGTCCCGGTGTATTGCAAATCATGACAAAATATACAAGCTGCAAGAGGCAAGTTCGGACCCGATTTTAGAATTAACATTGTAACTTCAGATTCACCAAACAACAGCTGGACAAGCTTTATGTTTGCTACTTGGCGAGGTTATCCTGAACATTCATTCTGTCCTCACTGGGTAACTTGTATGACCTTCTGGAACGACCTACTGGATTTGGGTTCCTTAAATGGAACCCAAGTCCATGGAACCCAAGTCCCATCAGCTTCATCAGGAACTGTTTCTGACCTTTCGTTGGTGGACTGACCATGAAAGAAACTACACTTATTCATCCACTTTCAGAACTTCCATCATACTATGCAGCCATAATAGACCTGTCGAACAGATAAATGTGGAAACATTCCCATTACTTTTCTGTTAAATATAGGTCACACTGTTACGTGAAAACAGACTATTACTAGTGGTTTATGTGGCCATTTCAATAACGACACAAAATGATGCTACTGGGGCCTGTTAGTGGAGAATGCATGTCTGAAAGTCTGCAAAGCACGGAGACTAAAGCGATGCAACTATTGTTGGATTACTTTCTGATGAATATCCCAGTATAAAAATATCCTGAATCAAGGTTGATTGCTTATTTAGTCAAGGCAACATCTACTCAACAAAGGAGAAAATGCACAATTAAACCAGAATCATTGCCAGCTTGGAAATGTGGTCGAAGGCATTTGTGTTGACGCTGCTATCAAATGATGCGTCTTCAAGATGATAAGACATACGGGCATCCAAAAACCCCACGATTCAGCACACTCGTCATGCGTTGGTTAGACAACATAAACTGAAATTTGTGTTACATCGCTCTGTATTGAATAGAATTTATGTAATATTCATAAGACCCTCATTTCGAATATGCTTGTGAAGTATGGGATGGATGTGTTCAGTATCAAACAATTAAATCAGAACAACTGCAATTAGAAGCAGCAAGAATAGGCCATCTTCCACTTTTGTCGTTTAGGGTTATCTGCTCTTGTGACACGTGACCGCGAACACGACGACATGACTGTAAACAACAGCTGTCAGATTGACGTTCCGTTTGTTTTGTCGACAGACGATATATCTTTGGCCTGCGATTACTTTTGAAGAAAATATCAAGTATGTTCCAAGACTGTACCACAGTTGAAAATGTGGTGTCTTGATCGTGGTGTGACATTTACAGGCTACATTCATGGCGAATCGATCACTTTGTGCGAGTGTGATGCCAACTTGATTTTCCCCGTCTTGCATGATGTTTCCGATATAACCTGCACATCCCAAACACTCTCACACCTATAAAATTCACACCTACTCTTGCAATTTGTCACAATCCCCGGAAATCGGAATATATGACGTATTTAATTACTTGGTGTCGTTCAGCCCCGATTACGACAGAAAGAAGCTCCGTGCTGAAAAGTCTTTTCAAAGACTGTCTCTTGTATGGCGATGTCAACAGCGTAGAGTCTGTTGATGCTACTGACACCATCGGAATGTTTAAAGCATCTGTGAAGCCAACACAACGGGACAAGACCTACTTACGTTCCGAGTTCTACAACCTATGGGTTGCTGTGAACAAAATGAATGTTGACATTAAGAGCGCCTCCTGTCATTGTCCAGGAGGGTAAGTGATCGTGGTGTCCTTAAACACTGGAAAGGTCTAAATCTCAATTTGATTCGTAAACTTAAATTGATTGCCTGTCTTTGACTCCACAGCATAAAATATAAACGAGATTAAATACCATTTCAGCCAAATTTCCCAAACGTCTTCAGTTTGCAAAAGAAACAACTAGTCCCAAACTTTTGGAAACAATGTGTATTTAAAGAATGCACCAGGTTAGAATGTGTTTAATATTCTTATTTCAGTTTGCAACATGCGACATGTAGATAAAGCATGACATTGTTAAATATGCATTGTTTACTGTATGAGGTACATGAATTTCATTTGAGTGAACATTGTCCAAGTTACACAGTAAAGCTGCTAAAGTCACACACTGACAAAGGGAACCTTTCGTTTTCAAAGGAATAACACCCTTTATATTCTTTCAGTCTACCAATAACTCTGTCAACATGTATTCTAGCATTTGCTATTCTCTTAGTTTCGGTAACTGCTACTGGACTAGTTGTCTCCTATGAGAAACTGGTGGTAACTATGTTGAGAGCTGACTGTTTAAAGGCTAACAGATCTCTTACTGAAAACGTCTATCAGCCATGGTGGCATCATTTGCAGAGAGTAAATCTAAGAAAGCAGATTGTTGAACTATCTGCCAATCTGAAATGCTGCCTGACCATAATTTTGAAATAAAAGTAAATGAACCTTTTGGAGAGCAAGCAACCAAACACTTTACGGTATTTCTATGTGTATAACATGACCATGTTACTCTCTGGCTGAAAGAAAAACTTTGCACAAATACTTTTTGAAGAAGAAATTCTGTAGAATGAATAAGTGCTTTGGCATTTGGAAAATATTTAACACATTTAGGAAGATAATGTTTCACCTGTCTTGTGGAAGGTCATATGAAAAGAAAATATAATTCTTTGCACATCAGATTGATCCATGTGTTGGAAATTCTACTTGTGTGAGAATTTGAAACACCAAACAAATCTGACAACTGTTCCAAATCATTAGCTCGCAATTGAATTATGATCTCTTCCGTGCTGGTATAAAAGGTAACCCAAGTTGTACATGTGGAAATGTCTGTGAAAATCCTTATCATTACCTATTTGACGGGCATTTATATACTCAACAGAGAACTAATGATGACTAATTTCCACAGTGTTACCATTACATGATCTGGCTGTCCATACAAATAAACAAGTGGTATACTTGATCAAACATATATATGTCAATCGAAAAAGATTTTCCAAATTATTGCAACTGCTCCATTCTTTCCTATCTTTCTTTTTGTCAGTCCACCTTGTAGAATGTATGTAAATGATGTTATGCAACTACTACGGAGATGATCTTCTAAGTTGTACAACTTGCTCCCAGTTCTTTTCGCACGAATAAAATATGTTTAAAACAAAACAAGGGGTGACTTGAGCTAATATAGTACACGGGGTGGGGTTCATCTAGTATGACCGTGTCCTTGGTGATCTATCTTTAGGCACGAAGAAAGAGACTTTATCATCATTCTGAACATGATAAGCTAATTATTTTCGTTTTCCTCACGGTGTGTACAATTGATCAATATTTAAAGCCGGTTCATTACCTTACAGAAAACGTGTCTGTCATACTCATTCTTTGCCTGGCGTGACAATAATAGTTTAGAAGACTATTTATATTGTTATTTACAGATTCGAGACCACAGAGCCGCCACCACAAAATTCACACCCGCATGTTGCCCTTGGAACGTGAGCTATCTTGTGTATTAATATGTTTGTATTTTTGTAGGTTTGGAAAACGTTCACACATGGGATTTAACGGAATGATTACGTTATTGTGCACCAATAACAGAATCTCAAATACGATCTAAACACGGGTTAATATCCCTGCGTAGTGTTTATACAAAGAAGAACTTGAATATGTTTCCCATTAAATGTGAAAAGAGAACACACATGTGGGCCGTGGGTAATATATATCGGCATATGCTTTCATCCTCGGTCACAGAAGTCTTCGTGGATAAAACAAATACCTCAAAATACAAATTGAAAGTTGCTCTATCCTTACTTTCAATTCCTGATGTTCCAACCAGGTGTAACGTCTCCACGTTAGATAAAAATACATGAGATAGAATTTTACATTTGTACTATTTACGAAACGGTCTCTAATGTTCTTTGATGTCAATTGGATGAGCGCTATGTCTAAAACACATGCGTGTAAAACTGATTGGCATGATTGATTTCAAGATAACAAGATAGATTTACATTCACGCACATGTTGTCACTCATATGCGTACAGAAATAACACAGACATAAATGGTTGGATTAACAATAATTCGACCGCACTTCGTTGTTCTTACAATAGTTATTAAAGTAAATTGCGCGTAAGGGGCCCATTTCCATCATGACATTGGTATTCAGTGACAGATTTTACAGCTGACGTTTGTCACGAGACGGGAACATCAAGTACGGTATTCTTCATGACGAGTTTGCTAAGAAATTAGAAATGTTCTATAACATTTAAACGCAGAAGGTACGGACATTTCGCAAGAACGAAACATGTTTGTACACTGCAGCAGATGATTGTTTGGAACGCCTGGGTGTAACCAAACTGTAAATTCAAAGTGAAATCAGTTAAGATGGGATGAAAGGTGTTATCTTAGCATATCAGCATATCATACACACATATTGAGTGGATGAATTCAAACAAAGGACATGTATGATGATATTTGGCTTGCTTTCAGTAACCAAAATCCCAGCTGTATCTGAAGCAAAGACACTGCTGGCATCGGGTTACACGGGCAGGTATAAATCAAACTAACGAACCTGACAACCAGTTCCTACTTAATGAGCTTTGTGGGTTGCTAATGACCCATTCCTTGGAGACACCCATAAAGACATTTGATAGTAGTTTCTAAAGACATGTCTTGTGACCGGAACAAATGCATATGTGTGTGTGTGTGTGTGTGTGTGTGTGTGTGTGTGTGTGTGTGTGTGTGTGTGTGTGTGTGTTTACACGTAGATTCCGGAACAGACTCCATGTGTTTTGTTTCATTCCAAATGGCCATCAATCTTCTGTTCGTATCTTTGATATGGCTTTAATTACAGGAAGATAGGACATTTCAACTGCGATCTGACATTGTTCGATAAACATAGATTAGTGACGCGCTAAATTGTATACATCGCCCGCAACACGACTCTTCTCGTGACAAGTAACATGTTCAAAATGAAATGCACTCCTGTTGAATTCTAATCACGCAGTAATGTAGCAATTAGTGGGCGTCATTTTCTCCAGACGTTCAGTGTTAAAAAATACTTGCGTCTAATGACAGTAGACAGGTTAAGATCACCCATACTTCTAAGACTTTCTTGATTAGATGGCATGGAACAAACATTTCTTATTGAATGGACTATGCAATATAAAGATACTGAAGTCGTCTTCAGATACGACATAAACACTATGTTCCACTGAGTAAATATAACATTCACAAGTTACTGTCTCCTGCGGTTTTGTGCACATCCCCTCACGATGACACGCAGTTATATACTGTTGATATATGTTATACATATGTTCTATTTTTAACTGAAACTGATTATGTTTATGAAAGGGTTATGCATCCATAACCATTAGGCAAATCTATGCCTGGCATATGTTGCACCTCATGACAAACAAAAGGTGTGTCACGTAAACAAGGCATGCTCATAGAAAAAAAAACTGGTTGTGAGAATGATGGATTCCAAACCCAGATAGCACGAAGAGCGTTACCACTATTGATTTTTATCAGAAAGTATGACTTAAAATATCACACAGACATTTGACCAGATATACTACTCATCATGGTCCTATTACTGATATCCAAGATCATCAGCTGTCATTATGTATGACAGTCTGCTCAATCTAGGCGAGACAGTGATGACTTTGTGTGTTTGCCTGTGATGCGGCTTATGGAATCAGTACACATTTGCCTCAACTGGCGCGTTTGTCAAAGGGAAGGCTTGGAACTGCATGTCCTGTGTGTTATTGGATTCTGATCGAGACATAATTGATCTACCTCAGCACTAGATCCTTACCGTGTTGATTACTATAACGAATGCTTCTGAAAACTATCTTTCAGAATAATCACACACGCCATCTTGACCATTTATGTGGTATCCTCTACAAAATCATCTGATCGAGCAGACATGCCGTTGTTGTTGGAAACAAACATCAAGCATGCGGTTTTTCTCGTGAGTGGTATCTATTTTAATTGTATTCATATACTATGTAGCCGAGAAACTCCGGGCTAGCATTGATCTTCAGTAACCTATGTTTGCCGTAAGAGGTGACAAAAGTGATAGGTGACTTTTCACCATATCCCAGTTGCGTACATCGATGCTCATGCTGTTGAGCACTTGATTGTCTGGTCCAGACTCGCATATTTACCGACCGCCGCCACATAGCTGGCATATTGTTGAGAGCGGCTTTAAACTAGACTAATTCTCTCATGCATTAATTAGATGCAACATCATAGTGTATGTGTTCATAATAATTCATATTTTAAATATGAAATATATGTGTCATGTATTACAAATTTTATATTTTATCTAAGACAACTTATTTTGTGACGAGTGAGTCATTAACTTGGGTCGAATTCAGAAACCATCCAACCACCATCTCTTGCTGTCTGGATAGACATGTGACAACTCTCACTTCTTTCGCCCACAACTAACAGTACCCGACCATGTTGTGATTTCCAGTGGCGCATGTGGATGAGTGGATTGTTTTTAGAATGTATGGAGAATACACCCAGTTCTATTTAAAATATGGACACAAAGATATCATGGCAAAGTGTACTAACAAACATTCTCACTAGTGCATTATCCTGTTTCAATACTAGCCCTGCATGAAGTAGGACTGTATTACACTCTGATAAGAAGCAAGGTGCATAGAAGACCTGGGTGTTACTCTCTTGCAATACCCAAGACATTGATAACTATGCCTGCAGCTTTATTAATCTCAAGTCAAGGTGTATTGACTGGGTGTAATTATTTCACAGTATACTGACGTTTGCACTTTCTAAATAATGATCTCATTCGGTCCAGTCCACCATGTTGTTAATGAGGCATGGATTTCATACTGCTACATAATGCATACATAAGACGACTAGCGGTCTGTGTAAATCATAAATGAAAGAATACCTGGCAGGGTTCCGATGAATAGGTCCAATTGTGATATGTTGTGTGGTTCATTACTGACAAGTATAACGATGACAGGTACAAATGAATGTGATGGCGCTGAACGTATGTTTATATGAGATATTATGAGATATTATGAGATATTATGCTGCTTATGCATGCTATGACACAATGTCCGTTCCGTTATCATTCAGCATGAGTGCTGTACATCATGATCGGTGATTCAAAACGCTTACCATGTCAAGGTCCAATTTGATGTCATTGTGCAACTGACACGTAGACAGTGTTTGCCCCACGTAAAATTTAATGGCTGACCGTTCTTAAAGGCTTAAAAGGTGCGATAAGTGATACAGAGCTCGTTGCATGTACCTAGACATTGAGGTATCAGACGAATGTAATTGTGTCTTTGTTTTCAAACAGGACAGAACAATCTACCACTTTAAATGTCTTTTAGGACACCCGATGTGATTCAGTGGCAGTTCCAGACACCGTTTACATCAGTAGGTGACAAACTGAATTTTCAAGTCATGAAAATGTAACTTTTAAACAGCAGCTAACTGGGGGATCCAAGGACAGGTGATGGAGATCAGCATTCAGTTTAGTGTTGAGCTTTTAGGAACGGTCATACACATATGGACTTGACATTTCCCAAGGACCTTGAACAAGATCACACATCTACTCAAACACAACAGCACGATTTACTAGGAGTAGCATGTAACTTGCTAAATGGGGTTTGTACGTCTTGAACCCTGTCGATAGGAGTAGATGTGTCAATAAATAACTGGTGAAGTTCAACCATCTTAGGCTTCGACTGTGTACAAAACTGTGTTATTCACAACATTTCTCAATGACGAAGCTGGATTGAACAACCGACATGATATGTATAATACAGATTTTTCTCTCTCGAATGCTTTGTTCCTCAACACTTACGCACATTAACACGAGGTGTGTGGGCGTATCCTGTATCCCTGAGATTATGGTAATTCGGTTTGGAGATCGCGGTTGACCATTGCTACATTTCGGCAAAGTAGTATTCATAGTCATTAATGAAGACGCGATACATAAAAAAGAAATCCAACAACGTGATTTCCATTTTGTAAACATGTATGATTAGTTAATGCTCTATGACACATCGAGAAATAAAAACTGTCCCGTATAGAAACATTTTGTCTTTTCAACTCGATAAACATCTGGATGGATGTAGTGTTTTATGAATTCCTCGTCGTGGAGACGTGGGAGGTCGCGGTAACTCTGGAGGCACTTCACTCTGAAACATGTAAATGGCTTCATTTCAATGTTTAAACTTGTTTCATACGGGCGAGCAACCTGTGTAAGAAATGGGAAATAAAGATTGCTAATATCAAGCATGAATCTCATTTGGCTCCGTTGATGAAAATCACTGATTCGTAATAAAAACATTTTTTTACACTTTACATTTTTCTCAGAAGTTAATTATTAACATCATGCCACTGAATTTTGTTTTAACCTACACTAGCTTACGATCAGAATGCGAAATGATTCACGCTCTTTCCAGATCATGTCCTTGCTCAGATGTGTCGGTAGTTTTTTTCCACTTTCTTTGGAGTCGCCTTAAACACTTCCATCCCGCAAAACACATACATGTTATGGCTGCCGAACCGAAAACGATTTCTTTACAACGCTGAATTTGGTTACCATGTTTACCCTTGTTCGCTCGTGTCGTAATTATGGATAACACTATTAAATATTGAACGTGACTGCATTACGTCGTGGCAGGTTGTTGAAACAAGTTGTTGAAGCAAGTTGGTTCATAATATCTGTGCTTGTCTACCAACGCCCGTTTGTTATTTAACGAAGCTCATGACCTTTGAGCTATTACATACTGTGCCACTGATACCAATAGTTTTACTATAAACTAAAGCAAATAATATCAAGTCTCGATAGGAGGAAAATATTGCAGAGAAGTAAATACAAATGTATCCTGATACAACTATATACATACGTATATGTATGCAAAACTACGCTGTACTCATGATTATCTGTTTCTTCCGCTTGTGGGAGGTACGTGAGATTAGATGCCACTTGACCGGACAGCAGTGATGTGTGAATGTCAGTGTTACTTTTATGTGAATGATATGAACCATTTTTCAGTATCATGCAGTTATTTTCACCGTGCATATATCGGAACAAGTTTAGGCTCAAAATGTAAATGCGGTTTCCCGTCTCCCGTTACGACTGTCCACTCACGCCTCTTCATCTTAACATGACATAATAACTGAAATATCAGGTGCAGCAAGGTTTCATCTACTCTTTAACTGAAGTCAGTAATATAGTCTTTGTAGCACTGTTACGATATAAGGGTTTTTTTACATAAAAATATCATAATTATTATGTCTTTGTTCAATGATTTCATCCACTGGTTTTCAAATTGCATGACCTTTCCCAGACTAGAAAATGGGATGTGAAGTTTCCAGGTTTTACGGGTCTTATGGGTTCCCTGGTTTTGATCTAAACGTTTAACCTTGTAAGCTATATGTAAAGTTGTGATGTCGTTCAGATACCATTAAGTGGTTCGTAGAGTATCTCGAATTAAGTCGCTTGAACCCGTAAAATGATAACACTGAAACCACCCCGTCTTCAGGGAAAGAACATGTTTAGTATCAAATATGAGCGTGAAGACACCAAAAGCTTAAGCCGTTGAATACACCTCTCCTTAAAGGAAACATCGACGACTGGAAAGTTCAGGGACATGATAACATGGTCCGTATATCCTAGCTGAAGACTATAAAAGACGTCAATAGCTGTTAATTGTATTGACCAACTTTCCTTTAAGCAGTGTTTGTTCCGTGTTATCTAATTAAGAACTGATTGGTAGGAGGGAAAAGTGCAGAGAAATCTTTTCTTGTTTCCTGTCCTTAGTCGCAGGCAGATCTTAATGAATATTGAAATTCTGGAATGGGAAAAGCACGCACTGATTGTCTTTCGATAATTGCTAGTTTACATCCTGATTGCTGGTATAAAAAGTGGGCCCTTCACCATCAGTACTTTACTCCCTGTGAGAAGGTATCGTATTGTGGTATGTGTTTTATGCATTTCTGACCGAACCTCAGCAGAATATTATTTCAAGCACAACCAGATCAATGAGTGTATCTGTATGTAAATGCTGTGTTCCATAGAATTTGTATCGAGTCTTGAGAGTGAGGCCTCGTCGTCTGATTAGTACGGATGAACTGCTACTGAATAGTCGGTATATATCAACGTGTCAAAGTGCTCATCTCTCTCACAATGCTTTTATTCCCTTTTGTGAAAATAGATGTGTAAATTCTAATGTCGATAGCCTTGCCAGGAAAACGTTTTGGAGTAAGCCTCACATTTGTGCAAAACCTGTCACAGATCAAGACGCCATGTCCACGCTGTCTAAATTGATTATGAGTCTGGTGTAATAACCATCTCTTATATGTGCCTCGTCAATGACAGTGACTGGACTTTGTCTGCAAACCGTTCTGGGTATTACTCTAATATAGACATTTAGAAATGGTTCTCTACACCGCATATTAAAAGCATTTTAAAGGGGTCGCTTTTCAGTTTCATTTGGCTTCCGTGTCATTTGTCTTGTCTTGATAGAAACCACTGATGATTATGAAAGGGTTTGCACTAGTCCTATCTACGGATTATACAAACATAGACGGTTGTCTGCTCAGCATGACACATGGGGCGATGCGATGCATCTTGCTGTGTTTAAACCGAAGCAGGTCCAAGTAAATATGGCCATGCTCATGGACTAAAGAGCACTGTGGATTGCAGTCCCAGACCAACAACTACGAGATACAATGTCAGACAGCATAATTGATTCAGATCAGAATATCAAACAGATGTTTGTCCAAATTTGCCCGTCATTGTAGCATTCGTAATGCTTAGAGTAATCAGCTGTCATTCCATACAACATGACTTTGCCATCAGCTCATTGTATTAACTATGTGTATCCCTCTTAGGGCCAAGGGATCATGACACATTTGCCTGCAATATCACGGTTTGCACTCTGTGTATATGCATGTCATGTTATGTTCATTTAAACTTCCCTTGCCAAGTACATTTTCCTTCTGTCATGTATTGATAACACACCATCTTGACTAAATAGTTGGTATGCCCCGCATTGCCTGATCCAGCATGACGTCGCTGCTTTGGTCTAGCCTCAATAAACATACGTTTTCACTTCTGAGAGCTGTTATGTCTTCATAACATTTGATCCTGTGCATGCGTTCCTAAATAAAGCAAGTTATGCGTGGGGTCGAAAACCTGACAATAACGAAGATGGTCAATATAAGAGTCATTATTCCCTGTTGCAGTGTCGAATGCAGATAAGTAGCCTGAACGTGTGTAGGAGAGAGGTTTATGAAAACCAAAAACGTTTAATTCAAAAGTGCGGGGTACACTTAGAGTGTAAATATCACGAAAGCACGTGTAAATACCATAAAAACACGTGCACACAAAACGTTTCCTCGTAAAATCGTAGCATCCTCGTAAAATACAACCTGTTCATTTCTCTTACAATGAAGTGAGTACTGCCGAACAACATATTTACGTCTTACACGGTACAGTGACGATCTGATCGTGTTGTCCCTTTACAATAATATAAATCATTGATAATTATCGGCAGTAATATTATCCTTGCACAATCTTGAAATGTCAGAGTCGTATTTATGTTAGCCTCTTACACAATTTAAGGTGCATTGCATGCAAGCTGCAGCTGCAATATCCTTTCACAGTAAGCGAAATATATTGGTGAACTGCATAAATATTGTGCCCACGTTGCTATTGAATTCGAAACGTTTCCCAAATGATGAGGACATTAGTTCGGTGAATACGTGTCATTAATTGGGCATCATGTTGCTGTATCAGCATTATGTGAGTCTGTAACAACACACGTGATCCGTGTATATTGTGATAAATCGTGCAGGTTTGGGCTCCGATAACAGGCCCGGGTTCTGTTCGTCGATATGCCACCGGTAATGTCTTATTCCAGACACATATAAATGAACGCGTTTCCTGTGATCGAACTGAGCATTTAATGTTCATCAGAAAACTTGTGTACCAGCGGAGCACTACAGATGGCTAAATTGGCATTTATATATGTTATGCCAAGACGTCTATTCTGGTCATAAAATAACACAAGTAACTGTATACCAACACTTCTTCTCATAACTCTTGATGTTATGCATTAGACAGTTTTCTTTGATTACTGTGATCACTGAAACCGACGTTTCTGTGAAGCAACTGATTAATTGATTTGGGCGAGACGTCTAAATTGACACGAGTGAAAAAAGAGTTATCTGAACGGCATTCCGCCAAGGGAATCGATTGACGTTTTGAACCGTTCAATAAATTTTTCGGTTACTTGAAACACTGATTCACACCTCACTACGGCTAGGTCGAACATTAGATGCAGTTAAGTAACTGATGCAGTAGACAGTATGTTAGTCACTGATGAAATGAATTGCAGACATTTCGTCAAGGTGAAGTGAGAGAAAAGCAGCATGCTAACTTACCTCAAATGAAACGGACCGATTTCAGATCAATTATCTTTTTCAAATTAAACCATGCCTAATTAGTGTACAAAACACAAAACACACACACAAAAAGTAAAAAATAAATAAATAAACAACAAAAAAACCAAGTAATCGTATTACAGGTATTATATTTCAACCGATGCCATCACCACAGTTGCACATATTTAATATATGAAGCATCACAGCTGTGTCAAGGGAAAATCTAGCACTTATTTCATTAATCAGCATGTACGTCGTGAATCATGATCGTAGCATTTGCAATCGGAACTACTCAAGAAGATGGTTGAAGGGGTTCCACTGGAGGACAGTAATATCTTTCCAAAGACACTAGGAAGCATGAGATGTTGACAACCACGGACAAGTATGTCTCCAAGGTAGTTCAGTTACAAATATCCCGAGTGGCTCACACAAGTTGTGTCATCATCACACCCTTGAGGTAACCAATCCACGTACGTTTCTTGCTGAATGACTGCTAACGGACAAATGAGTTTTATTATCATGAGATGGTTTTCTCTATAATATTCGAGTATGATAACTTACTTAGCCAGTAATCAATCCAGCCGGTAATCAATTCAGCATCAAATAACACTTGTTAGCATCAAATAACACTTGTTAACATCGAATAATACTCGTTATGTTGAGACAACAAAGGGTCTGTAACTGGAACACTTTGTTTGTCTGTAACTGGAAACATACTGTATTCCTGAATAACAATACCGTATACAATACGGTATTTAACGTCCCCGAGCTTTCGTCCACGTCAACAGTTTGATAAATCATCGTTAGATACTGAAGCCATTCGTCACGTACAGAGTTTCCAATTTCATAGTATCTTCTGTCAACCTCAAACATATCTCAGTATAGGAAATGACGTTGTTACTTACAGAGATGACTCATTAAATTGTCAACAGATATATTCTTGGCTACCTGCCTAAACTACAAATGCATAAACACCTCCTCGACCGTCAGCTAACTGATAGTAAGTGAAGTGTCTTGGCATAGCAGTCGAGAAATTGGCATTCCGTAAAACAACATGTACTTTTAACTTTGAAAAACAGGTTCTGTCAACCTTTCAAACTTTTTAAATAATTAAGATGATAGCTACAAACAGTTCATGATAAAATGTTCCTGTCTGCAGCTGTCAGTTATAGTTTACAGAGAAAACGTTTGATAGTCTGGGTGAGACTGAAGTGAGTGAGTGGCTTTCGGTTTTACGCCGCCTTTAGCAGCATTCCAGCAAACACACGGCGGGAAACATAAGAAATTACATTCGCTTGCGCCATATGGGGAATCAAACCCGGGTCCTCGGCGAGACAAGCAAACGTCTTAACGACTGTGCTGTCTCACCGAACCTAACAGTAAAGTGACATGTGATACACCTATCTCACAGATATCTCACATGTATTTTGATATGGTGCTTCACGAGGAAAGAGATGCTGAATATTGAGATAACCCCAGCCATAACTCGCTGGCATTGACGCTAAAGCAAACAGAACATTGTTTATCACACATTCGTCTCGTGTATCTGGGCACTCTGATTATAGGTCATAACGCCCTTAACGGATATTTTGACCAGCAAGGTGTTAAGTGACACTGGCCATCTTGTTATGCATGTTAAATGCGCTTAAATAATGAAGGACTCGGAAAGTATTTACTTCTGTGGATTGTTTGACCATTGTGGGCGTACTTAACGGGTGTCGACGGCATGCGCTAGAGTTTCAATGGTATTAATCAAGTACCCCCATGGGCATGGACACAATTAAGGTGTACATATGAATCAGAATTTCTGCTTGGGTTGCCAAAATCAAAACAAGGTAATTTTGCCAAGATGTTTAACGTAAGCTTGAAGTAAACCAATAATCTAGTACCGTTAAAAAAAAATTACCTATTCCCGTCCACTGATTTACCCACCTGAACGTGAAATTAAGAAAACGAGCGAGACCATGTCATATGTTTCAAATTTAGATCTGTGCTTTAAGCGTCTTAAAAAGTCAACTTCAATATTCAACTTTCCTTTCAGGTCCAGTATAATTCCTTCAATCCCAGTTTTTTTAGTTTACATACTCCGAACGCACTCAGAGTAAATAGCACACTGTTAAAATGGTCTCGGTTTGGTCTGTTGATTTGAACCAGTGATTCGTAATGAACATGCTTTTTATAGCCAACCTTTTCCCTGATGATAACATCTCTCACATTGTAACTTAATAACGAGAATCACTAATACTTGCCGCTGGAGTTCCAGATGATTCACATATGCTTTCGACCCGTGAATCTCCTGGTAGGAATGTAACTTCAATAACCATGCTTGTCGTAAAAGGCAATTAAGGAGATCGGGTGGTCAGGCTCGCTGACATGGTTAACGCATGTCATCGCTTCCCAGCTGTACAGATCGATGCTCCTGATGTTGATCCCTGGATTGTCTGGTCCAGTCTCGATTATTTACAGACCGCCGCCATATAGCTGGAATACTGCTGAATGCAGCGTAAAACTAAACGCACTCACTCGGTCATTCACTCACTCATATTTTTTTTGTAAACTCGTCGTATGATATTTGTGTTTGGGTGATGAATACCATTCGACACACAGGGAATTAGATACTGTGTTTGATAAGCTCGATAACAATTACTGATTTGACACATTTCGTGAGGTATGTTATGTACGGTATCGTGGAAGTTCATGACAGTAGGGGAACTGACCCCAAACAAGGAACTGGTCAAGTGTTTGCTGTTATATACTCATGTGAAACCTAGAGTTTGGACCAGGCTATTCAGTGGTCAACGTCATGAGCACCGATCTGGGAAATAGGGATACGGTCAACCAAAATAATTGTTTAGAACTAGTATGTTCACCTGGTTGCCACAATGAATTGAACCATTTATTCGTCGTACAAATACTACTCGCCATACAACTACGTCCGAAATCTCCCATTATAATGTTGTCATTGAATGTTTTCAGTATATTGAACTGACAACAACCACTTGAGTGTGAGATGGCACACAGTATGTATGGCAGGATACGTTTCATGGTTTGCATGCTGTTCATCCAGGCACAGACCTCACGCAATTACCGAAACTCGAATGTCATAAATTTACACCTCCGGAAAACAGCTGCTAGCATAAAGTCAGCTTAATGCACAGATGGTTCTATAAAAATATATAAAAAATGCCTTCTGTATATTGATGAATGTTGTCGAGCATATGATATGGCACACAAAGAAATGTCGCTTTCCCAAACGTTTCGTTATCTCCATAATCAGCAATCGGTTGGATTAGTGTTATCTATTTCTCCTCATGGTAATACTGACTTTTGAAACTCAGCCTGAGAAAAGTATTTGGCTTTAAGCTTGCTTAAGAAACAAATATTAAGATCAAGTACGGTCCTGTTTTTGCTCATATGACCTTATGATAACATGATTGTATTTTTGAACGTTTTACATTTATATAATGTAATTGAACGATGTCATGAGCGAACTAGATGTGTATATTGCGGACTCTGTTTCGCTAAATAGGCATGAGTTAAACACATTTGCTCTTTTCGTTTGTTGTGAAACTACATTAAACACAGAACGTGTCTTCAATAGTGGTGGCAGTTTAATGATGGTTCACAATTTTTACCAGTAAGATTTGCCTACAAACGCCTGTTTGTTTTTCTCATTTATCGAGGCGTAAGTTAAATATGCATCAAGGATCGATTTTTATCCATTGCTGCTATTTGTGTACTTGAAAGGCTTGAGAGAATATGTGCATAACTTGTTGCATATTAACGTAACATTTCCTTAGAAGACCTGATTAATCGCACGTGCGTGGCAGGCTGTATCTCATCAAAAACAAGTCAACACTTTTCTTTGCAAAGAGACACCTCGCTGAAAAAAATCTTTGCTGCATGAGAAACCGACTGAGATGTATTTTCCGATTGATCAGACATCACATCAAATGATATGTTCATGTATGTTTCTTTTCCTGTTGTCAAAATGTCAACATTCAGATTCGTATTAACCCGCGCGTTGCGAAAATATCATTGAATTTTCTGTGATATGAAAATGACTCACCTTACTCTGATGCCATGTCTCCGACGCATATTGACGTCACACTGCGTCCATCGTGTCTGCACAATAGGTTAACATCAACAACACGAGTCGGTCCAGTCACTGACGTATGCAACGGTCAGTAAAGGGCCGATGAAGATTTTAAAGCACAGGGGTAATGCATGAATTTTTCATGATTGACATTTACTGATTGGCTGAGCCAACCCCATGGGTTGATGTACCGTCTATGTTTGTTTATGTTCCATGAGCCATGTATCCCGCGTGACCAGTGAACCACTTATATTGTTCACAAAGTTCTTGCATGTAACCGGCTTACAATGTTACCCGCTGGAAATGTCGTCGGTACTTCGTGTTAATAGTGTTTGAGTACCTCCGGTACGCCTTAGTATGACCCGACACCCTTGCTTCGTACAGGTCAAATTAGCTCTTAGTTCGGTAAGATAGATACGATGCTCACTGATCCCTCGGAGCCCATGGGACCAGTGAAACACTTACATTGTTCACAAAAGTCTTGCATGTAAACGGCTTAAAACGTTACCCGATGGAAATGTCGCCCTGAGGGAATTCGTTTGGTACTTCGTGTTAATAGTATTTGAGTAACTCTGGTACGCCTTAGTATGACCCAATACCCGTGCTTCAAACAGGTCAAATTAGCTCTTAGTTCGGTAGGACTGATACGCTGGTCACTGGTCCCTCGGGGCCCCTGGATTGATGTAACCTCTACGTTTGTTTATGTCTCACGAGCCATTCTCCCACGTGACCAGTGAACCACTCCCATTGTTCACAAAAGTCTTGAAGTGGACGCCTATTTGATTGCTTTGCACATGCGTATACACCCTGCTTTTTGGGTAAAACTCCACAATATATGCACAACGATATTCCTATCATTGAACTGCTGATATCCTTTCCACCATGTGCTCTACAAAACCAACAATAACGTTTATTCAAGGTCGAGTATGTGATCAGTTAGACATCACCAAGTAATTTGTCCAAGTGTCTTCAGTTTTGGAAAATTAAACTTTATAAAACATGTGTAGCTGTACTATTGTGACAATGATGTTTAAGTCACGTAAAAGATCATTACAGTTTGAACATGAATCATCTTTCGGTTTGTTGATACGGACATTGAACCTTGTTCAATACTAAAAACATTTATTTCACACTTTTCATTATATGGTAGTATTCCGTACAGGCACATCGGGCCTGGAACAGTTGACGAAACAGATCAATCATGTGACGTTGATGTTGTCATACTCGAGAAGGAGAAGTTGTGAAAAATGAAATTGTTTCATCTATAGGATATGGATTGCTTTGGATTACTCTCCACAGATTCATACCTTTGGATCATCAGGCTTGTGTTCTGCAAATTATCGTTTAAAGAAAGTAACCTGATGTATTATCAGAATAATAAAACGTCTCACTCCATGGACATCACCATAATCAGGACATGGCTGATTAAACGACTTGTAGTCAACGATACAACGAAGATAAATTTGAACGCCCTTTACAGCATCTTGGCAGATTGGATTGTGTGTTATAACTGATTTGGGGTTAACACCACAATTAAGAGCATTCAGGTCATTTTGGGGTGTCAACTTGAAATTGTAAAATTGACGTTGGTTCCAGATGGGCACCGCTCCGATGAAACCAGCAAGTGCAAACCTATGATAACGGATGCAGGGTCTACCACGGAATACTACGGGTCGTTTTGTTTAAATGCCAGGATTGAACATTACAAAGTTACAAGGGGCGTTTCTTCTTCCATGTATACAATTGACTGAAATCGTAAACCAGTTCATGACCTTACAAGTCAGACAAACTTGAGTTTCAAAGTTGAATATAAACATATTATATACATAACATATGTATTCTACTACTGAACTAGAGAATCCAGACCCTGACTTCTCGAACAAACTACAGTCTGAGTTTGTACGTACGTGTGAGTTTTGACTTAAGTAAGTACTTACTCAAATTTGAGAAAGTGTATTTCCCGGAATGAACTGAAAACGATATCGCATTTGGTGAACAGAACACTTGAGTTGTTTGGGCTTATTCTTGAAAGAAAATTACAAATGAGTTGAAAGTTCAGCTTTTTCTATCTCAGTTTAAGGTTGTAATTAGAATGAGTGAGTGAGTTAAAATTTACAGTCACCTTTGCAAAATATCAGCCACATCGTAACAATATACAGATTAAGAATAATAAAACATTGATTATACAATCCTCTTATCAAAGGACAGTAAAATACCTAGAATATCACAGATATACATGTAAAACTAATAATTAAATATAAAGCATTTTACCTATAAGGGACAACACAATATAAAAATAGGCTGTAGATCGACAACAGCTCCAGGTAGATCACCAAAGTAGGGGCCATGGGACTTCCAGTACCTTTGCTACCTGCATGGACCCTAGCTGGATTTACATCATCCCCTTAGACGCCGACGATTGTAAGAATTGCTAGCCCAAATTAAAATGACAAAAATACTTCCTTTAAAAATCCTGGTAAGTTTACATTGACTTTGAACGTTTTGGGACTTACGTACCCTCTCAGGAGGACAAACATTTTACAATACTTCAACCCCCTTTGAGGGTACAGCCACTAACACTTCAAGTTCCTAATCTCAACTACCAATCATAAAAATACATCTATCTACAGAACATATTTATGAAAATTCAGCCGTGAAATCAACTCCTTTAAAAAAACAATAATTAACAGTGGTAAAATGATCCTTATCAGTTTTGACATTGAAATATTTATCCCTTGTGATGGCGTATTCAACATCGTCAATGTGATTAGAAACGTAAGTGTGTTTCGTGAAATCAGGGCCAAATCATAACATTTATACTTTAATGCTTATATTGGTTACTGACTGAGTATTTTAATATGTCTTTATTAGCATAGTATCGGACAAAAATTAGAAAATACGCACGATTGCTATCATTGAGTAGTTTATTCAGTCATATCGAGGTCTCCTAAACATCGGTCAGTTCAGTTCAGGATTGTTTTCACAAGGAAGAAGAAGTAAAAAGCCTCCCATGATCACATATCAGCTGTTTGCTTCTGTAGCATACGTCAAAGAAAATAACTGTAAAGAAAAACATGACGAACCTTAGGTAATGTATACACACAATTCATTATCGGAAGATTTGATGGAGAATTAAAACAGTTACTAAGTATTGTGAGGCTATAATACGTGTAATTCGTGGTAATTCGATGTTTCAACCACAACCCAATAAACAGAATAATAGCATTATTTGTTGTGCTATGTATTTCCTTTCCTGTCAAACTGAGACCTCAATGAACTGCTGTTGATTTCCCGACATGACGCTGGACGTACCATCTATCGAACTGTTATAACCTGAAATGACGGGGTTGAGGAAGAGGACCATCTCATACGGACCTTCTTATCTTATACTTTATTTCAGGACAAATGATGTGCGAAAGTATTACATTACAGGAGTGGTTTGTGTGACTTGATATGTGCAAAATCTGCTAGACTGTTCACAGTTTAAAAGAACAGATAAATCACATTATAAACACTGATTATATATTAAGCATACCACTAACCCATGACAAAGGTTCTCTCGAAAACATCTAGTGGGCTGGGACGTCTCATCTGGTATACTTTTGGTTGATGACATCTCTGAATACACTTGGAACTGTAAGAGTCTTCGTCAACAAATACATACTTCCAGGCGTAAATAGTGCTAGGCATTGAAAATAGATATAAATGTGTCATGAAAATGTGCCGTGAAAATCACTCGAGAGGCCAACAGTTCCTCATTAACTCTTAGATAAATTCTGCGATACATATCTTAACCCGTTGTGGTTGGTTGCACAATGCTTTTGGGAAGGATGCTCGGGTAGCATGGAAGTTTTCAGTTTGTCACAATACAATGACCATGTAAGATGTATCTAGTAGCATATGTATATCTATGTTACCAGGGTATCAGCAACTTTTAACAAGATCGAAAGCACCAGAGTTCCACCCGAAAACACCTACTTGGGCTGTCAGTCTAGATTTGAAGAGGTTATTTTACGACGATGTCGTACTGACCATACTAGATATAATCATGCATACCTTTTAAAAGGTAAAGATCCTCCATTTTGTATCCCTTGTGATGAGAGAGTCACGGTCAAGCATATCCTGCTTGACTGTGTTGAATTCTCCATCACAAGGGATAAATATTTCAATGTCAAAACTGTTAAGGATCTTTTTACAAACGTTAATTCTCATTTAATTATTGTTTTTTAAAAAAGAAATTGATTTTATGGTTGAAGTTTGAATAATATGTTCTGTAAATAGATGTATTTTAATTATTGGTAGTTTAGATTTGTAAGTAGAGTTGTTAGTGGCTGTACCCTCAAAGGGGGTTGAAGTATTGTAAAATTATTGTCCTCCTGAGAGGGTACGTAAGTCGACAAACATTCAATGTAAATTCTACATTTCCAGGTTTTTAATCGTAGAATAAGTGTGTCTTGTTATTGTATGGCTAGATTTCACAAATTGCTGACGGATGAGGGGATGATGTAAATCCAGCTAGGGTCCATGCAGGTAGCAAAAGTACTGTAAGTCCCAATGGTCCCTAGTATGGTGATCAACCTTCAGTTGTTAGCAATCTATAGCTCATTTGCATATTGTATTGTCCTCTATAGATAAATTGTTTTGGGTATAATTAATAGTTTTACATTCTTTTCTGTGATATTCTAATTGTTTTACTGTCCTTTGTCGACAGGTTTCTATAATACTCATATATTCCATTTCAATGTTATGTTCCCGATGTGACGTGCCGACTCACTCACTCCACCCGAAAACAACAAATTGAATGAAGGTAAGAACGGACATACAGTCATGAAGTAGGAGGTTCAAAAGACACCAGTCATCTAACGCTGATCTCAGTCTCATGACTACGATTAAATATTTCAGCCGGGATCGGGAAAGTTAAACTCTGCATTTGGTCAAGACGCTTACCTAACTAAGCTTCAACAACAATCAGTGAGTCAAATCAGCTGATTTATCTGCCTAAACCAGAAAAAACAACAACAAAGTACCATGCAGACCACTTCATCATCAGGGGAAAAAGAGGTTTACTTCCTTTAATTTACTTCCTTTGACATTTTGGTACCCAAAGGTTGGGCGATAATAACCTTCTCCAAAGAGGAAGAAATTACTATTGGACTAAATACGATACCTACCTACCACTGCCCGTATATCTTCGTATTTCGCCTATAATTACGTCAATATCTGCTAATTGACCTGTCTTCATTCAGAATACTTTGATCTACGTTTTCTAATTAAGAACGTCTTGGAAGAAAGAAAAAGAGACGAAAAAGTCCCATATCTTTGTGAATAGGGACATTCTAAAACAAACAACCACAGAAATTGAATGTTCTATGGTAATTGCTAAATTAATGCTTGATGATATAAACAATAAGGTAGGTCTTTCATCTTGGATATGTTCCTGCACATGAGAGTGCGTTGTGCTGTGATGTGTGTTTGATGTCTGACCGGAATGATGTGGCCATTTTTCAAGCACAATCAGATTGATCATTGATTGTTAGAGCGTCTATTCGTTGTACGGTTACAGGTTACGGCTCTCCGTGTTTTGCAGATGCCAATATGATGGATGTGCTGTCTAAAATTTGTGTATCGTTCATGAATCATGTATCGCTGACCGGGTATCGCTGACAGTTGGTTGGGATGTGAATACTAGTATTTCTTTAGTCGGGATGTTCAGAATTGTCTACTGATACACTGCATGTACAATGTCCCAACGCTTGCATTTTTGTTACAAAGTTAGGAGCACAAAACCAATATTCCAACTATATCACGGCGGGGGTGGGGTGGGGGGGGGGAGGGGGCGGGACTAGAAATGGGCATCACACACTGAACCCATGTGAGGAATCGGTTAAACGAATAAACGTTTTGACTATTGGGCTTCCACATTGCTCTTCCTCGATATGACACTTAACACCGGGATAGTTTTGCTGTATTAATGTAATATTATGTATGTAATATTTGCATACCACGACAAGAAGCCCATGGGCCTGATACAGGTCATCGAGGGAATAAATTTATAATTGTAAACATAAGCAATGAATGTGTTTTCGGTGGTGGAATGGGGTGTTTTATATTCATCGTAAACATCCTTTCTGTGATCTACATGTGGCTAAATGGGCGCTTACAGCTGTCATAGCAAGAGCTCCATTGCTATTTTCACGATCGATACAAAAGCTTTGAAATGATTTAGACATACCGGCAATACTTCACATAACTTTTGATGTAATGTGATTATTATTCATCGATTACTAGAAGAACTCTGATTATAAATCGAGATTTGAGTGAAGGGGAATGCATAAAATGACCTGCGGGGGTTGTATAGCGATTGATGTGCAGTATGTATGTCTGCAAAAGGCGATTTAGAAATAGTCAGAATATTGATAATCCAGTTGGACGTCAGTCAAGGATTGACACAGATCCATACCTCTCACCATACCAAGGTCGAATTAGATGTAATTAGATAGTGAGTGCAGTAGGCAGCACTGTCAGTATTTAAGTGACTGCCTGACTTACAGGTCTTTCAAGTGTAATGAGAAGAAGTCAGTTCACTACCTAGCCTTTAGTGTATTAAAGGGAATAAAGATTCCCTTGTGTATTAAAATATGACTGAAAAATGAACCATGTTGACATGCACACTCTGGTGAAATGAATGATAAGTGAATAGAACTGGTGATCTATTTTTTTCACCACACCGTCATAACTACAAATTCACATCTTTAGAAACAATACAACAAATAAGAAGAGAGGCAGTATTCAGAGAGCATTACTTGTACGGCTGATCACCTGAGTCGTCGTGGATCATGATTGCAGCCTTCGTTGCCGGAAGCAACTTCAGCAGATGAGCGGAGGTCATGACCTGCTGTTTGGCTGCAAGGTGAGGAAGCAGGAGATCTTGACAACAGGGATGAAGTATGTCGGAAAGATTCATGACTTAATCAGTTTTTGTTATACTTAATCTCATATGGTCGGGGTTACCATAATCCTTAACACTATCACGGAAGCCCTTTATTGACACCCACATGAAGGATTTCCTTTCCTTTTCACAATCTCAGAATCCCGCTCTGTCAACATTTGATTGTCTGCTCATCTCAGACGACCTGTCATGTTTCAGGTCAAGTTGAAAGGCACAGCTTGTACATGTTGTATAACTAGTCTTGCTATGTTTGTGGTCACATTGAGTGGAAAAACGCCTTTCTTCGAGCCATGGGGTATGTGTAAGCAAACGTTGAAGACAGATATACCTACCTATCTATCTTCAGAGAGTCAGGACAATTTAGCGGGAATATATATGAAATGTTGGACTCTCCTATTGACAATCCCAGTGGAAACCACTTAATCTCCCCCCGGTCGGATTTGTTTATTTGTGCATATGAATAAGAAATTAGGCTTGGGTTACCCAAATGAGGTCTATGCACAAAGATTAAACCTGATGAAAATTCTCCACAAGGGTGAGTGACCACAGGGATGACAGTTAACTTTCTACGTCACAACGAGATCCCATCCCGATGTTTACATGTTTACACATTTGATAGTTTTTTTTCACTGAGACCCTTTTTGATGATTTCGTTAGAATTACAACCTTATTTTGTTCATACTTTTTTTCTGAGTAATCGAATGAACAAAATAAAAACGATACGTTCACAGAAAAATATGTTTGCAGAAGGAACTGTGTATTTTATCTCCGAGTGACATAACAAAGACCACAAACAACAAATACATTTTTCATTCGAGTGGAAATATGTTGCACCGTGGAATGGCTCGAAAACATTAGGGTGTGACACCTGTGATATACACTACTGAATGTACCAGGTAAAATCCGATCTTTGCCGTCCATGGTGGTAGGTAAACCTCACTGAAGATGTGCAGACTGTTCTCTTCACAGCCTGTAATATTGAAAACCATGAGATTCGGTCATTCATTTGTCTGGAGTGAATCTTTAAAGGTCGGTGTTTTTTCTTTTATCATTGACAGTGAGACGAATAATTTGTAAGTCTCAGGTGTGGTCTTGAGTGTTCAATATGATCTTTCGTTATAGTATTAGTTTTGCAGAATGAAGATGAGGCTGAATAATTGTAGATGAAGATAGATAGATAAATCTGTGAAATGTTGCCCATGCTCTCAACTATGATGTTACCACTGGCTTGTAAAGGGCATGCTAGATATTTTACGAACAGCGCTTCCACAGCTATAATTTTGTCGACGATTTCAAGATGTCTAGGTCTACATAGTCGCCTTACCAAGTTATAAGCGCCATATTGACACTTCACTTCAGAACAACATCATGAATTTGCAAAAAAGTGTTCATAGAATTTGGGAGTAAACTATTTATTTTTCTAACCAATATTACTTCTAGCTCTACTGCATCATAAGTACAGGTAGTAAAGGCTTCTCCAAGCCTTATCATGTTCATGGACTAAGCGATTGGACGTTTACATGGATATAATTTCTTAGCAGCCTTTGGACTAGTCGACATGTCTCTCATGTCTCCTATACACAAGCCTGCTTCACTACCCCCAACCCCCCTTCTCCACTAACTGTTGTTATAATTATACGGCTGAAGTAGATATCAGCTTTAAAGTCAATACTCCTTATTCTCTCTTGATCACGGTCTGCTTTAACCAAATAACGAGGTAAGCAGCCAATCGGAAACTAGTATTTACTCCTTGACTGATATTCATTTTACTGAGTCTTTTATGTACTTTTTATCATGTACTCAATAACAGCAACAATAAAAAAACAGAAATTGGGTAGTATTGTAGCCTAGTGGCTGTTTAAAGCGTTCGCTTGTCAATTCACTGAAGTTCATTCAGTACTGGAGGTCTCCACTTGACGTAATTGATAACTTTTGATGTAGTCTAGTTAAGCATTGATTATTCAGTTTGGATATAGTTATCAACCGAAAATGGTCATGGCGATGCCTTCGACGAGGGTTGAAATACCGTACAATTTGGGTCTCTCTGAGAAGATATCTAAAGTCATGTCTCTCAAGGTATGTTTGCTCCTGCCACGTCTTCAATCAAAGTATATTTGTTCTTTTAAATGGTGGTTAAAGTAGCGTATACGCACCGGCGGTTGAAGAAATGGTGTAAATTCAGCTAGGGAGCATGCACGTAGCACAGGCAATGTAAGTCCTAAGTATGGTGATCTACCCTCAGTTGTTGGAGATCCATAGCGCATTTTATCAATGTGTTGTTTACTAATCTATTCTATTATATGCTATTAACTAGTTTTAAGTTATACTTGTAATTCTTCTGTCCATTGCTGACACATTTCTTAATCCTAATTTATTAATTATTTATTCTCGTCACGATATGGCTGCAATATTGCCGATATGACACTAAGTATTGACCCACTCACTCACACTCACTGAAATATTGCCGATGCGACGTTACGTTATAGCTCACTTACTCATTCTCTCGTGGCCTCCGCCATGAAAATGCTGGAATATTGCTTGAAGCGACCAAGAAATAAAGCAAAACAAAAACAAAAAAAAACAAAACAAAACAAAAATAAACAATTCTCTCATTAACAGTGCCTTTGTGCCTCTGACACCATCAGAGATTTTCCTCAAAACTTCTCCAGTGCCGGGTGGCCCCAGTTGGGCAGGATACGCTGATCTGATCTAAAGCATTATGATGTGTGAATGGGGTAATCTCCCCTCTAAGCACAACTTTCGTTTAGTTAATTCCATCTCATATCTCATTTCAGCGCACGAGCTCTTCTTTCTGACTTACATTCACGCTGCTGACATTTATCATCAAACCTTTTACATTTCTTCCTCTAACTCATTTTGACTTTTTGACTTTTTTCTGTCATCATCTGACTTCAACATCTGAATTTTCATATTCTTGTTCCAGCCATCGGATGACTTTAATCTCGAGTTCTTAAACCACGAACTACAGGATCATTTTCCCTAATTGCATGAACTATCAAATCATGTACTCCAGATCTATATGTGCCAATTTATTGAATCGTCTAATCTGTTCGTAATCACTTTTTCTCATCATTAAAAAAACCATAGCTGACTTTAGATCCACGTTGCAAATTCCATATGTTATGCTTCAGATGTATGCTGTTAACCGTGAGCCCCTTAAGATGAGAAAAGAAGTTGTTTCTATTTTCGTGCGGAATTGTCTGGTACCGGCAATCAAGATTTTAATTTTTAACAGAAACATTTTTGTCTGGACCACCCGTAAGTGATTTCCATGAATACCCTAAGTCACATATGGTATCAATCACTTTAGCGTTGAGCAGCTACTCCTAGTGTGTAATTGTTGTTCCTCCAGTTTCGATATGTTATACTAAATGTCTCCATGAAGTACTTTTAGCATTCATTTGTCATAATCCATTTTCATCCATGCATCAATGTATTACCGTTTGAAAATGGACCATCTGTCAGTTTGTTGATATCAACATTACATATTGGTCCGTACTCATTTGACTTGTACGAGTAGTTTAAGACAGTAACCGTAACAATCGCCTCTGCTTTTGGTAAGGATTTTGTAATGAATGTGGAAAGGTTTTTTTGCTTCTGGTATTGCGGTGCACATGCAGGCGTAGGAGGGCGACAACGTCACTGGAAACCCATAACGTCACTGACATGAGTTAAATACTTTTTGCCCAAACAAGACCTTGAACACACAGATTATTGCATAAGTCACATCCTCCAATGAAGTCGTAATGTAGTTTACGAGAGAAGACTAGGAAATGTGCAAGAACGTAATCAACCCATTTATTCTACACGTACCTTTGAGTTTTTCTCTGATAAAACACTTGATTTCCTCTCAAAGCAAATCAATTGTATGACGGAATTGTGTCCTGAAAAGTCAGAAAATGGTTCAGAGATGTACATCAGTTGCCACACAGGATCCACATCATTTGTCATTTAGTACACACATTTTGAACACACTTGGGAATAAAGGAAATACTGTCCATCGCAGTGTTAACCGCAATCCTGTCGTTTAGTAGAAGCACGTTGGTCGAGGAGCAGTTAATACACTGCTAGGAACCTCATAAATGTTTTCACTGTTGAAATAGCATTGAAAATAATAATTTCGAACAGGCGCATCCTATCTCTGGTAATGTCCAATGACTGAGTGAAACATGGGTGAGTGAATATAGTTTTACGCCACTTTTTCCAGCAATATCACGGCGTGCGACACCTGAAATGGGTTTCAGCCATTATACCCATGTGAGGAATAGAACCCGTACCTTTGGCATGACGAGCGGACGCTTTAACCATTGCGCTACCCACTTCCCACGGCAAATATTACCAAAACACGCTTTCAGAAGACTGCCTTCAGCTACAAGTTCTCTAGTGCCTCAGTGACGAACACCATTGTCTATACGAGCAACGGTTTATGTTCAAACAGTACAAACGTTGTTTAAATAAAAAATGGACTGTGACAAATTCACTGTTACAGATATTTTAGGAAGACATTGAGGAGATAAACATACCAATCAGAGGTAAATACAGGAAATTATAATAGCTTTATTTTATGTTTTAAACCTACGCAACACGCTCCATTTTATCATGGTCACGTTATTACGATTTAAGAAAAAAATAGATACCGTCGTGGAAATTCAGAGGTATATAACGTGATTTTCTACCTTTTAATGACGCTAATGACCCAGTGAGAATCCAGCATTTAATGAAGTAATTGTACAGTGAGCATTATGTATCGACGCTGAAGAAAATATGACTGCATACGTGCATTAGAAATACGAATGATGGTGTTTGTTATTAGAACACTCAGGCTAGGTGTGAAAACCAATCAAGAACAGTCGTACAAACACGTTTTTACCTGAAGATTAATTCTTGACTAGCGATATTGATTTTTTTTCACTGACGCACTGACTAGCAAATTGTTAATGGCTGACTCAACCAGTTGAACACATGACGTAGCTCACCTAACATGATCGCGGAAAGAAGGTAATCCTACATTCGACTGTACATTCCTGTTCACGTGAAGTGGTTAATTCTAGCGTTGTCACATGTGCTGAATACCCAGCTCAGACAAGGTACTATATAATAGTTATTCATACACATATGCTCGTAATACATTACAACCTTCTTGAAAGCCGACTCTTGTGGATGAGGAAAGGGTTTCGAAGTTTTTCCTTAGGCCATGTCTTCGGTGAGAAATGTTTTGACAAATAATGTTGCCTCGTCCGAACGTGTCTGTTGTAAATGATCAAACTAATGCTTCATAGTGTCTAGTGTTACGTGGGATGAATGTGAATTATTACGTATAAATGTAATGCTCAGTAATTTGCAAGTTTGACCCACAATCAGGAGTCAGGCTTTCTAACGATTTATGAAACTGGTGATTGAGGCTTCCACTGATTGAAGAAATTACCTACATAGACCTTGGGATCGTGGATCTGCGACGTCAGATGGTAATTGAAATTAATTGCACTGAGCTGGAGTAAGCGACTGAAGAGCTACACTGATTAAAGCCTGTAGTGGCTTGGACTGGGAATAGAAGCAAGGCGCTGTAGAAAGAACAATTGCACTTTTAGCATATTTAAAGTTTGTTAAGAATGAAGGTCTATCCGAGAAAATATACGTAAGGACGAAACAGGCTAGCTGGTCAGAAATGGTGTTACATCAGAAACGGCATACACAAGAAGCTGCATATGGAACAATCGGGAAAATCTATTTTTTTTTTTTTTTGAAAGTGTGATTTTATTTAGAGTGAAAGTTATTTTATTGACTACACATGATGAAATGAACGCAAGTAATCAAGTTTCAGTCTTTTTTGATACATGGAACGTTCGCAGCACATTCACGGGTTTCAACTGTGAACTTCATATAGTCACAGTCACGACTCAGTAAGCACACGGTGCAAACGCGGTTACATAAAGCATTTGTTGTTCACCCTCAGTCTTACAGACACGATTCAGACTGCAATTATCAGAGCAGTTAGTTCGAGTAAACCAAGTGTGATAAAGACGAAACTGAAGTAACCAATTATGTGCAGGGACAAACGTATTCACAGAAGACAGTAGACCGGTACCATATTCTGATACTTACAAACGTAAACCTTTCTCCGCCAAACATTCCACGGTTGTCTGAACATAACAAGAGATACTCATACCACACAAAGGAAGATTCGGTACATGTACAGTTTATATATACTGATCTATTCATTAAAAATAATTCTGCGATTACCTATGCAACCACTCACCGTCATGAAAGATATCTTCACGTTTTCAGTGTCGATTGATGCTTTCATCAGTAAAATAAAATTTGTATTCAAGTTACGTTTTGACCAAGCATTACTCAAATGAATTCGCCTGTATTTATTTGACCTCATGTCGTATGCTTTTGTGTACTCTCAGAGGCATTGTCACCTCAGAGTAAAACCCCAAGACTAAAAGATAATTTGTGCTAGTAGGTCTCAAGCTGCTGACTTTACTCTGACTACTACTAATATAGGATTGACTGCATAGAAGTCGTGTCTAAGGACTCAGACGTTTGTCCTTTGTGTTGGGGCATCAGTACATCAGTGGTTCCAGCGCCGCAGCATCGATGGTGTATCTGTATATATTCTGCGTGATGATCACATGATTAACCTGTATATTCTACAAGGAAGACCAGCACTTGATGCAAGTATTGTTGTGTCTGCAATAGGCCATACTCTTACAGGTGAAACTGAAGCGGGGCAGTTCTTTAATCTGTATATCAGCAAACTGGCAGTATGTTCCTTTTTACATTGTTGCATGATTGGAAGTTGATTATGACAAATGGACACACAAATACTTCATGCAGACAATCAATTACATTTTATGGAGCTGAGGGAGATATAATTACACACTTCGTTTAGCAGCTTACACGAAATGATGTTACTGATCTCACACACAACTCAAGTTATGTTTGAAACCAGTGATGGGGAGAAATTGATATAAAGACGAATGCCTTCTGTACAAGACTGAAAATCGTGATTTTTACACCAGGGATAATTTCGTGAGGAATACAATGTCTCCTCCTCGTGAGTTCTTGTCATATCCATGTCTTGTCGTTGCCGTGGACGTCGTAAATGATCGAACTAAAACATGTAAGCGGTCTAACTGTGAATGGGAATTAGTTTTATGTATACATGCATGACGAGGTCTAAAGTTCGCAACGTGAAACTCAGGTCAGTGATAACGTATCCTAATGATGATGATCATGGATCATGGATCATGGATCATGAGTACCTCATATAATTCTGGTAATGATCAGCATGGAATAGAGAAGAGTGTTCATAACTTGAGATAAGCGACATTAATGGCGGGAATGACACGAGGAGTTAGGATGGTAATAAAAATTGCAGCAGGACGTTTTGATGATAAAACGTAAATTAAATGTATTTAAGACAGATTTAAGTGAAACAAAACGGATCTTATGGTGGAGATACTAACACACTAGGAAGAGAAGAGTTCCTTTGGTTTCAGAAAATGCAAAATGGGGCATAAGAGACACTGAATGTTATATTCTCGTTGATGTTACTGGGTACAAGGTGAAACACCACTAAACGATCAGTGCTATAAATATCAAGGAAGCACTATATGTTTCTTTTATTGAGTACAGCAAAACAGTTTACGTATACATTAACAAAAATATACGTCTCATTTGTATTAAATGCTGAGCGTGAAACGGGGTGAATATGGTATTAGCTGTTTAACAGCAATTAGCCGTATAATTATACAGGCATTCAGTTGGAGGAAAGCAGTGACGACACAGTTCATTGACGTTAACCACGTCTGTTGCATCAGTGAGTGCAGTGAGGTGGCGACTTGCTTTGAATGCATCGGAGACTAACCGTCCATGCAAGATTTGTGTTCAAAAACTTAGAATAGCTTAACAGGCACCACAAACACCGGGAATAAAGTCACAAAAACTGAGAATTGTTCCAAACTTTAAACAACTCACAACAACTTACAAAAATTACACCCAACAAAGAAAGAACACCTGAGTGAACTCTCAAGGGAAGGATGCAGTATTACGAATGTACATGTTATTTTCGTCAAACCATACGTCCGATGTGTCTTAAAGGCTCACTAGCAAAATGGTATTTTTCAAACCTGCATATTTTCGAGCAGGAACAGGCACTTGTGCGATACACGTGTCAGATAAAGGTAAATTAATGAGGCAGCGTCACACATTGTGGAACTGCGTTATGTCTGTATGACATTGTTTCTACTGACATTCATCAGAGTAGATTTAATTTACTGCGGATATTTGTATGTACGGATTTCAGGTTAACTCTGTGTTTCAACTTTGTAATAGGCACTAAAGGGGGTTTTCATCATTATGCTGCCACCACAAAACCATCCATATTAAATGTTTAATACATTTCACAAAACTAAGACACAAAACAACAAATACAAACAGGACTTGTGAAAAAAAAAGAGTTTATTCTCGAAACAATTTACTTAGTCGACAAAATTTGAAGAAACAAACACAAGCGTTTGAATTTACGCTCGCCGGCAGTCCACGTCAAGGAATCTGCAAAAGCGACTCACACGTCGACAACCCCTTCTCATGGGGATCTATTCACACTCCAACAGTTATTGTGAGTTAACGTTGGAATATTATGCTGAAACCATCAACCGTTAATGCCAAACAAAACGGTATCTTCTACCGACTTGAACTCACAATCGTTACGGACCAGTGACTCTGACCAAGGGGGCAAGATGTTACAAAGGTGTAAATCATACGATTTGCTAATTCAATTGATGTATGATAAGCTGTCTCAACAGGTTCATTCGCCATCCTGCTAAAAGGAGCAAAACTTATGACTGGACATGCATGCAACCATTGTCTGTATTAAGGGTTCATAGCCTGTTCAGTTTTATATTACATGTATCTATAGCAGAAACAATCTATAGCGTCATCAACACACACTTCTCCCTACTATTGTATATCTTTGTTTGGAATGACCTGTTGCTTAAGAAATGTACTTCATCTTGGAATTGCTGCAAATGCAGCATGCAGTCTCTACGCTTGTTTATCAGCCTGATGACCCTTAACTTCCAAGAACAATACGACACCATGAAACTCCACAAAACACCTCATAGCCACATCAGTGCCTATTTCACATTTATTAGTCAGAAGAGATGTTGAATATGTATACGAGCCAAGAAAAAAATATTATCCCTGGTTTAAAGCTAGTGAGCTTAAAGCATGCCAGTTACCATGACTACACCAGGTGTAGTAATGAGTTATGCATGCATCTACTCCGTGTGCCTGTAGCGAGGCCTTCATGTTGATAGCCAAAGGAAAATTGCTCACAGATTAGTTCCTTGTTGTCTGAAACAATCATCTTCATGACTTTATCGTCGCCTTTCGGTCTGCTGGAAGTAATGAGTCCTCATGAAAAATTGACACAATATCATTAACTAAAATAATGTGTACCGACTGACTACGATAAATACTTTAACGCAAACAGTTTACCAATGGTTTTTATTTTTTGTTTTCTACAAGGCTTCATATGCGAAGGGTTTTTGAAAAGCATTTAGAAGGGATACGCACGAGAAACGGCGGTCTATGTATATCAACTTCTGTTTTACGAGGAACACAACGTTTCGAAGTATATATCCTCACCCCTTCAAGTGAACAATGATGAATCAGTAAGGATATATTCCGAATCGTGTTCTTCCTCATAACAGAGAAGTTGACATAAAGAAAACTATCTTCTTTATCTGGGAATGTAAAAAGACATCGAAGATCTGCCCTGTTTGGCTGGCCTCAGACGGCCGTGTTATGGAGTTTAATGGCACATATATTCAGGTCAGTTCCTTGTAATACTTGTTTATGCAAAATCAGTTTGTAATAAAAAGTGTTAGTAGTCACTTAGTCTGCCAGATACTTCTTTACAGATACTCAGTGATCGGTTGTAGACATTGCAGGAGCTGGTAGCGACGGAGGTCTCCTCTAGTTCCGGACATCAAAGTGGCAAAACTAATACGTTCCACATACTTCATTTCACAAGGTATGGACGAAGAGATCCTAAATCCACGTCTTACGTTGTATTGTATCTGCTGACGTACGATACGAGACACTGGGTACAATATTTCACAATGCTATTTACAGTGTGAGACATAAAGTTCCTCATTACCCTCCATGTATTATTTGCGACATTTTGGATGTTGTGTCCCTACAAATACATCATCACGTCAACAATGTGTTCATAAAAACGTTGAAGCGATATATGAATAAAGCGATTTCAATGAAGCAAATAGAAACACTTAACATTTAACCTTTCGTAGACCGATCGTGGGGAAGGTAATACAGACCAAAAAAGTTTCAAAATTGGCTCATACCTTTGAGTTACACTTTACATGCCACATACGGTGAGGATGTTAATGTGTTTTGAGTCAAAAGTTATAATAAGCTAATATAGATAAATATGCAACGTTTGTTTTCGTTTAAAGCCTGGCGAGGAAAGGAGATACGGACGACGATACGCTATATTCGTCGACAAGAATGGAAAGTTATCACAAAGATGGGGTGAAACCTTGCATTAGTTCAGGGTTCAATGTCCCTAATAGTACTATTGGAAATCTGATGTGTTCTGTGTAGGGGACAAGCGATAAACTAGGAAACAGAAAACTAAGTAACACGTTTTGATATGATGCATCGTTGGGAATAGAGATACAAACGATTCAGACAAACACTTATTCCCCCTGAGAGGATGGTTAATTGTCACAATGCGCATCAGAAAGTTTCTTATCATACATTACATTTGTGTGTTTGGGCATTATGACAAAATGTATTGGCCACTGAGGTTTTGCAGTGCAATATTGACTGTAATATCGACCTTAATCCTGTATGGCATGCTGTATGTATAGATGATTAGTATATATTGTTCGTAAGTAGATTTGTAAGTGCTCCTGCTGATCACGTTCGTTTATTCTTGTGTCTCAATAGTACAATACGTTACGGTTTCCCAACGGGCTTAACGTACGGGATCAAATATCTGTTCAAAGATCTTCAATTAACAGGAATATACAACACGGGTATTTCTTTTGCCATGACTCTTGGCTGTACCAGTAGAAATAACCTTAAAACGATGGACGCAAGCAAATTTCATCCAGCACAGCAGCCCGAGAGCGTCCAACCGACTGGTGTCTTAACACATCGACGTGATATAAAACACTACACTGCGTACAACCTTCATCGTTAACCAAGCGACTGAGGTTTGAGTACAATATGACAATAGGCAGATCAACTATGTGTTTTCTGTTTCAGGAATGTTTACTCTTTCCGATCGAGAGACAGTTTCCATTCATATGGTGATTCATGTCTTCCATATGGTGATTCATGTCTTCCTCTTCTTGAAATCCTAACTCCAGTAGGTGAATGAATTGTAATGTTTGAAGTTGTGCCAACCAGTACGGGAACCCACGGCACTGTATTGATGTCGAAACAGAAAAAAAACCAGAAATCCCCGTTGATTAGAACCACATGATTCTTCATGCAACATTTTAAAGCGAATATTTGGCTGATGTTACGTTACAAATGTCATAATATTGTGTAATTTTCAGTCGCACTACCCGAGTACAAAATGATCCACACTTGTTTTCAAGTTCACGTCGTTGTTTCAACACGTGAGTCACTTTTCTCGTTTAATTTCTTTTAGATGAAGAAAATGAAAGAGACTTGTTAAGCAGAAAACGTATTTCCAACGTCAAACATGTTTTCGACCGGAGGCATTAGGAACGTTTTGGGTTATTAATAGATCGTACATATATCTTGTATGTAATTTCACTTTCTTGTTTGTTTTTATCCACAAGAATTTAGTTTACGAAACATAGCACATGGCTGTACTGGCGGTGACATGGTATTGAGCTGGGTCGCAGCTGCAGTTACTAGAGTATTTGGTCCTGCATACACCTGATTTTGCTCACATTTAACGAATCGTCAGTTGTTACATATTACATGTTACATATTGTTACTTATTGCATTTTATCAAACACCAACGTATATCCAGCTTTAACACTTGTTACACATATGAGCATTTATCTGCTGTAAATATACTCTTTCTGCTCTTGTTCACGCTCTGATATTTCTTAATGCATGATGCACACAGTTGTCAGTTAAGTGCGTCAAACAGCCGCAAGCAATATCTAGTGACACTCTGGGAACGACATTTACTTCTTGACTGCTATTCATTTTACTGCGTCATTTTATGTGCTTGTCATTATGTGCATAGTAACTGCCTATAATAACTATCATAGTTTACTTCATAACATTAAACAATTCATAAAGATCATTAATCCATACCCAATGCGTGCTCTAATGGGAATAAAGTTGAGATTGAACGTTAGTCTTGAAAGGCTTCATGAAGCACCTGGGATGATATTTGAAGATATCAAACGTTTGAGACGGTCTGAGGTATGACGAGAGAGTGTGCAGCTCCTTTGCTGCATTATAAGTGCAAGATCGTAGGCTATAACTCAAGGATATTCACAGGTGGGATTTTACACAGAAACCTGTTTCCGACCTCAGTGATCCTATTTATTTGTATACGCCCATCTACATGTTGGATACAAAAATACATGAACATAAATCAATTAAGAATCAGCAGTAGCCGTTGGCCAACCAGTTCGGATCATAAATCGATAGTCACTGATTAAGAGGGAGATACAGGCGTTTGTTCTGAACTGCCTTCATCAGTGATATCACTACTGGTTAAAGGCGAGGCACATTTAATTAACACTGATCCCATGGGAATTAGGTCCAGGAAGGACTTCGCAGTGGAACTGATTCAAATGTGTCAACAATAATCTGGACAACAAAGGTTGGGGGTTCGAAAACACACATTCAAGGAAGTTCCATTATACATGTTGTGCATTTGTCACATATACCGCGGAAAACCGCTCGATAAAGAAAGCTGAAACTGATGGTCGTCTCCGATTGATCTCGACAGAGGATTTTTGGCATCAACAGATCTTGCCTTTGTACACTGCGTTTTTCCATAAACCGCTCCATTGAGGGTTCCACCATTTGGGCAGAATACCCTGACCTGATGTGAAGCATTAACGCAACGCAAGTTTATGATGTAGGAATGATGTACTCTCGACTCTTAACACAAATTTTGTTACCTTAAATTCCCTCTGATATCTTATTTCAAAGCACAAGCTCTTCTTTCTGGCTATACCCACGCTGCTGAGATATTTATCATCAAAACGCGTCCATTTCTTCCTTCAGCTTATTTTGGTTTAGTTTTGTCATCGTTTCAACTCGTAATTTCTTATTTTAGGTCTAGCCCTCGAATTATTTTAATCTCGAGTTCTTAAATCACATATTGCTGGATCATTTTCCCTAATTACATGAGCTATTAAATCATGTACTCACGACTTACATCTGCCGTTTTCGTGATTCGTCTCATCTCTTCGTAATCGCTTTTTCGCAACATCACAAAACATCATTGATGACTTAAAATTTCCATTGAGCTTCTTCATAAGAGAAGATAGAACTTACAACTATTCTTCTCAAAGCTGGCTTTGACGGAAAAATACCAGTTTGCACATAAGTCACTACATATGTACTGTACGAAAGTATAATCTACTGAAATAACAAAGTGTTGCAAAAACTGCGTGGATTAATATGTAAGTAAACAGTGAGTGATAAGAATGCACAGAACAGCGTTTTCGTTGATGAATGACATTCGTTGCATAATCTTCCTAGGAATAACAATCTACACTTATCAATGTATCCAACCATTGAACGTGAAACATCTGTCAGTTTGTTGATATAAACATTTCGTATTGGTCTTTACCGATTTGATTTGAATAAATATTTCATTTCAGACAATAGAACACTTTCACCAAATGTTAGTCTTCCTTGCCTGTTTATCGGGTGTTCCAGGTGGCATTACTGTGCTAAGGAACATGTGGATGTTTCGATGCAATTGTGAGTTTATTGACAACGTGCTTGTTTTACTGTTTACATTGCCAAGTGTCCGTGTTGTGTATTATCATAACCTTTTCTTTCACGGATGTTACAGGAACAAGTTGTGAATATGTGACTTTTCGAATGATTTATATATGAAATTGTCTTCTGAGTATAAACAATAGTCAAAACGTTCAGTCGTGTTTACGAGATCTCACATCTGATTCCCGTATACAGGTTCAAGAACGTGATCTTTCCGTCTATTCTGCACGTACCTGGACTGTTTGCTTTAAAAAACTACAAGAAAACACTTCATTCGTGAGCAGACCAAACCAAAGTGTGTATGGTAGACGCGTCTTCTGAAAGGTCATAAAACTATTCAAAGATTTCCATCAGTTGTCAAAAAGGACCCACCTCAATTGTCAATTCATTACATACACCGTGGACACAACTGGAAATAACAGAAATACTGTTCAAAGCAGTGTTAACCTCAATCCTTTGGTTCAACAGGAGCAAGTTGGTCGAGGTACATGCTATATACTGCAAAGAGCCTCGTTGATGTTTTTACTGTTGAAATAGCATTGACTATATGAATTTCAAACACGGCCTAAGTAGTCTCTAAGGATTCAGGTGCTTGCGTTTTGTGATATTGCATCAAAAAGTCATACCCAAACAAGAGTTACATTCGAGACGATAGTTTACGTTCGAGAGTGATACCATGCCGTATATTTCACCACGATTTCCTGTGTCCGTAGGTTAGTTTTTATTATAATGTTTTATAATGTTTATCTCAAGCAAAACAACTTTCATAAAAATAATTTATTTCTCCAACTCATGTTTTACCGATACAGAGACACGAAAGAAAACCACCTGGTACAAGTCAATCGCAGTATGGAATACTACTTAATGTCTATACCAGCAAACTCACTATTTAATGTCTATACCAGCAAACTCACTATTTAATGTCTATATCAACAAACTGACTAATGGTTTATGCTTAAACAGTACTAACGTTCTATACATAATGAATGGGCGGGCAACAAACATTCTTATAAATATTGTAATTTATGTTGTTAATGGCTCGTTCCACGGGTAGGGAAGGATGAGCTCACCTTTTAGCCATCTTCTAAGAGCAACGTCTTTGATAGAGGATCATAAACACACTAAACACACGCTCATGGTAAGGTCGAAGTCATGTTTGACTCTACTCGATATTCTTGTTAACGTGGTAAAGGTTAATTCTAGTGGTGATGATACATTATGAGCTCGTACAACCGACTCTTGAGGAAAGGATTTGTAGTTTTTAGTTACACATTTTCTTTACGGTGAGGAAAATCTTTTTTCACATATACTAATGTATTTTCCCAATTTGTCACACTAAATTCCCCATTTTCTACTTGTATAGTTGGGTGTCTATGGCGGATACGTGTAAATAATGCTCAGTAAATTGCATATTTGACCTAAGACCAGGAGTCAGGCTTTCTGACGATAAAAGAAAGTGTTGATGGAGACTTTCGATGTTTAAAGAGATTACATACTCGAACCTTGCGTCTGTCGCCAGATTGCAGAAAAAAAGTAGCACTGAGCTGGAGTGCTACGGTGATTAAAGACTATCGCGGGTTGGATCTGGAGCAAGCATAGATGAAACAAGATAATGACAGGGAATAGCATGACGCTATAAAAAGATTTTAGCAGAACTAACAACAAAGCTGGAGTTTTGTTTTCATTAATAGAGTACTGTCTCTCATAAGTGTCAAATATCTTTACAAAATAACAAACAGGACGATCAAAGCAGAATGCGTCTTCCTGCAACAGGTTTCTCAAAGGTTGGTGCACAATGGACAAAACAGATGAATTATTAAAAGCTGCCTTTCAGTTGCTATCCCGAACAAATATGTGTCACAAGTGAGTTATTTTGACAAAATGTACGGCTGTACCCAGACAAACAAACAATCTTACTTTCCTTCTGATATCAGTAACCGGCGATTTTAAAACAGATTCGTCATTTACATGAACAGGCTTTCAAATAAAGCACTGAAATCATCTTCAAAGTTCCTTCCATCCCATTACATGGAATGAGTGATCAACATAAGCATGTCAAGAGTCAATATTGGCAGTCGTAACAGACCCAGATCTGCTGCACCGAAAGTGCGTGGGTTTAGGTCCCATCATTTTCAACAATAGTCTAGCAATATTATAGCGTGGAACACCCGCGATGGCATCCATACTCTGTACGCCACCATGTTTCTTTGGTGAATGAACAGATCCCATCATTAAAGGATATACGTGTGTTTCAAGGGTTAGGACGTACAACTTGAGTCACTCGGGTTGGATACTACTCTGTTCCACGTGAATCTACCTCTGAGACTGGTGGAAAATGTTTGGTCATGCGTTGTTCATGTACTAATCACGAAAACAACATACCACACATGTGTGTATTAAAGGCAATGTTACTGACTAATAACATACTTTGAAGCAATGCCCAGATGCAAACGAATGAATTTTTGATAAGCCTTTTTCTGATGTGGTAATTTTGCATCCTCGATGGGGAGTTCAGTTTTTGACTGAATCGTCGGTATTTCTTTCATGTGTTTTACATGATTATCTCCTAATTAGTTTATAACTAGACTCTCACACAGAACACATCCACTTCCCTCACCGTATGTAGCTAACTGCGTGTGACACAGCGCTGTAACTAGGAACATCCAACCCTGCACCCACGTCTCCATCACATTCTCATCGATTCCCTTATTAACCGCTCTGAAGAGGTTAAATGTATGTTTCTAATTCTTTTCATTAAATAGATACAACGGAAAAGCGAATCAAGGAAGTCAGCAGACATCAACTCTAGATTGTAGTCAGTTCACTGTGGTTGCATTTGTAGTGTTACAAGATTCAACACATCACAACGAATACATAGAAAGATAATGAAGATGTTTACGTCTGGCAAAATGAAATACTTTACCCAATGCCTCGTCTCGGCCTTCAGAGAACAGAAAGAGATCGCACGACCTTGGGTGTAATGCCTGCCTAGCCGTCTTACAGCATGAAGCAAGAAGAACTTCATAGGTTTAAATTGCTTGGGAGTTCAGAACTGTAGCAGACAGATATCGCTAGAGATGTGTACCAGCGTCCCAGACGATGTCTGATAGATATGCAACACCACGATGTATTTCCCGCTATGGTCAACAGAAACTGTCTTGAAACATGTACCATATTACTTGCATGGAATTATGCCGATACTACAACTATTACGTTTGATGATAAACACATTTAATTTGAATAGAAATAATACAGGAACTTCAACCCATTCCTTGTCATTCTCGTCTGCCACTAAGAACGTACAGCACAACTCTGTCAAGAGGAAGACTGAACACCACCAATCTCTATCACCTTCTCAAGTAGAGGAAAATCGTCGAACTTTTTAGAGAAATATTTATTGCTTGTAAATGATATATGATAAACAAAAGAGGTGTGTCTCATACGATGCTCAGAGAAACATAAATAGTAAAGGTGGTATATGAAAAATATGGCGTCTTTCCTTTCCGAAAGAGAGCGCAAACTCGACAGCGACATCGTCACTGTAGCGAATGCCCGATTATCAAGCTCCGACTGCATGTGACTTAAATATCCCGGCGTTCACTTATATACCACTGTACTTCACAAAACCATGTATAAGGAATCAGACACTTCAGAAAGTCTGTAGCCTAAAGTAGTTGCAGCACTGTAGCATCGATGGTGTGTCTCTCATCTTCACTCAGGGATTCTATTGACGATAATTCCATGCTGTCCACATGCTACAATTCAGTAAGAAATTACAATGCATTTCGTTGTTGACAAAATCATTTCGAATATATATTCTGCCAGTTGATGACATGATTAGTCTGTTTCATCTTGTGTTCCGTAAGGAAGACCAACGCTCGAGTCAAATACTGTTGTGTCACACAGGGCCGTACATGAAACAAGTAAGGAAAATTTAATGTTTATGTCAACAAGCTGTCAGTATGATCCTGTTCAATGGGTAATACATTGGAGTATGGAAGAAAGCTGACAAACGAACACTTACAAATACTTCATGCAGACAGTCAGTTATATTTATTGGACCTGAAGGATGGGTAAGAAACTTATAGAGAATGATGTGACTGATCTCACACAACCAAGTTATGCGTGGAACCAATGAAAGAGAAGAGTAATATCAAGACAAATGTCTTCTGTACAGGACTGAAAACCGAGAGTGTTATTGCAGGGACAATTTAGAAAAGAATATAGTAATGTCTCTTCCTCGTAGGTTCTTTTCATCTACATGTCTTGGTTTTACTGTGAACGTCGCAACTGCTCCATCTATAACACGTAAGCAGTGTACCTGGTAACCAGAATGAGTTTCATTAACACAGGCGTGAAGAGGTCTGAAATTAGCAGCGTGGAACTCAAGTCAATGATAACGTTTTCTAATGATGATAGGGATTCTGGATGGAGGAAACTGGTATCGTGGATCATGAGAACATTAGTTAATAGCTCAGATGATTAGAGACGTGATCAGCATGGAATAGGAGAAGACTAGTTTTGAGGTTGAGATAAAAGACATTAACAGAATCAAGCAGAAAAGACGAGTTAGAATGATAAGAGAACTTACTAGCAGGCAGTTCTGCTGATTAAAGCAATGCATTTAAGACGTAGAATTACGTGAAACAGAACAGTTTTTATTGACTTGAAGCTAACACACTCGGACGAGTAGAGCTCTGTGGTGTGCGAAAATGCAGCATTTTATATTCTAAACCTTGGTGCTGTTGGGTAGTATGATGAAACAGTATAACGATCAGTGATGTAAATACCAACTGAGCCTTTTATTGAGTATCATCGGTAATAGTATTTTAGCGGCACGCCTTTTAATGTAGCGCTTTAGAGTTACCTCCCTTTAGGAACTCATCAGTAGAAGGGTGTGTGTTTTGACTGTTGGTAAATACGAGACCGATCGCAAAGGTTCCATACTTCGCTGGAGTGCTCAAGAATGAGTGACTGTATATCAAGGCTGGTTGGTGTGTTGACGGGTCACACACACGGACTTACATTTGGAGTTATACTGGAGTTGTGTCATCATTCGGCCTATCTACCTGTGTCTCTCGCTTCGACTGATTGTCAACATCGACCTACATTTAAGACAGCTCACTGAGTAAAATTTAGTACAACTGTTTCTCACTGAAAACCATGCCTTTGCACGATTTTCAAAGGACCCCTCTGTTTTGCAGTGAGAAGCGAGCCTTGTGGAAACCTGTACTTTACTATTTAATTGGGTGGTTTGACAAGTACCTCGCTTCTAAGATAGTAAATGCTTTATTGATTCATGTTCATCAAGTTAAAACTCAACCTACTTACTACTTCTAGTAAATGATTGATAGCCAAAAGATTTTGCATGGCACAACTTATAACATAACGAATTCTTCCTCGGAAGCGATCGAAGTTGAGGTCAAACTGACAATAATATTGTAAGTAGTACTACACACCTACCTCGATTCCAAGAGTAAAATTGTTATGTTATAAGCAGTACCATGCAAAATCATATTGTCTATCAATCAAATACATACTCTACTACCAATAGGAAGTAGTTCAGATTTTGTAACTCGGTCAAAACAATCCTAAATAGCATTTATTCTCAGACTGGCGGATGTTCGCGACAATGCCCTGCCATATTTAAAACTCGTAGCGTTTGTCAGTTTGAGAGTCAAGTAGATTATGGTTTGTTTTCATGAAGTTAGATGATCAAAACTACCTCCTACTCGCAGTTAAATATTTTTAATCAGAAAGATCTTGCATTCACGATTTATAACCATTATGGCAACCAGCGATTTTGACAGAATCGTCTATGCAAACAAGTTGTATCATAGGCAAACAGCTGAGACAATTAAATGGCAGTGGACAGTGAAAGCATAAAACTTTCATTTTTTCATTTTTCAAAACAATTCTCACGATTGTAGATTTACCTATAGGCAAGATAATCCACCCCCTAATTGTAGAGAATACTATTATAGCGATCCACAAAGGGATACCTCATATTACTTCACGGAGGCGCGCCCCTCTGACTGGTTGCAATTCCGTTCACGGAGGAGAATCGTGCACTGTTGTCAAAAGGTCGATATAAGGTAATTAAATATTGAAATGAGTAGTTTTAATGACGGGCTTCATTTATAACGATGTCAATAAATGATCTATGTATTTGTACCCACCTTGAGTGTATGTGATCTTTAACAGCAAATAGCTGTGTAATGATTTCACCATTCAGTGGGAGGAAAGCAATTATGACGCAGTTCTATGACGTTAACCAGTTTTGTAGACGCTATAAGTGCAAGAGACGCCGATATGCTATGGAGGCATCAGAGACAAACAATCCAGGCAATACTTCCGTTTTCAAGCTCAAAATAGTTTAAAGGCGATGCAAACTTAAAGTGTAGGAAAACAATCAAACGTAAAACAACAGCTCAAAGGATCATTAAAACAATGACAGTCAGTCCAGAGCAAATACATTAGTGAGCTCTCTAGTGAAAAATGTAACATTTTTCGATATTAGTGGGGTATAACGGTTAAACATAAATTAGGTCCAGACAAACTACTGGTCGTAGGCAACTACAACACTGTACACAGATACTCCATGCCTATTGCATCCCCTTCTTACAACCACAAAACGATTTCAAGCAACTGACGTATAATCGAGCACGCAGACCACATAAATTCAATTAATCTTATACGCGGTTGATAACTACATATGTCGGCTATGCTGTATTTACCACGATTTTACGGATTACCAATGTATACTTGGTTACAAGTTTAAATACTGTCGATGCATCTAAAAGTCTCTCTCATTGTAAAGTTTTTCAAAACGTGATCTTTACGCAAGGACAAATCGTTGGATGTGAACTGAAACATGTGAAACACAGCATTGACAAAGTTTGCATTACATTTCTTGTGTTACGAAGACATTGTGTAATTTATTGCTTATTTATTTTAACTCTTCTTTCAACTGTGGAGTCGACATTAAACAGAACTTCCAGAACTTGTTTCTACCGCAATGTTTGATACATTTCACAAAACTATGACACAAACCAACAAACACAAATTTAAAATTGCAAACTGTTTTTCTTGAAACACATTTAATTGGTCGACAAAACTTAAAGAAACAAACACAATAAATATGTTCACTGTTCTAAGAAAGTCGTCTTCAGTTTCAAAGGCTTATGATCGATTTTCAGCTTGCTCTCAGCCGACATCAAAGGCACGCACTGCAAAAGCGACTCACACGTCGACAACACCTTCAAACACATGGGAATCATTTCACACAACGGTTATTGCGAGTTAACGGGGCAACATAATGCTGGAACTGTGAACTGGTAATGCCAAACAAGAAGTTAACTATATAACTCATTACTTATCAGTGACAATATTTTACGTGGGTGTAAATCAATGTCAAAACATAAGATCTGGTAATTTATTTGATATGCTGTATGTTACCCACAGGTGCATTCATTACCCGACCTTATACGGCACCGTGCAAGCATGAGCGAAACAAAAGGCATGACATGTGTCCAACTATTTTCTGTCTCCATTGTTCATAGCCTGTTCAGTTTTGTGTTACATGTATTGACAGTAGAAACACGTAACGCGATCAGCACACACTTAACTCCACTATTTTAATATTTTATGAGGAGTTGTTACTGGAAAAATGTCTTCATTTTAACCCAGTTATGCACAGGGTTTCAGAATTTCAGCAAGTCCTGTGCGCTGGTTTCTTTCGTCAAGCAATGAAAGGATTGAGGCGTCATTTTTCCTGTAGATGAGTGAACTTAAATTAAGTAATATGTTAGGCCCAAGTTGTCGGAGATCAACCTCGTAAATCTTAAAATTGACGCTTTTATTTTAAAAGTTTTCACATTAATTACTGGGTATTAACAAACTGAAACCTGACCATTTTGTGTACGGACATTCGTGATCCTATAAAATGTTTTCGGATGAACAAAACATCATTGTTGATTTATGTATCCCTAGGGCCAAAGAGGAAATTGCTTCGTCTACCCAAAGATCAATTCTTTTAAAACATTCATCTCTATAAACATATGCTCGCCTCTAGCGTGAGCTTTATACAATGTGCCTTGTAGTGTTTACAAACTCAGTACAATAAATCTAACTTTTGAAACAGCTTACCAACTGAACTTGTTGTGTCCTTTAAACATCAGTTGGGCCATATTTCGCTGGCCACAGATAAAGTGTATTGATGTGTTACGACACATGTTTTAAGCCAATTTCTTTTGTAGTACCAGTAAGTAATAAACAGTGTTTATATCCACCTTCATCTGCCAGACACTTCTTTAGAGATAATCAGTGATCGGTAACACGTGTCGTCTGAGCCGGAGGAAAACTTCTATAACGATGGCAAAGTTCCAGACATCAAAGTACTAAACCTATGAAAATCTACTGACTTCATTTTACAAGACAACCTAAAGGCACTTGCAATTCACATTTTATGTTGTCCCTTATCCTCTGAAGTTCGGGACGAGGCATTGGGTACAGTATTTCACAGTGTTATTTACATTTAACAGTGTGTATTATCTGCGACCCGTTGAAGGTTGTGCCACTACAAATGCATCATCACACGGGCAATGAGCTTCAAGTATGGAAGACTGGAAGTATGTTTGTAAAACAGTTCCAGTCTTTACACCTCCTGAATGAAGTAGACACAGATACTTAATCTTTTACTCCTATTTTGCACGGCGATCAATGGAATAGTAAGTATTTTGTCCGCAGCTTTTGCGATATTCCAGCAGTATCTTGGCGGAGGGCACCTGGAATGGGCTTCACACATTGTACCCATGTGGGGAAGGAAACCCGGGTCTTCGGCGTGACGAGCCACTGGGTTACCCCACCACTCCGGAATATTTTAGACCAACAAATGTTCAAGATTGGATAGAGCCTTTCAGTTACACTTTGGCAGTCACGACGTACGGTGAGGAAACTTAATGTGTTTTGAGTAAAAAAGTTAAGAGATAAATATTTACCACATGTCTTCGTATAATGCTTTGGGGAGAAAAAAGATACGAACAACACACTAGACTAGTTTCCGGGGCAAGGATGGTAAATTACCACAAATGCATATCAGAAAAATGCTCATCACACTGTCATACATGTGCGTCTGGCACAGAGTGTGTTATTGGTGGTGAGTAGGGTTTCTCTGTGCAACACTGTAATACCGGCGTGTGTGGTATACGGTATTTATAATTAGTACGTATAATTTGTAAGTGGGCCTGTAAGTGCTCCTGCTAAACACTGTATGTATACTTGCGGCGTACAATACACGACCTAACGTTTTCCAACTACTCTGAACAGGGTCAACCTACTTACAGATTTACGAGACACAGAGCAGTATCCATTTTGAGTAATTTGTACGCCCCGACCCTTGGTTGTACAAGAAGATACATCCTGTAATAACGGAAGCAATTCTTCCAGCATAAGAAATCGACTTAAGAAATCGACGGGATTTATAACACCATTTTGTGTACAATCTGCATTGTACACTGTCTACACAAACTCTTACAAAGACAAGAGGGTGAATAAACATATGACACACGTGAACTCGAAACACTTTACATTTCCAGAAAACTAGCTCTTTGTTAAGTTACAGTCGTCTGGATATAGATGTCTCTTAATGGGTTATTTACTTTTAGAAAGTGTATGATATATGTTGGTTCGTGAACGTTTCATCTTTCCACTCGATAAACAGTAACTGTTGTAGACTTCCATTCGTATTGCGGTTTATGTTTTCCTCTCTGTGGCGTCCTGAAACCCATATTTAGACGAATTCTATGGTTTGAAGTTATGTGAAGCCATGTGAGTACAGCCAGGTAAGAAATGTTAAGACAACGTATGGTCTTATTCTTGCCCCATTGAACAGAACCATATGGTTCCTGATGCAAATGCGTCTTAAAGGGTATGTTTGGTATTAACAGCTTAAGTTTGTGTCATTGAATTGTGTAGTAGTATTCACCCACTCCAACTACTTAAGTGCAAATGATTCACACATGTTTTTTAAAATCCCGTCATTGTTTTTGACGAGTGAGTCACTTTCGTACAGATAAACACTGGCATTGAAAAAGAAGTTAAACAGAAAACGTCTTCTCTCAAACAGCTGGCATGTTTACGCCCTCGCAGAGTAGAAACGTTTGGCTTTGTCAATTAATGGTAGATGTGTCATGAATGAAATTCCACTTGCTTGTTCTGCTGCAGACATTTTGTGAAACCTTATTTAACACAACACATGACTGTGCTGGTGGTGGCAGCTTGTTGATGATGGTTCATAGCATCTTAAACAAAAATCAGCAAATACGCTGTACGTTTTCTCAATAAATGACGCAGATAGTTGTGTCAAACTGGCATGTACACTTTCGAGTAGTACTCTGGAAAATATATTTACTTCTTGATTGATTATATTAATTTCATCATGTGCTTTTCGTCATGTGATTAGTAACAGCAACTTTGACTGTTTGGGAGATAACAGCTAATAGTAATCTATAATGAGTCCATTTTGCAATACCATTCATCAACCAAAACTGTGTTCCACAGGAGATATCTCTTGTGTTAATATGTGATGTTCTGTTGATTTGTGATCATAATTAGAATCTCGCCCAAGTGTCTACTGATATCAGTTATATCAACAATATATAGTTGATAAAGTTAACAATATCCTTGTAAGACTCGGATATTTGTAACTCTATAAACTCTTTTTGATATAGTTGATATCAGTAGACACTCGGGTGAGGTTCTCTATATAGCGCATCAACCTGAGCGCATGCTCAAGTTGAAACGAGAACCTGAGATAAAATTTCAGTCTTGAAAATCAGTTTTAAACATATAATAAGCGGAAGATCGTTGGCACTGGTTTCTCAGACGAAACTTTATAATAGGAAGCTTGTTTTCAGAGCTCTTTGATCTTGCTGATTTGTATTACGCGATCAAATCGTACAGATACTTGGGGGCAGCCTCAGTTAAGCATCGACAGAAATGATTTAAGGTCTTGTAGGTGATTCTCTATCGGACACCGCATGTAAGTCACGTATGATGGGAGTAATGTTGTCGTATTCGCTAGAGACTTTTAGGCACCACTAGTTTGGATATGCTGTACTTTATTGATACAAAAATCAAATGTACTATCAAGGAGACAACAATCAATAATCGGTGGAGATAATCCGGATGAGAGCAGACTGTTTTGTAAGGTAGGTTTAATGTCACCTATGTTATTCGGCTGGAAATATCAAATTCTGGAAATATAGGTGGCATTTTTTTTAAATCGACAGTTCAGGACAGCATATGTTGAAAGATCTTCATCATTTGCGCAACATCAGCAAAGAGATGTATTGCCGACTCATACTAGTCGACGACTCGACACCTTTCCTTTGAATAGCGGGACCCACGCAAGAATAAGTTGTATGTACATACATTTAGCCAGTTAAATACACAATGCCACACTCGTGCGTTGTCGGATATTATTTTGTGATGGGATTGTTTAAAACCATACAATTTTGTTGCAAAATATTGCTGCCCCTAGTTTGTTAGAAGGAAAGCAGTTAATTTTCTGCATAGGAGGGTTTCTGCAGAAACATCTGTTAGTTTATATCATTTCTTTTCTTGGGCCAAAGTATGGCAAATGAACAAAAACCTAAATTCATCTCCAATATCGTTTGCATTACAGAGAGTACATAATCTTTCACTTGGGGAGTTTTGACACAAGCCCTCGTCATCGAAGCTCCAATATAGCGTGCTCCATCACCATGCTCTTAACTCCCATTATCGTTTAAATTCATCTTTGATCTTAATTCCTGACGTATTGCACAACCGCAGCTCTTCAGTGGATATTAAGATTCCATCATGTTTATAGTTTGTGGTATTTCATCAGTCCATGTTTTTGTTTTGACGTGATAATTACGTCGCTTGGCTCCAGTGATATCAGTAAAAATGGGATCTACGATACACGAAGAAACTCTTTTTCATTATTGTTTACAAACATAATTGTTGAATGCACAGATAATTTGATATATCTCGTTTGAACTGGTTCCTTTCATGAAATCCGAACGTGATGTTTATGTGCTAGACCTGGAGAAAATAGTATATACACAGGCAAAAACGTTACCCACTCTCGTGGGATTCATATGGCATACACCATTTTTGCAGCTTTGTAAAGCTGTTATATGGATGCCCAAATTTCCTGGGAGTTGAATGATTTCCATATGTGTTAACAGATGAAGTTTTTGAGCTTGTCTCATGAGTTAACGCTCTACTGGTGTAATATGTGTTAAAATACATCTCATTCTGCTTGCTTATAGCCGAATTAACGCTGCCTTAAAACCTAAACTTGTGAAAGAAGATGAGACAGTGAACAGAGCTGAAAGTAACCATTGAATTTCACGGTACGTTATATTGACACACATGTCATAGCCAATCACACGTCTCACCTAGTACCATGAGAGGTCCATAAGTGGGTGAATCATTAGACTGACGTCACTAGTCGGCACGGAGGCAATCTGAGTTTTTTGCGGGGACAAATCGTGTATAGAATGTTTTTATTGGCGAATGTTGCAGTCAAAGTTTTAACGATGTTATTAGACACGACCGTTGTAGTGTTAAGATTTCTTTTCCTTTCTGTCTGGCGAGGATGCGAGAAGCAATTACCCATCCTTTAGAATCGTCTTTATCCATTCTGTGTCCATCACCACCAATTAAACTCATTCAGTTTAGCACCGCAAGAAAAACAATCACTGCTTTCAACGCAGTGTTAATCACCAGCAATGGCTCTGGATTTTCTGATACCATATTTGCCAGAGTGAATCTGACATAGGCACACAAATAGCAAAACCAAGAACTGAAATACACTCTTCGAAAACGTAGGGGAACATGAACTTTCAATTTGGAAAGGAGGTGAAAACGCTGGCAAACCTTTCAAGGAGAGACATCTTATGAACGTACAACCATTTCCCTCTATTACCACACCTACCACAACGCATGATATGCAGGTGGACAACGCATAGAATAATCCATGTTCATGGGCCCCGTTCTTGATTTTGACGAAGGTCGAGAAATCACTTAGAACATTAATTTTGACACTCATCCTGCATCACAAATTTGTTAGTGTTTGTTTCTAGTCGTTTTTTTTAAAATGAAAATCGTCCACATGCAAAATACATGCTATACATTAATCACCTTTCAAAAGTGACTACAACCACTAACCTTGCTTGTAAGGAAGTGCAAAACGGTGATGCACTCTAAAAACATTCAATAGTATCATATCAACATTGATTGACTGAAGTTCCCTTACGTTTTTTAAAGAGTGTATATCTGAAGGAACTATTTCGTGTTGATTACCAGACACCTACCTCGACATGGCAACATGGATAAGATAAATGGCAACACCGGTGTACTGTTACAAGAGTTTTGATGTGTTTCTAGTAAAGAATGTCTATAAAACAATATCCCATCCTGGATGTCTAGATTATGGTCATACTCAATAAAGAACCCCAGTATGATGAAACATGATCCAAACACAAGGTTTAATGTGTACGTGTCTTTCCCTACGCGCTTCTAACTACCTTCTTCCGCCATTTTGTATCCCTTATGATGAAAAATTCACGGTTAAGCATGTCTTACTTGACTCTTGAGTATTCCATCACAAGAGACAACTATTTCAGATCGTGAACTTTGAAGGATATTTCATACCAATACCAGATCTCATTTAGTTATTGCATTTTTGAAAGAATTGGATCCGTTAACTGATTTGTAAATAGATAACTATTTTGTAACTGGAAGTTTAAATTAGTATAGTAACTCAAATTGTTACTAGCTGTACCCACAAAGAGGGATAAAGTACTATAAAATTATTGTTCACCTGATTTCCTAGGTTCCAAAACATTTGATGTAAATTTAAGTTTTCAAGGCTTTTGTGAAATTAATGTATGCCTAATTGTCAGCTTAAAAGCCAATGGCTGAGGTCCTTGCAAGTAGCAAAAGTAAAAAAAGTTCCCACGGTAACTTATGTGGTCATCTACCTTCAGCTGTTGGCAATCTATAGCAGATTTTGATATTGTGTTGTCCTCTATAATCAAACTGTCTTAGTTTCATTTACTAGTCTTAAGTGGGTATCTGTGATATACTGGTGGTCTTACGGTTCTTCGTCAACAGGGTTTTAGTTTATAATTTTCATGATATACAATATAATTATTACTTGTTCTCATCACGATATGACTGCAATATTGCCTGTGTGACGATAAGTATTAACTCACTCACTCACTCTGATTATTTTCTGATGTAAACACATAATGTATCCTAAATATGCCTACTGGAACAGGCTTGTGTATCTCAGCAGGGAATCATTCAACAAAAGGGCTGCTGTATCTGATGGATAGCTGCGCTTGCATTACTTGTTAGAGCTGTGTTTGCACATTTGATGGCGTTGCAGAGACAGATTATCAGAATGGTACAATAGACTCAGTACATCATTCTCCGTATCCAAACTGACAAGAACACTTTCCGTAGTCATAATGAGCAAAAGAATATTGACATGCGCACATCCAGATTTAAATGCCTTTGGCGACTCTCAGCAATAAGCAATTTGTACTAAAAGCAGCGTCCATTGTCCGATTCGGGATAATAACGCATACAGCCATGAAAGTGTTGATTTTCGTTTATACCATAAGCTCCTCTTCAGTACTATCCAGATGTGTTCAGCCTACAATGTAATGGGTGATCCACATACATCAACGACATTTGCAACTTAATCAGCCGGCTTTATCAACAAATGCACAGAACACACAATGTAACGTACATGAATTATTATCTTAATTCCCAGGCAAGGGAATCATTGAATTCAACAAACCATGTCAGTGATGTGTCTGCATTCGTAAAATGTACGCTGTAATCTGGTGTAAAACTCACGGCAGTCATACACGGGTGTAAATCACGAACCATCATGACCACTGCTGAGTAATATCTTCACTAAATGTACTCTTTGTTTAACCGGTGCTGTATAGCCGTAACACTAGGTCATCGTGACACATATGATTGGAAAGGCCCTCTCGGACATCGGTTTGTGAAAGGGCTTTTTCTTTTTTCGCAATCACTGTATATTTTCAACGACAAACATCTATCACAACGTGTCTTTATCGTCAGTTTTCATCTGTACGGAGAGCCGCCGGGTCGGACTCTCGAGGAAGCTTATCCCCGTCCCGGCGTTTGCGCCATCGTTTTCGTCACGTCCGCACGCTCCCTCGCCTTGAACGTGGGCGCAGAGGACATAAAACATGAACATATCCTTGCGCATTCGTCAACCGTGCATGTAATATATATCTAGGTCCAGATATACGTTAGATACAAAACAATACACGGAAATACATCAATAAAGATCCAAGAGTAATCGTTGACCAACCAACTCAGATCCCAAATCGATAGTTACTGATGGAGAGGGATATAGAGGCGTTTGTTCTGAACTGCCTTCATCAGTGATATCGCTTCTGGTTAAAGGCTAGACAGGTCTAATTCAATGCGATCTTATGGGAATTGTGGCCAGGAAGACCTTCGTTGTTAAGCTGATTCACATGTGTGAAAGAGGAATCTGACAACAACGGTTTGACATACAAGGAAGTTCCATCATCCATTTTGTGCAATACGACATACGACAGTGTGTTTGTCCCCACCCGCACCCGCATCATGGCATTTACAGAGCGAGTATCACCAACATCTACGATAATGGATCTGTTGGTCAAAGCTGGCAACCATTGATTCGCAGAATGGTTTCACTGGTCATCGTCCTTGATGCAGATAACTGGCTTTTCTGGTCCAGACAGGTCGATGTTGTATGGAAGGTGTCTCGGTCGTAGTAAGGCGATATACAAAGGCTTTCTCGTGTATGCCTGGTATTACTAAGTCTTGGGCGAAGCGCATGCTCTGAAGCAAATGCCATCTGAAATTTGATGGGAAAAACAACGTGTAACATCTAAGTGACAAGTTGAGTGCATGACATACAGACATGTTGTTGGTCACTGGTAGCGAACGGGGAGGGGGGGGGGGTCATCTCTGCTGGTCTGTTTCTTTCTGACTACAAGTAGATATCTGGGATGAAGACTTTTATGGGTAGGCAACTTTTCTCTTGCAGTGGATACGACGTGTCGGTGTAGATTCTAACACCGTAGTTACGCATGCACAAGGAGAAATATATACATGGCGGAAGAGCGGACACTCACCGCTTACACTTAACTAACATCGATCCATTTATCACCCTGTGGACGCATTGATCATAATTCCCCACCGTTTATTGCTCTGTCAATGATTCTAATTACCTGTCGATGTTTCCCATGCTACGAGCATCTCATAGGCGCTCTGATGGAAATGGGTCGAGTCCACTGACTGACTCAGGCGTACAGTTGTTCACTTCGTACCCGGGTTAACTGACACAATATGCATGAAGCCGCATTCACTGGTGTATGGTTCACAGTAGAGACTGAGACCTAACATGTTGTGAGGTGAGAACGGTGCGTATAGGAGTGATTATTACTTCTGGGGACAACTTTATAGATTTTCAACTTTCAGTTTAATGATGGTGAGGGTATAGGGTCTTACATCGTTTATGCTTGAAAACGGTAAGAGAACCTACAACAACAAATGAAAAACCTGTTAAACCTGTAAATATAACAGAATCTGTTTCCATACACCTCAAAAGGATTTTTTAAATCAGACGGTAATTTATATATGTATATTTATACTTCAATGTGACTGTGCAATGTTAAAATATAACACGACTGTACTATAGGGCACAGGGACTGAAATATTGAACTGTCTGTCTGTCGTGTATATGTACCTACACCGAAACATCACCATTGTTAAAATAAAGAGGTAGATCATTCATAAAGTTGTGTTACCTCTATATTTTCTACTTCTAGACTGCCACTCAAACAAATCATATTATTCCTTGATTACACGATGCCATTGAGAAAGTGGTCAAATGCAACATGTCGTATTTGGGATTTCACTTTCTTAGTAAAGTTCAAATTATAGTACTTTTTTGGTTGAGTCCTATCCGGGATTCGAACCCACACCCTCAGAGTCAGACACCTAATCGCCAGGACACAAAATTCGCCGCCTAGCCCGCTCAGCCCCGGCGACTTCCACAAAAATGAAAGTCGTACAACTGATAGTCTGGATTGCGCACTTTGTGTACCTCTTTGATAAGTGTAAATTGGTAAACTTGGCTCATTTACGAGTTATAACCTGAAATAATAAACTAACCACAAATTAGATATGAAACTAACATATGTACAAGAAAACAACTTAAGAATAGCAACTGTGTTCTAAAATTAACTGACCCATAAAGATCAGGAGTAGAATAGGTCTTCAGCACCCATGCTTGCCACAAAAGGCGAAAACGCTTCTCGTAAGAGGCGACTAACGGGGTCGGGTGGCCAGGCTGACTTGGTTGACACATGTCATTGGTTCCCATTTTGGCATATCGCGCGATCAATGTTCATGCTATTGATCACTGGATTGTCAGGTCCAGACTCGATTATTTACAGACCGCCGCCACGTAGCTGGAATATTGCTGAGCGCAGCGTAAAAATAAACTCACTCACTCTAAAAGTAACTACGTTAAAAAATCACTTAAATTTCCGTAAATTATCAACAGAGGCAGTACCAAATACAGAACTACGTTATCTTTTACAGTACGAACAACGTGTTAGCCACCTGCCTTCATACAAGGTGTATTGATGACAGCTAAAACTGTATTACCCATTAAGCGACATTTATTGACAAACTACGTGCATCTTGTCTTCACAGCCGTTGGTATTCTTTATGATATTATTTTACCAAATGATGATGACATTTTTTCGTGCCTCCATGTATCATCAGGCATGGACGACATGGTGCCCGGACAACGATATATAATACTTTAAACACCACCACGTAATTTGTTCAGAAACAATACATGCAAGAAATCAGATGTACAGGCCTAGTTCTGAGACCTTACGTGGGTCGTTATGGCACAGGCACTGTCTGATATTGCATCACATGTAGATGAAGGTACCTCTATGAACACATGCAAATGAAAGTGCTTGTATTTAATTTTTCCCCAGAAAGTTTGATATATGTCAAGGGAGCTCTACATTTGGATAAATTGGTGCTTAATCTTGGTATCTCAGAATTTTATTGTCGTTGCCGCGATCTATGAAAGCTTTTATATGATTTTGTACATCGGCAAGCGTTTCATGACTTTCCTCGGTACGGGTTTGAAATTCTTCGAATATTTCAATATCAAGTAACATTAAAATCGATTCGTCTGTGAAGCGATTGATTAAGCAATAAGAACTGGAGTTGCCAGTCTATACTCGAGTAAACTGCCTCAGTTACCCATAATGGCATGGAAACATTTCTGCAAATGTTTATTTGGGAGTATTAAAGTATGGATAATTCAGTGCCATTGTCATTCAGCGTAATCTTTAAAGTGCCAAGTCATTCCATGGATCTGTAAGCCTAACACATTCCAGAGACGTCTGGTGATATTTCGAATATGTCTTATTTCACGTTACGACCTTGTTCCTATACCTATATCATTGTAGTCATCACAAATGGCACTTGTTACGCCCATTTCAATGCACAGTCGTGATGTCACAATAGTTGCGACGTTTGGAGAGGAGTGAGTTAGTTTTGTTTTACGCCAATGTTAGCAATATAGCCATGTGTGTGTGTGTGTGTGTGTGTGTGTGTGTGTGTGTGTGTGTGTGTGTGTGTGTTGGGGCGGGGGACACCAGAAATGAGCTTCATACATTGTATGTATGTGGGGAATCAAACACGGGTTTTCGGCGTGACAAGCGAAAGCTTTCGACACTTGGATGCCGTACAGCCCCCGATTTGTTTGGGCCAATCAAGAAGGACGTAAATCGATAATACCCACCACGCTGTAGTATCTTATCCTTCCGCTTCCAGCACAGATGGAAACAACCTCTTACACTATGCCTTAGTCTCTGAATATATATAATTTTGATAGTGACAAACAAAACCATTTTAATTGAATAGAAGATCCAGGGAGACCAGGGATTGAGAAAATCTGGACTTGCTTCATTTACGGCTTCAGCACTGCAGACAAGGATTGGTATTAGGCAAAAAATATTTGGTTCAAGGACTTTGAGACTAAAAACCTGTGTGTACCAAGGTCAATAAAACTATCGACATGCATAGTGAGGAAAGAGTCCTGTAAATGATTCAACTGCAAAAAATGTCGATGAATCTATAATGTGCACTGGCCTTATTTCGGTCATGGATAATCACATCTCCACACATTAAAACGTAAAACGAGACCCTAAATGAATAACGATCATAAAGAAAATGCTCCAAAATTATAGAAGACAGTAAAATCCATCCACCGCTGAAACGTATTAAATGTAGGAGAACCATTGTCACCAGTCAATTCTGGAGAACCTAGATATGGCCAGTCGCACATGGTCCACTTTGACCACGAATGCCATTTCGTGGATGTTATTTGGAATACGAAAGTAATCGGTCGGTATTGTATACGCCCTGAAACCAGCTCGAAAATGTTCTTGTCTGAGGCTTTTACAGTATGATGACACATCATGTACCTGGCGGTGGTCTTGGATCAACCAATAGAGCGATCTATAAATAGGCTGAACACAGATGTACACGGAGGTCCCCAAGGCGAGGTATATTACCTCCATCAGAACAGAGGAAAGCAGGACGTCCCTCAGGACTGATCAATGGAATCAGACGTACAAAAATAGAACAACCTTAAAACCATGCAAAGATCGGCCCATGGCCCACATCGGTTCTCCTCTGCAAGAAAATTGTGAAGAAAAACACAATTTCCAAACACTTGAACATACTATACATAAAAAGTATACTTTTTTATAGACAGTCATTTGAAGACATTGCAAATTGGACTATTTGTCCATGTCGCCAGGAACGAACGTAGATGTCAACAGGGAGGAACGTGCATACTGATATGATGAATTACGGCAAAAATATAGAAATTCTTCAAAGCAGGGATAATTACATACAATGTGCACAGTTTGCCAAAACACTAACGACTTCAAGTTCCAAAGAACGAGTCTGCGACTAACACATTAGTGACTTTAACCAACATAATATGCCACATACCAACATTAATCTAGAGACAAAGGTTTCACCTGTATGACATTAACATCACCATCTATCTGAGCCACTGCTCTCAAACATCTTGGCTGCATGTTGGTGTGACCATTCGTCGCAAGCAACAAGTGCTCACACAAACACTCTACTAGGCATATACCAGCTGATTCCCCGATACAGCGTATATCGGCTCTGATTGCAGGCCCGTGATATATAGGCCCATTAGGTGTTTCATATGCTGTTTGTTTCAGACTGATGTTTTTCATACATTTCTGAAGCCATCTATGAAATGTAGATAATATTGCACTCCGATGTAAGGCAGGTTACCTAAAGGTGACTGTTCTCTGACACTGATGAATGCTGTCTGAGAGCTGACTGCATTATCTTTCCAATTAGAGATAAACGTTGAAAGGCCCTAGGTTCATTTATATTTTCTGCACATTTCCCCAGATCATAGCATTTGCTATCTGTTTTATTGCATGTAGACTACATCATGTACACGGTCGCGTGCTTTTTCTCACAAGACGTTCCCAATTTCCACATACACGTGCCCGCTCGATTGTTCCTTATGAAACCTACAGGTAGTATAATATGAACATGAATAAAGTTAATCACGGTTGTGTTTGAACGAATTTGTCACATTATACGATGTCACTTGTGCGACAAAGAGCTATTCGCGTACCAGATAATTAATAGGCCTTCCTTCTTACATAGGTGTCAGGTAGGCATAATCACGACCTGTAACTATATCCACGTATCGCGATGCGCACGCACGTAACGAAACCATACGGAAGGCGAGGTTCTAAATTAAATATACTGGCCAATTAAGGAACTTGCCAAATCAACACCATCCGCTACATAGGGGTATACAGTGAAGCATCCGTTCTTATTCTTTTCATCATCTATAAACATGGATAGACGTCAGCAGCAGGCGCCCTCTCATTAATAGTGACCTCTACCATGTTGGTATGCTTTAATGAGGAAACCCGAGGAGAATTCTTTTAAGTTAAGCTCTGACAGGATGATGCAGCCAATAACCCATTCGATCATATTAATGCCACTCACACGTTCACGAGAAACATAATTTATCACACCAGCACGGAAGTCATGCAGTTCATTTAATATAGTCGACTTTTCTATCTTGAGCGAGTTCATTGTAAGGAGGAACTGACACATGATGCGTATATCAAGGATGTAAATCACTATTAAATATAATACAGACTGTTACCTGTCTGCCACTACGAGACGCCTGCTGTTTCTATGAAACTCATCCAAACTCTCAGTAAGAATAACTGGTGATGGTGGAAACGAAAGCCTCTTGAAGAAAGAATGTGTTTAATGTGTGACCTACATGCTATCGCAAACGATTATCATTTTGTGCTAGAATGTCCTGCCTATCTTAATAATCATCCACAGTACTACTGCACTCAAATCACTAGCACCAAATAGTATACTCTACTAACACTTTTGATTTTTGACTAAGGCATTTGATTTGAAAGTCGGCGTGCAAGCGTTATTTGCCTCAGTATAACAATGTAACGAGCAATACTGAGCTTGAATTAACTTTGATTGAGGACGACATGCAAGGTGCATCATTACATGATAGGCGTTTAACGTATCTGACGTCACCCTATAGCATCAATACCTGCTGGCTCTAAACTAGCTCAGGTACTTTGATAAGGGATAGGAGTTAGTTACTGTTCAATTTAAGCATGCCTAGAAAGTCGGAAAAAGAAACCTAAAAACTCTTCACTTGTCTATTGTCATTAGCAATGGGGGACTTAACTGAAAGATGAGACTTACGAAAGGTTGTAGCACGAAAGCAGACCCATTAATACTGGCATTCCACTATAGCTACATTGCACTGATCAGCAGCAACAGTACAATGCAAACCACCTTTCATGCTGGATGTGTTGTTACCCATGAGAGAACGTCTTAATCTTGGATGTGCTTGACGTCGTTTGGACAGGGCTATAACGTGACATCAATTCAAGCTCTTCCAGAATGGCCATCAAAGAGCGTGCATGCGTCTGTTTGTTCTATGGTGTATAGTTGCTAGTTACTCATCATGACAGACACGCATATGCCGTCCGCCTAATTATGCAGGCTATTCAAACGAAATGAAAATGTTTCCTGGTAACAAAGAAGTGATCAATCTCAGGATTCTGACCATTGCATAAACAATGAAAAAAGGTTAAAATCTGTTTCCCGAAAACAAATATGTACTAAATGATTAATTTCCGAATTTTGCATAAACATATGCTCACCGGCCATTATCAAATAGTTCTAGTACTAGAGGTATTTGTGACAAGCTCAGTGTATATTACCCCACGGGTATCCCGGCCATAAATACATCGAATGTTCACGTAATATAAGCTGTTATCACAATCACCCTAAAGCGTTCATTATGAAATCCATGAACACCAAATCCCCAATCGCGAGGTACTTACCGTTAGATTGTTCTAAGTGACGCGGCATCATCGTTTATGTATTTGGCGACCCTTTGGATCACTGCCTCGGGTATAGAGCAAATAAGGCTACGTCCCGGTCCCAACCTTGGCTATATCTCCAGCAAGTGCAACATTCAGTGCTGCATGTCACGATATGTGACTGTATTATCTACATATTTCCAGTGTCACGATTACTGTTGTAGTCACAGTTGCTATCTGATATCATAATATGTTTCTGTATCAGACCTTTACTGGTAAACAGTAGAACCGTATTTTATGTAGCTTTTTACTATAAAACAAATTTTCAGCTCTGTAAATGCTTCGTTTAGGCTCTGATGTTTGGCGTCGGTGTTACTTCACGTTAAACAAATTTGTGATAATCTGATATTTCCTCTCTTGAGGATTTATGAATCGAATCAGTCAGTCCCTCCTGGATTCCCAGATTCCGCGGTTGCAGAAAAAATCTCGGAATTTACATTGCCACGCAGAAAAACGTCTGGTCCGCGGAAACGCATTTTCGTGCAGAATCCGTGCAGAATTTGCCACTTTTGTGCCTCGGAATTTGCTTATTTTAAAAACTGTGTGAAAACTGACTCAGCCGAAGCGAAAAGTAGAGTTAATGTCAAAAGTAGGATTGGTTACACATAAAGAGGACTGACATATTTATTGTGATAACATTTTCAAAATAATCATGATAAAAGATACTTTATTAATAAAGCAAGTTTTAGACATCTTTTTACCCATATTAAATGCATTTGACACTGCAATTACATGCTCGTGAAGATGTGATGTGTACTGTCGACTTAACTTTATGTCTGTGTTTCAGTTTGAGAATTAAACCATGAAGGTCTGTATAATGTTTTTTGTTGTTTTTTCTAAATGTTGTAACCGCATGTTTTGCAGAATATTGAAAAATGGAGCGCAGAATTTGCTTAAATTTGCCGTGGAATTCTGAAAACAATTGCCGCGGAATCGAGGAGGGAGTGATTAGTTGATGACGGGTGCCATTCTGGGTAACATTTTTATGTGCAATAGGATTGTTTTCGTTTAACGCAGCACTCAACGATAGTTCAGCCATGTTGGTATATTATCATGTATCCGTGAGAGTGGTCACGTTTAATCATACAACCATATACAACAAAGCTTGCTACATGGAATTAGTACTACGGGACTTGAGACCTGGACGTAACATACTATCTAGCTGGCACCGTGATTAACTTCCATTGTAAGTTCCATTAATACAACCTCAGAAATTGGACTCACGCTTCTGCTGAATGCCTTTCCTTCCCAGGGACGATTCCATGCGAGTTAATTATTCGGAATTGGCGCAACTTAACTTGTTATCCGACCAAGTCCGAGAACGTCAGATCAACGGGAAAGGTCACACCAGCGTAATCACTATTGAACATTGTTGAAACCCACGTGCTCAGGGTTATCACTCTCAAATCCAAAATAATTCCAGGATGAACTCAGCACTGATTTACCGAAATACAATATGTCACACCACCCTGCTTTATGAACGTGAGTCCATGTCAGTGCTTTATACAAGATATGCCCTTATATGGTTTTTAAAGATATTTAAAGTATGTAATGTATAGCGGATAGTGGTAACGAGGCAACACCTTGCGTTTTGCTTTGAAGTAACAAATATTCACATTCGTCCAAATCAGTGAATAATTCTTGTAAATTAACAAACACGACTTATGACTCATACAAAGCCACTTCTAAGTGAGGATTTCAACAAGGTTTCTGGATCATATAGATAGGCTTTATCCCCAACATAAAACAGCACTTCTTTGAAAATTTCTCTCGTTAAAAATATAGCAATCAGCTTGTGTAAATCGTAATAAACGGTATTTCTTTGTAAAAGTGAATATCAAAGAGCATCACATCACTGACGAACTAGTTGACCTCTCATTAGAAATGAACCGGAAATATTAGTATCAAGGTTTACGGAGTGGAAAAGATGATTAAGCAATTTCAGGCGGGACCATTCTTGTTTACCCAGTCGGCCACACATACACGGTATATCATAACCCCTTTTGTAGTCATGGCGATCGATACCTTCTGACCTTTTCAAAGCAGACGGCATAACAATTTTTCAGGTTTATCTCTTGAATATTCTTTATGTCGTGAATAACATCTAGAGCCCATCCCTGTGAACACTTGACTAGGATTTTCGAGTGAGAGTCAGAGGAGGATATGTTCACCTGTAAGTGAATACGTGGCATCATGAAAGCATGAACGACAATGTTTCTGATGGAGCTTTGTTTCGTTATGACTAGGAGCTGGGTTGTCGACATTGATTATGGCTTTGACGTCATTGATGGGAATATCTAGTCTCAATAACAGTTATCCTACTTCTGAAATTAGGTCGAGGCAAGTGTATACCAGGGTAGTGGTGATTACACTAAGTGTTCGTCATAAAATGTTCGGGCTCAAGATGCTATGTGAGATGAGAGGCAATGGCTATCTCCCCTTATACCCCCAACATGAACACGATAGAAAATTCTACACTGTGGCAGACAATTTTGTTAAAGGTCCTTACGGCCATTTCCAGATCATTCTGTCCAAATCTTGTCTTAATATAGCACACCGGTGGCCCTTACTGTGTCTTCAGGCTCAATGCATAACACATCTTTCAGAGAGAGTTTCCTCATCCCTCATTTGTCACACAGCAATGGATTCCTAGTCAGTGTCGAAGAATCTGTCTGCGTTAACGCTGTTCTAACTATTTGACGTTGGCCAGATTAAAAAACAATGACTGAGCACAAAGTTCTTCAAACAGAACGAAACCTGAACCGAAGGCCATTGACTGCATCGTACATCAAGCCTGGGTTTATTGGTTTATATTCAATTGCAGACTGCCCACTGTGGTGAAATGCTAGCTTCACTGCAATGTGATTATGAAACTTTTACTTGAAGAATTATTTATTGCCAGCTCGTTTATTAGGGTTGGATTCGTACAACGGACTATTCAGTTTTGACTAGACATTGTTTATGATCATAGAAAGTGTTTTATTGCTACATTTTATGTTGTTTTAGACTCGAGATTGGGAATGCAATTTTCTTATAGAGAATATATACTGAAACACAAAAGAAATGTCGCACTGAAGCACATATTTTAATTCACACTCAATAAAAATCAAACCGGAGGACTGAGTCCAAAGTTGACAATTATGATTACACGATGCCATTTAGAAAGTGGTCAAATGCAACATATGTCATATTTGGGATTTCACTTTCTTAGTAAAGTACAAATTCTAGTACTTTTTTGGTTTAGTCCCATCCGGCATTCGAACCCGCACCCTCAGAGTTGGGCACCTAATCGCCAGCACACAGAGTCAGCCTACAAATTATAATCTTTTGCTAATATTCTCAATAGACAAACATGACAATCAAATATATATAAAATGTAAATCTCTAACAATTCCTGTAGTCAAAATAATGGGCTCTTCTAAAACTCAGTGCACTCGCTTGTTGATAACAAAAAAATAATCCTGTTCTTCCTTTATTCTTGAGTCTAAGTTTCAACATTAGATTGACTGTAACAAAACAAAAGAGTATAATTAAGTATATGGTTATTATTTTCCTTCCCTAAAGTCACAGAGCAATAACATCTTGACATCACATCATATACTTATGACAATGTAGATTATAGCACAAAGTTGAACCCTTTCATAAATAAAGTCTTCAAAACCAGTAACTCATTATATTGCATAATTAGCAAGCTTAATATGTCAAACATCTGTAACACCAACTTTACGCCAAAAGAACACTTGTGAACAAATTTGAAATTTCAGTAAGTCAAGTCCAAAAGAGCAATAAAACCTAAATTATGAAAATATTATTATTATTTTGTTTTGTACAAGTTAAGATGATACCTTTACAAACACATTTCACCATTGAACATGTCTAATAAATGAATAATATGTGGCTTACCATTACTGTAGGCTTCACATGTGTTATGTCTGGGTCCACATGTGCTTGCCACAAACCACACGGTAATTCTGCCAACCCTATATCAAATTATCTCCCTTCCCATTTAGGTTGACATAAAAGGATCACCATATCAAAAACGAAATGCAGCATTCAAGAATATGAAATGAAAATAAACTTCTAACCCTTACTACTAAATAATATGACAGTATAATGGTGCATTTCAAAGAGTGGAATTATGGAAATATTAACTAAATGCTTTACTTAGTAAATCAGTTGAGCTATTTAAAGTGAAATAAATGAAATCAATATTTTGGCCTTTACATCGCATTTCAATGCAAAGTAATGAAAACTCGACACCCTGACAGCAATAATAAACTTCATATTCAGATTCTACAGCAGAACAAATACCTGAAGAGTGTGTCCCCCAGCAATAAACATCTGTATCTCTGACGAATTATGACTGTCGCCCTCTGGTGCATCAAACATAGCGTTTACGTCAAGGAACAATATGGCGCCAAGCAAGGGAGCATTCATTATCAAAACTATCTACGGGAGAAATCATTAAATCTAATCCTTGATATATACGTGAATATAATATCCCAACTATTCAAAACAGAACTGGTTACCACAAATTATCATAAAAGCAGCAAAAAGATGACAGTACACAATTTAAGGAGGTCGGCGCTAACTTGTTAATTAAATGTGAGATAATGATAAGTAAGCATTCAGAATGAATAATCTAGGGTCAATTTAAATGGAACTACATTTGTCCTGAAAAACTTACCAACAGGTAAACGTGAAAATCATGATCCAAAGTTCATTCGTCAGTCTGTCAACACTGTAATACGCGGTGACCTCAAATTGACAGGTGTACATGTTCCACGTGCAGCAAGCAAGAGCTTGCTGTTTACTTTTGAAACAAGAAAAAAAGTGCTACGAAACAAGAAGAATTTGAAAGACAGTTCTCATTTTAAAACAGTGTATAATGGTGATGACCACAGGGGTTTGTATGGACATATAGGTGTATGGACCCTACCCTAGCACTATATAAAAGGAAAGGCGTGTAACGAAGAAACCACCCTCTCCTCGATCAAAGTTACACGTCACCGCGTAAAATATTTTTAGGGCCTCGTCGAGGCTACCGGATCGAAAGCCAGATGATTTCCCTACACAATGAGCTATCAGTGGTCACAATCGGGTCATTATTTCAAAAGTTATACACCACGAATCATCGAAAACAGCTACCTCCGCAATTTCACGCCAAAATAATGTGTCACCAAATACAGCCAAAACTCACCTTTTAAATTCGTTTATTAATTCCAGCCACGTTGACAGCGCCAGCGTTGGGCTGGATTCGATCGGCTGTGGCATTCCGCCGGTTGGAAAACCTATTGCAAAACCTATTGCAACATCTACATGTCATTTTCTCGACAGTAAGCAAGCATTTTCACCAAAATCCCTGGCAACCCTACTCACGTGTCGCCCATAAGTGACCTTGAAGGCCTACAAAAAAGTATGAAATGTGTTGTTTTCCATTGTTTACATCATCAGCTGAAATATCTGAAATAAATCTCTTCTCATTTTAGGAAGTCAAAGCAATCTGGATGTGATAAAGGTATACATCACTTGCGTGTTCATTGAGATGGCGAGTCAGGTTCGTCCTCGACACGCAAAAGGGTCTTTGATCCGGATTACATGGCGGATGGTGGGTTAATGAACTGCCAGCCATATTGCCATGTGTACTTTTTAGGCCTTTGACTTCACTTAACCCGATCCACTTCAGTGTTTGCTACTGCTGGGTTATTTGTGGCATTTTGTTAGTTAATGGTTTAGATGTTTACTACCGTGTTTACACAATATACCCTGCTGACTTCGTATTAATTGCAGTTGTCTTGAACAGTGTTTTACGGAATGAACTACCGTACGATTCGTTACAAATTCTTGTAAAGGAACAAACAGACATCCACGTACAGCATCCCAAGACCTACCGTCCTCAGTGAGTACGAGTATCAGTCAGATCCCATCGTGTGTACGTGTCATGAGGGAATAATTAATTTGGGACGTTAAGTCTAACTGAAATTTTGTATACAACGGCCAGAGTCTAGTCATAGGCTGGCCGATCAAGACAAAGATCCTTAATCAAACGTTTCTACTTCAGGCAGATAAATAGACATTTCATTTAAGCCTCCTGGCACCTGTAATGGTCAATGCAAAATCTCAGCCTTGTTAATGGGCGTTAAGCATTTGGTAATTCAAGAGAAGAGAAGAACATGTGAAACAAATCACTTGCTTATTATTTCAATAAGGATAATTATTCATACGGACACATTGATCCATAAATGTTACAGATCAAAATGGTCTGGATATTACAATGTAGCCATCCCCGATATTTACAGTGCTATGGTATTGCATCGGATCAACATCTGAATCTGATCAAATCACGCGCCATGCATGAACAGTATGTGATGAATCTCCACACGGACTGGGGATCTGACAATTTGCTATATCGTCATTGCCTCAAGTTAACAGTATATTGGGTAAGTCAAATAGTGCAAATTATGGACTGTTTGACAAATACCGTCAAACGGGTGATGCTGTGTTACGACTGGTACAAACCTAACAACAGCCTGACAATATCGTCACATTACATCAGTTACACTGATCAACTGAAATTATAGGAGATTTACGTGTCACGGAAGAAACGTGGATTTCAACATACACATTTAAGACCGACTCCCTTTGTCTGAAAGCATGGCATCCTGTGTAAGGTCTTACCATCACAACCCACACCACACCCCACCACACCACACCACACCACACCTCACCACACACCAACCCAACCCCACTGGCAGGGCTGACTGGAGTTCACTGGGACAGGTTGTTCATCTCTATCCTTACACCCCCTTCCCAGACAAATGAAGGTTTTCCGTCAGATTCACAGATGGGACGAAACATAGATAGCGACGTAGCCCTGAGCAGGGTGCCAGAGCAACACTTATGGATCATGATTCGTATAGGTCTGGGCTGTCATTGGGGTTGTAAAACGATGGCAACTGAACAGATTTGCCCATTGAAAATGGACATCTAAGTAGCCAGCGATATCCTACAGACATTTTTATCTTTGAGATTCCTGAATGCATCAGGCTCAGATGATATCTAAATATCATTATCCAGAAAGTGTGCAGAAATTAGTAGGTTCAATAAAGGTTTCAAATAAAATTCATATTTTGTAAACATGACAACAACTGTCGATTAAAGGTCTTGGAATGCACGGATAGTATCAGCTTGGTAACAGGAAGAGGCTGTCAAAACCACGTATCTTCACTGTGAATATGTAATCTTCAGAAAAGAAGTTTAACTTTGTCAAACACGTCAGGAACTTCATACACCACCATTTTGAAACTTAATGAAATACTTCAATCTTTAACCCGTTGCGTATTTGTAATGTGATGTATATACTGATACAATGCCACCTCCTAATTCATAGGATAGATAACTGAAGGGAATGTCAGGTTAGGTTTACTGAGGAAGGCTTATTGGAACAGAACATTAAGACATCAAAACCATCTGCCTACAGCTATTGCTTCAGATATATCGATGACCTTTTGTCCAGTACTAGTAAAAGTCTCTTGGTTAATTGCTTTCTATTGATTTACCCACTTGAACTAGAAATAAAAGAAACCTGTAAAACTGTCTTATTTGTTTCATGCTTCATTTTCAGTACGACAGAAGAACTACAAAGACAGTCCAATCTACCTTTGTCATTTACCTACTTTCTTTAGATAAAACTTGCATTACACAACGATACACTAACGATTGAGGAAACTTACATAAGTTAAAATCCTATTTTGTCTTATATTTAACATTTGCCGAAAACGCTCAGTTTAAAACAATATGATTACTTTAAACTTTCACTGGCGATGTAAAACAAAACTAGGAGTAACCATTGGGTAACCATTGTGAACATGGATTCTTCAGCACCTGAGAAATGTAGTTGCACCATCAATATTACCAGAAAACGATTCCTACAAAATAGGTGCACACAGACATATAGACACATACAGGACCTTGGGACTCACGGCTAAGGAAGATGCCTGAAGTGTCTCACTGATACACTGTTACAAAGACGTGAGAATACGCCGGACACCGACAGTTGGGGACAAGTGTGTCCCTAGGGTTTATCCCACAAACACTGTTAATGTGATCGTTTAAGTGATCTTTCAGAACACTTGCCAGGGGCGTATTACTTGTTGTTTATGTACAAATGAGCAGATGAATATTATTTGCCGGATGTACAGCAGATTTCCAGCGTCAAGTATACAATTATCTGACACTCGTGCAGTTACCGGAGGCTTCCGATGTGTTAAACGACAGTTCTGGCACTGTGGTTTTCACTGGAGCGTTTGTTATGCATTAAGCAGAAAATATGTCGGTAAACCACAAAATGTTGAACTAGAAAACACACAAATACACACAAAATACACAAAAACACACAGATACGCACTGATATTTCCGTCTCAAATACAGCTTGTGAGTGTGTGTATGTGTGTGTGTCTCTGTGTCTGCGTGACAGAGAGAGAGAGATTGGGAGAGCGCGCGAGGGAGAATTTATGCCGATGTGTGGTTGTGTCTGAGGGAAAGCAGAATATAGACATGGGAGATTTTGTTTGAAGGTATTACGTTCATATGTAATGTCTCTCGATACCACGTTACTCTTTTGTGTGAAATATCCCCAGCTACGTTATTTAATAATGTTAGATATGGTCAATAGTTAAACATTGTTCACACACTTGCACTGCGTGTACTCTGTCATGTGTAATGATAACGCTTCGCCTCTTGTTGATACAGGGTGAATAGCATTGTATCACACATGACCTCCGAACTATTTATTCAATAGTATCAATTACAGAATGAAAACTCAATACAATATGTAGCTGGAATAGAGACAGTTGTTTAGGAATAGGTGATATGGTAATACCAGTGTTCTCCCTGTGGGAACTACATTGGGTTTTGATTCCGTCAGATATGAGAACGCATACATTGGTCTAACAGACTAATGGACGCGTGGACAAATTGACCACTAGTATCGTACATCGAAGGTGTGTATTCTTAGTGAGCATGTATTGGCACATGAATAAAAAATACTAGCGATAGCGTCAGTCAGGAAGCCGTATACATGTGAATAGTTTATGAAGATTTAAAGAAGGTCTCTTGTTTTCAGTGGCAAGTTCGTTTAAGAAAATATAACTGTTTTACTTTTCTCGCTCTCTCTTTTACAAAACATATCAATCTCATATTCCAGCTGATCACGAATGCTGCTATAAAGAAATTCAAAGTTATATTGTTCTTTCTTACTTGCAGAATCCAATCTTATTCCTCTTGTTATTAAGTACAAAACCTCCGGTGAGAACACAGCTGATGCCAACCAAGAATGCCATGCAGACGAAAATGCTCACTTTAAAACAGTTCGTGAAAATCAGAGCTTCTACCTCTTTCAAAGAAACAGTTCCCAAACTGAGAAGGTCATTTCTCATCCGTATTCTTCCAAACTTGCTTGTGAAGATCCAGATAAGATCTGGCCTCTGCAACCTTGTCGTAAGAGGCGACTAACGGGATCGGGTGGTAAGGCTCACGGACTTAGTTGACACATGTTATCGGTTCTCATTTGTGGAGATCGATGCTTATGCTGCTGATCACTGGATTGTCTGGTCCAGACTCGATTCTTTACGCAACGCCGCCATATGGCTGAAATATGGCTGTATGCGACGTAAAACTAAACTCACTCACATACCAGCACCTGTATTTTGCTTTGCAAGTTTTCTTTGTGACGGTAAAGCAATTGAATGATGCTCATTATATTGATAACTCGATTGTAGTCAAATCAAGCTGAGAATGTCAGTACTTTTAGGAATTACACGGGAAGATCGTATCCGAATTGCTGAGATCACTGGATTGGCTGAAATCTAAAACTAAATTCACCCACTCACTCTTTCAAATTAACACAGATGATGAGGATATCAATCTGTAACATGAATCACACATCATTCCTTGATGTTAGGGAATTACTATTGAAGACATCCTGCCATATATCATGTGTACATATGTATGAAGATGTATTGATAAATGCTGTCATTATCCTCACTTTGAGTTATATCCAAAGAATATCTTGTTTAGGTTTACTAAATGCCAAGAACAAAAAGTTTGGGTTTTTGTGGGGAGACATGCGCGTTTACTTCATTATTACACTCATCTTCTTGTAGCCATATCGATGTAACTATTATACTCCCTTCAGTTCCAGACGAGTTATTTCTGTTGCTCTTGGCTGTTTGAATTGAACGCTGATGCATATCGTTTGCATCATCCAAACCTTCTGGGATGCCTGACAACAGGTAATATCAACTGTGGTATGTATTATTTTGTTTGCATTCTTTCCTCTAAGTTGTGCTTCAATTCTCTATCCCGTTCATGCAGGGGCAATGTTTTTTGCTCTCAAATATTGAATCACATGTAATGCTTTGCACAAAAAACTTTAGGAAAACCAAAGCGGCAAATCATTTTCAGAGCAGAATTATGATTTTAACCCTTAGCAGGAGTAGGCGGTAGAGATGATATCAAATATTGTTGTGTTGTTTTGCCACTAGCTGTTATAAGAGCGGCACTAATATTATAAGCGCCAGACTACCAAAGACCATTGTTGATTCTTCGTGTTAGCAATGCTGAGGTGGAGAGGGGGTAAACTCGTATGTAGAGAATCTACTTGGCAGCAGATCGAAGGATTACACCACCACGGCTAATATCTGCTGGTGCACAGATAGTAGATTAGTATGTTACATACTCACGGCGGTAGATCGACTGGTTACACAGCCACGGTAGTAGATCAGCTGGTTACATAGCCACGGTAGTAGATCGACTGGTTACATAGCCACGGTAGTAGATCGACTGGTTACACAGCCACGGTATTAGATCAACTAGTTAGACAGCTACGTTATTAGATCGACTGGTTACACAGTCACGGTAGTAGATCGACTGGTAACACAGCCACGGTATTAGATCAACTAGTTAGACAGCTACGTTATTAGATCGACTGGTTACACAGTCACGGTAGTAGATCGACTGGTAACACAGCCACGGTATTAGATCGACTGGTTACACAGCCATGGTAGTAGATCGACTGTTTACAATCATAGCCACGGTATGAGATTGACTGGTTACAATCATAGTAACGGTAGTAGATCAACTGGTTACACAGCCATGGTAGTAGATCGACTGTTTACAATCATAGCCACGGTATGAGATTGACTGGTTACAATCATAGTAACGGTAGTAGATCGACTGGTTACACAGAAACGGTATTAGACTAGTGGTTACATAGTCACGGTTGTAGACTAGTGGTTACATAGTCACGGTTGTAGACTAGTGGTTACATAGTCACGGTAGTAGACTAGTGGTTACATAGTCACGGTAGTAGACTAGTGGTTACATAGTCACGGTTGTAGACTAGTGGTTACATAGTCACGGTAGTAGACTAGTGGTTACATAGTCACGGTTGTAGACTAGTGGTTACATAGTCACGGTAGTAGACTAGTGGTTACATAGTCACGGTAGTAGACTAGTGGTTACATAGTCACGGTAGTAGACTAGTGGTTACACAGAAACGGTAGTAGACTAGTGGTTACATAGTCACGGTTGTAGACTAGTGGTTACATAGTCACGGTTGTAGACTAGTGGTTACATAGTCACGGTAGTCGACTAGTGGTTACATAGTCACGGTAGTAGACTAGTGGTTACATAGTCACGGTAGTAGACTAGTGGTTACATAGTCACGGTAGTAGACTAGTGGTTACATAGTCACGGTAGTAGACTAGTGGTTACACAGAAACGGTAGTAGACTAGTGGTTACATAGTCACGGTATTAGACTAGTGGTTACATAGTCACGGTAGTAGACTAGTGGTTACATAGTCACGGTAGTAGACTAGTGGTTACATAGTCACGGTTGTAGACTAGTGGTTACATAGTCACGGTAGTAGACTAGTGGTTACATAGTCACGGTAGTAGACTAGTGGTTACATAGTCGCGGTAGTAGACTAGTGGTTACATAGTCGCGGTAGTAGACTAGTGGTTACATAGTCATGGTTGTAGACTAGTGGTTACATAGTCACGGTTGTAGACTAGTGATTACATAGTCACGGTAGTAGACTAGTGGTTACATAGTCACGGTAGTAGACTAGTGGTTACATAGTCACGGTAGTAGACTAGTGGTTACATAGTCGCGGTAGTAGACTAGTGGTTACATAGTCGCGGTAGTAGACTAGTGGTTACATAGTCACGGTAGTAGACTAGTGGTTACATAGTCACGGTAGTAGATCGACTGGTTACATAGTCACGGTAGTAGACTAGTGGTTACATAGTCACGGTAGTAGACTAGTGGTTACATAGTCACGGTAGTAGACTAGTGGTTACATAGTCACGGTAGTAAACTAGTGGTTACATAGTCACGGTAGTCGACTAGTGGTTACATAGTCGCGGTAGTAGACTAGTAGTCAAAGCTTTCGCTCGTCACTCTCCATGGCCAGGTTCAATTCTCCATACAGGTTTCTTGCGTCTGTGATCTTGTTGGAATATTGTGTAAAACCATACTCACTGTCTCTTTACCAGGACACGCGTCTGTAAACTACACGTCAATATGTTCAGTCTCTGACCAGTAATAACCATGAGAAATACAGGTCCCATTTTTCTTACAAACGATGCTATAGATCAAAGTCTTTTCTACATCAATCAAGCTACCATAGACAGCTGAAATCTCACAATTTGGGCAAAGTAGTAAACGCGCCCTCTGATATTGTTTTTGATGAAGGGTATTTTAATAAGCCTACATATACACAAGTGATCCATTGTATAGTTCGGTGAAGAATATAGGTCTTGTTGCCAATTTAGAATCTCATAGAGTTAAACTTGTGGCCTTAACAGCTGGGATCTAGAGTTGAATATCTTCTCTTTCAAATTTGAGATTAACGTTAAAACGCCCAAAAATCACTTTTGTCTGAGAATTCCCAAGATTATTGCAGTTGCTATCTACATCTTTTTACATGCAATGTAATTTATGTATCTGTTTGCGTGTTGTCAGCAATTGTCTTTGGCAGTTTTCACACAACGTGATAATTCCTTAAATATACATTGAGCATTTATGCCTTCATTATCACAGTCCAGGAAGATGAACAAGGTCTTTGACAGTAAATATTTGAAAACTGAGCAGTCCACCTCGACGTCACTGCACATGCTCTGTTATATATGCGTTGACTGGTTTTATAGCGACTGAAATAAACTGCAGGTCTTGAAAATTGTTTATATTCTTTTAAGGAAACCTATATACCAAACAGGTCAAGCATGGGAATGGTTTTCGTGTTTAATGCAGACACATTCAGGACAACAGATTATGAAAACCACAATCACAATCATGTATTCATCGCCACAGTCGATATATACAGCACAGAAGAGGTTAGGGGTACTGGTATTTTCATGATTGATATTTTATGAGTGTGTCAATAAATATCATATTATGAATTATTTTAAAGTATACATAGATCCCTAACTATTTTTGTCAAGTATAGAAGAAAACATGAAAATGCTGCAAAGTGTCATGATATACAAAGTGCAATATTCATGCATTTCATAACATAATTGCATGATACATGTTTAAAATATCTGAAGTCCAGTAAATACAGCAAGAGATACCAGCTGGCTGACTTCAGTCCTTTGATTAATGAGAGACTATCGTTCTCATTTTCCATTTAAACAAGTCTTGGAAGTTTGTGAAAGTGACCAAAAAGGGGTCCTTGTCCATTGTTATCGGTAATAGGCGACTTAAGTGAAAGATGAGATTCACAAAAGATTGTAGCATGAAAGCAGATAACTGATTGCCTGATCAACATTATAAGGAGACGGGCCTTGCATGCTGGATATGTTATTCCCCCTTGTCACGAGGGAGTGTTGTGTACTAAGATGCTTGACGTCGCTAGCGTGTGGCATCAGTTCAAGCTCTTCCAGACAGACAATCAAAGAGAAAATCGGCGTCTCTTTGTTCGTTATGCATAAGCACTTGCTTACGAACCATTATTTAATATTTATGATATAAATATGATAAGCACTGCTATCGTACATGCTGTTTAATGTAGGTGCGTCAACCTGTGTCATAGTCAGTCTTGGAGTTTATTTATTCCAAATATACCATAAGGTTCAAATATGAATGGGTTTCGATATGTACAGGGTATCAGCTTTTAAGTATGCACCCACTGGCAAATCAATGACGGGTGGTGCATTAAGCAACACTATGGAAAAAATTAAATTAACAAATGAACGTATTTCTGCCTGTATTTATTTTCAAAGTTTCACCCACAGCGCGATGTATGTATATGTATACATTGTACCATGTGGTAATTCACACCCTGAAATGCATATCTCTAGTACTGCTCTTGGATGTACCTGAACAAAACATCTTAAAAACTTAAAAATGACAGACAAGCAACAGTTAGGAATCCCAACCTAAAGATATGTGTGTTGAAAATATGGCATATATATAACTCCAAATCCCCAGTCTTGCGGAATGTGACAAGGGCGTTTATGTATTTGGCGGTCATTTCGAACACAGCCGGTTTTGTGGGAAGTTACACGGCTACTGATGTAGTCCCACTTGCTCGGTTGCATCATATCATGATAATTATCAAATCGGTGCCAGTGCTCATTGTAACGGTATTTTTTTGTCGCGATCATAATTCATATCGGGATCCGTTATTGTTCTTATCAGGCACCGATCTTTAGCCTACTTGCGTCAAACCAAACACTTCTGAGGGATGTGTTTGTGCTGTTTGTGTCTCTTGGGTAGTGTATACATCGAAATGAATCACCTAGCAGGTGGCGACCGCCATTCTTGGGAACTTTTATTCTGCGCAGTATCAATTGTGTGTTGGTGTATAATCACGAATCGGTGAGAGGTTACGTTCGAACCACACAACTACAACTGTCTTACGGAATAGTAGTTATTGCAGACCTGGACTTAACGCAACAGCTACCTGGCGTGGCGTATTAGTCTTTATTTGTAAGTTTCATTAATACAACCTCAGCAGTTGAGTTCACACCTCTGCTGAGGGTCTT